>NC_139839.1:25014345-25614345 GCF_963691815.1 Echiichthys vipera | reverse complement strand
CACTGCCGAGGTGCTGTTGAGTAAGGCAACGGACCACCAACTGCTCGGAGCGCCGGTCACTGGCAGCCCCCTCGCTCTAACATCTCTCCATTGGTTGCATGTATATAGGTCCTGCATGTGTGGGTATTTCGGGCCTGTGTGTGTGTAAAATGAAAAATAATAGAGTGAAAATTGAATTTACCCATTTGCGGGACTAATTAAGGAATTCTTCTTCTTTACCTACTTTGTAAAGTGTCCTGTGATAACTTTTGTTATGATTTGGCACTATAAATAAAATTGATTTGTAATTTAATGGAACTTGGATGATTGTGACCCTTTAAATCAAAGCAGGGTCTACTGGGGGTCCCTTTTCATGTTTCACAATCATTAGCAGAGCCATTTCCCCTCTAAACTTTTAATTTGAATAATCGCTTCTGGCTGAAAATGTTGAATTATTTCACCCTTTGACCCTGTGGAGGGGCCTGACTTTCAGTTTGGGAACCACTGGACTAAACTACCTAACTAGGTATTTAAAACTTGCTAAAAAAGTATAAACAGTAGAATGCTACTTTTGCATTGATGCATTAGTATTAATAATCTGATAGTATCATTTATAATTAGTCAGGTACTGATATGGACATGAAACCAGTGAACCTAAAGCTATCGCACAGGCAGATCCTCCTGACTGAGACTGAGAAGCAACAACAGAAAGAGTGGTTGGGCGTTGGGGAGCCTTGATTGTGTTTGTGGTGCTGCCGGATGTTTTTGTGTTCCCCTGAGGCGTGGTAGAGTGCAGACCCATGAGAGCTATGATAGGGAAACTGGAGAGTCGCAGCTTCAGAACAGAGGCAACAGAGCAGGGTGAGGCTATGAGACTGAGGGAGTCATTTATTTTTCAAATCGACATGCACCAAAAGGTGCCAAGCCCGTAACATAACAAACAAGAGGATAACATAATGAATAATAAACACCTCTTTGCATGTCAGACTATGTCAGAGCATATATAACACTATCCTACTCCCTTGACACTACAGCTATAAAACATGACTTAGGGGGAGCCCTCTAGAGCAGTTTTTGTCAAGCTTTTTTGGGCCAAGATACAATTTTTCCTTGAAAACATCACGAGGCACATCACCGGCCGAAAATGTTAAAAAATGTAACTCTGTAGCCCATATTAACAATATCAAGTCATTCTTGTCAAAGTGACTTGAATAGGAATCAAATAAACACAAAGAAAAATATTTCTACTCACTCAGTGTAAAACCTGGGCCTGTTTGGATGAACACAGAGCTGATATCCTGGCGGAAATCGAAGAAAAACACACACAGGCTCTTTCTCAACAGCTCTCAGTCTCTCTCTGTTTTTAGGTTTTATAGCAGTCAGGCTTGAAAAGCTCACCTCATACAGATATGTCATGGAAAATGGAGCAATGTCAAAATAGCTTTGTTTGCCAGAATGGGGAACTCCTTGGCAGTAGCCAAGCAAAAACTGTCCAAAGGTAGATCAGCAAAGCTTAGCTTTAAACCACGATTTTGTCTCAGTTCAGTTAGTTCCTCCTGCTCCTGTAAAGTCATGTCCTTTCCAACAACTGATGCTGAGCTATATGGGTCCCCAACCCAGTCAAGGCATTCAGTGAAGGCTGAAGGGAAATAAAATAACATCTTCTCCTCAAGAGTTTTCAAATGTTTAACTATTATCTCAAACAATGCAGCAGTGTTAACATCTTGCCATTTCTTGGTGAGGGGGAACATTTCAACATGTTGTTGCCAGACGTGCATCTTTGTACAGAATCCATTTATATTATCTGTACTTGTAAGCAGGTTTTCATTTCGGCCTTGCATTTATGTGTTCAGTTCATTCATATGATGAAAAATATCTGCCAGGTATGCCAGCCCTGCACACCACTCATCAATTGCAAGCAGCTTTGCATAATCGGAACTCTCATTTGTCAGAAACACTACACAAGTTCCCTCCGCAGCTGATACACAGGGGCCAGCACCTTGCTGCACGACAACCATTGGACCTCTGTATGAAACAGCAAGGCAAACAGCATTTCCTCACACAAAGATGCAAATATGCGACTTTTCACAGGTCAGGACTTTACAAAGTTTACCATGTGCCACACATCATCCAACTCAGGAGCTACGTCTGCTGGCAAAGTCTTGGTTACAAGAGCCTCACGGTGTAAAAAACATTGTGTACCAATCATATCTGGGTTTCTTTACTTCACTCGGCTCACAAAGCCTTTGGTGCACCCAACCATGGCTGCTGCTCCATCAGTTCTTTCTTCTGACGTAAAATTCCTCTCCTGTTGTTCTTTCTGGCAATGCCTTGCAAAATAGGAAGTTCTCTACATCCACAAAATGCACATTGGCCAAAAGTTGAGCATGTCCACTAATATCAGTAGACTCATCAAGTTGCAACGCAAAATTCTTACTGTTACACTTTGGTTGCTTGCATCTCTGGAAGTGTGTATGTTTGTCTCTCTCTGTCCATCTGTCCGTCTTTTCTCTTTCTCTCTCCTTTTTTTCCTCCCCAACCGGTGCAGACAGATGTCCGTCCTCCACTGAGCTGGGTCTGTCTGACGTTCCTGCCTGTTATAGGGAAGGTTTTTGTTGCCACCGTACTCTACGGAGGAATTGTTGGGTCTATGTAAATCATAAATAAGTCACAGAGTGTGGTCTTTACCTACTCTGTAAAGTTTCCTGAGATAACTTTTGTTATGATTTGACACTATAAATAAAATTGAATTGAATTGAATTGAATTAGAGACTCGTCCTGGAGCAGCTAAGGCCTATGGACACGCCATTCACTGATCGACTACAGTTCGCCTACCAGCCCCGCCTGGGAGTGGAGGACTGCATCACCTACTAGCTGAACAGAGTCTACAGTCATCTGGACAAGCCTGCGAGCACTGTGATAGTCATGTCCTTTGACTTCTCCAGTGCATCAACACCATCTGTCTGGCTCTACTGGGTGAGAATATGGCTGTGATGCAGGTGGAGGCCCCCATCGTGTCCTGGATTGTGGATTACCTTCTGGGCAGACCACAGTATGTACGCCCACAGAACTGTGTCTGACAGACTGGTCAGCAACACTCGGCCCACACAGGGGACTGTCCTCTCTCCCTTCCTCTTCACCTTTCTGCCCCCTTCATAAGTTTTCTGAGGACTCTGCAATAGTTGGCTGAATTGGAAAGGGAGATGAAATGAATACAGGACTGTAGTGGGCAACTTTGTCACTTGGAGTTAGCGGAGTCATTTGCAGCGCAACATCACTAAGACGAAGTAGTTCATAGTGCATTTGTTTTTCAATCTCTCCAACATCACACATTTGACACTTTCTGTTCTCATCTGCAATTGAATGATGCTGTCTGGTTTCCATCGCCGGAGGCAAGATAGTACATCTCACCCGAGCACAGACCTCTGTGCTCTGCTCAGGTGAAGGGTGGCAGTGCTCTATAAATATCTATCTATCCAAAAAATAATATTGTTTTAATTTGACTAACACTACTATATCATGTATTTCTACATATTGACGACTTCCCTTGCCCTAAAATAATTACTTGAGAAATCCAAATAGAAAATGGATTTGGTACATCTATCGCAACATGTCCCCCCTTATGCCACACTAAAGCCATGGCGTATCTATAATAGCACAGACACATGATTTATACAACTGCGTATAGGTTTTATAACCAAGAACCCTACATTAGCCTTATTAGGAACATCTCCCAGATGCATTATCATTTTACACAGTGCACATGTTTGCATGTTTCTGGGATCTCATCTAGTGTTTTGGACCATTTTATATTTAAAAGTAAATAAGTCTTTTCTTGTGCCATTAAAGGCATGCAAGAATGTAGACTCAAAAGCTGGGACACACTGATTTGAAAGAGGCTCTCACAGAGGTGAATCTCACAGAGGCTGAGTCATGCAAATGTTGATGAGCTTGAGGATATGCATTACCTTGGACACCTTAATGACTTCACCACTGAAAGCCATAATTTGCACCTGGGATTAGGCTGCTACCTAACTGCCTCGACGCTCCAAATGTGAATCACAAAAGCATGTTGGACTACTTAATTGATAAGACTGACTGACATGGGTGTCTTTGTCATCGTTTCCAATAGTCTCAGTTTCTGCCCGACTGAAACGCAACCCAAGAGTTCTCAAATTAATACAGTCTTTTCAGCGTTTCCAAAGGCCTCTTTTAGGGGTTCAGAAATGCCAGAGTAGTGTGGAGACGCAAGCATTGCAATATGCATTTTTAAACGAAATCGTAGTAGTGTGGGTGTAGCCTGAAAACATTAGCTCAAGTTACATCCCAGCAGGGGATTGTTCTTACCATAATTACTTCAACTTTAAGTCTTAGCAGTTTAAAACAATACTGGAATGCTTTGTCAAGTACCAAATTAATTAACTCTGCCACCATTCTAGGCATTCATTACATTTCATAACTCAGGTTTTTTTTCATCGCTTGAATACATCGCATTCTCGGTCCTCTGGGTCTTCCGTGCACATGACTGGGATAAAGTGGGCACTGGGGTGGAGGAGATCAATTAGGGTTGTCTGCTATCCTTCCCCTCTCTCTCCCTTTCTCCCTTTCTTCCTTTCTCTCTCTCTCTCTCTCTCTCTCTCTCTCTCTCTCTCTCTCTATCTCTCTCTCCTTCTCTCTTTCTCTCACACACCCACATTGTTTCTCTTCCTCACCCAACCTTTCCCTTTAACCCAGGAGAGCTGAAGGTCCAGCTGGCATGCAGCCCAGGCCATACCCCCTCCCCATCACACCACCACCATGGGGAGTGAACCAAAAAACACAAACACAATGATATCCAGGTCACCAAACAACTGTGGCAAGATATGAAAGAAGCACACTGATGCATATACTGAAAGTATACTTAAATTCGAAATTTGGACTATATTTAGGATATATACAGGCAAGGATAGTGCTAAAATCATCTTTTGTTTCATTAAAACCTGTCTATACTCATGGAACAGATAAGATACAGTAACATTAGTCAAAGAAAAAGGGATAATCAGACCAAAAACAGGAACTATATCACAAATAACTCTGGGAGATGTATGTATGGAAAAAGAAAAAAATAAGGACCGAGGATATATCCTTGAAGAACCCCATAAGTACAATTTGCATCAAACTGCAAAATCAGATAAAGAAATGCAAAATTGTCCATCAGAGATATATTCATTCAGTACACATTTGTTGTTAAAAAATGCTCATTTGGAAGCCCTGGTAAAGTTGTTACCTAGGTTTTGGATAGAAAGCGAACTATTTTTAACATTCATTACAGTTTGTCTGTCATTATCATATTGAACTGAAGCCAAATCCCTATTCGGACGGGATTAGTTTTATGTGGGGACGTAGGGTAAGGTAATTTTTACCATAGGTTTTACTTCCGTCTGAATACGCCATGTCAGTAATTGTTCCGAAAAATGTCAGTAAAAATTAAGGTGATCTTTACCTTCTGTAAAATGGTCCGGAAAAAACATACCTCAGGTAATACTAATCCCATTCCAATATGACCCTCTGTGAAATGTATGTAGATATTCCATCAAAGTGTTTACAATCTTTGAGATTCTGAGGCCATGCAGTCTGATACATCTTTGAAAAGGCCTGTGGGGAGAATATCGAGGCAGCAGGAGGAGGATTTCAAATGTTGTATAATGTCCTCCAAGGTCCTATGGTTAATCACACGAAATTGTGCCATGGTATTTGAGTTAGTGTTAGGTGGGCACATGGACAGCACATGTTCTGCCCCTGATGTGGAGGCACTGGTTGTTCGCCCAATTTTTTTTATTCTGTCATTGAAAAAGGAGGCAAATTCATTGCAGGCCCTGGTGGAAAGCAGTTCAGGTGCCACTGACACAGAAGGGTTTGTTAGCCTGTCGACAGTAGAAAACAAGGCATGGGAATTATTACTGTTTTTGGCAATGATGTCTGAGAAGGATTGTCTTGCATTTCTCAGTTTCAAGATGTAGATTTGAAGTTTTTCTTTATAGACGTCATAGTGAACCTGGAGATTTGTTTTTCTCCAACTGCGTTCAGCTTTTCAACACTCTCTTTTCTTATTCTTACCAATGTGGAATTTCTCCATGGAGACTTTTTTTTGCCAGAGACCACTTTCACCTTAGTGGGTGCAATAGTATCAATAATATTTGTAATTTACACACTGCTTTATCAACAAGCTCATTTACTGGGGCCCAGGGGAGGGTTGGTGTGGAGGAGAAAGCCTGAATAAATTATCCACGGGTGTGTTCTGGGATATTGCATTTTGTGGTGACTTTTCTTTGAACATCACTCTGCACAGAGACAGCACTCTCAAAGAAAACACAGGAATGATCAGAAAGAGCAACATCCATCACAGCAACCTTAGAAATGCTCAAACCCTTGGACATGACTAAGTCCAGAGTGTGACCTTTGCATTAATAAGACACACGTGGTTCAATTTGTGAGGAGTGGGTTTTAGAATTAGTGGGGGGAAGAGAGGTGTGGTCTTGTTCCTGAACCTCAGTTATAATAACTACATTTAACTAACAAGACTACACTATTGTTCAGTTCAGTTCAGTTCAGTTTATTTTCAGACATTTCAGACAAAGACATTTCGTAACAAACACAAAAAAAGAAATGTATAAGGTCTGAAAAAAGGGGAATAGGCAGAAGCTAAAGCTTATAACGCCTACCCTTTAAAATACATAAACTTAGGTAACAGCTACACACAGGTCAAAAAGAAAATATCTAATAATTAATTTATTGCTGCTGTCAGCGAAACACAATCAACATATGTTTGAATAATGTTCCTCTTGAGAACAGTTTTAAAGTAAATTAATGTTCTGCAGTCTTTTAAATCTATGGCCAAATCATTCCAAACATTCACTCCAACAACAGAAATACAATGCATTTTTGCATTTGTTCTAACACTGGGCTTTTTCAGCACGTCTCGCCCTCTCAGCAGATAGGTACTTTCCCTTTCCTGAAACAGGTTCTGAATCCGAATGGGGAATTGATTATTCTTTATTTTAAACATAAATTGTGCCGTTCGAAAGTAAACCAAGTCCTTGAATTTCAAGGCTTTTTTTCGGATGTAAAGTGTATTTGTGTGTTCCCTATATCCAGCTTTATTTATAAGTCGCATTGCCCTTTTTTGGATCAAACTGATTGGTTTTGTGTTAGTTTGGTATGTGTTTCCCCACACCTCCAGACCATAGGTCATGTAGGGAAGCACCAAGGAACAATACAATACATATAGCGTTTGATCATTTAAATATTCTTTAACCTTACTAATGACTGCTAATGATTTGCAGACTTTTGCCTTTATATAATTTATGTGATTTCTCCAACTTAGCTTATTTTGCAATATTATTCCTAAAAACTTAATTTCATTTACTTGTTCAATCTCTGTATCGTTTATAATTAAGTTTGTTTCCACATTGATTGGACGATTTGCAAATATTATAAATTTAGTTTTCTTTAAGTTCAGAGTTAATTTATTTGAGTCGAACCAATGCTTCAATATTTTCAGTTCATTTTCTACAGCTTCAAATAATGCCTTTAAATCTCTACCACAACAAAGTATGTTTGTATCATCTGCAAATAATATAAAGTGCATTGTTTTTGAAACCGAACATAAATCATTAATGTAAATTATGAACAACAAAGGACTCAACACTGACCCCTGGGGGAGTCCACAGGTCACTGACATGGTCTCTGAGTCGGTGCCATCAAAGTGGACGTATTGGGATCTGTTGCTCAAATAACTTTGGATCCAGGAAAGGGCCACACCCCTGATCCCATATCTATTAAGTTTTTTCAGCAAGAGATCATGGTTCACGGTGTCGAAAGCTTTGGTAAGATCCAAGAATAAACCAACAACATATTGCTTATGTTCTATTGCATTTGTTATATTTTCAACTAGGTCCACCAAAGCTAAGGTTGTGGTTCGATCAGGTCTAAAGCCATATTGCTGCTCACAGAGTATGTCATATTTTTCTAAATAATTATATAATCTTAAATGGAAAAGCTTCTCCAATATTTTAGAAAATTGGGATAGTATGGAGATAGGTCTATAATTTGTGAATGTGTGTTTATCACCCGACTTGTAAATCGGAATTACTTTTGCCATCTTCATTCTTTCTGGGAATATTCCTGTTTGCAGGGACAGGTTAAATAAAAAGGTGATAGGAGTTATTACAAAATCAATTATTTCTTTTAATATTGACATGTCCAATCCATCAGAGTCTGATGACTTTTTACTTTTTAACTTTTTCACAATTGAAAGAATTTCATTTTCATCTGTAGGATGTAGGAATATACTGTTTTCCTGCTTTGGAAGTTTGCTGAGGATATCCTCCTTATTATGGTAGTTTGGTATTTCTTTTTCTAAGTTAGAACCTATTTTACTAAAGTAGTTATTAAATTCATTAGCAATTTCGTTTGGCTGGGTGATCAGATGTCCATAATTTATTTCAAAGTGAGAAGGGAAGTGGGACTCCTTATTTCTTCTTTTAATTAATTTGTTCAAAATGCTCCATGTATTTTTTATGTCGTTTTTGCTTCTTTCCAAAATATCACTATAATAATCTGTTTTACATGCTCTCATGATGTTTGTTAGTCTGTTCTTATATGTTTTGTAGGTTCTCTCTGCTTCTTCAGTCCTTTTTTTAAGGAATTCTTTATACAGTTTGTTCTTTTTCTTACATGCCTTTTGAATACCCTTTGTTAACCATGGTTTTCCAGAAAATTTGTCAGTGATTACTTTACTAATTAGGGGACAATGTGTGTTATATAGAGTAAAGTTATAAGTTATTGTAAAGTATAAAATAAGTTTAATTTGGAATAACCAGAGGATACAGGAAAGATGGAGTGAGGGTTGCGTAAGGTGGGATGATAGGGGTTGAGGGGAGGCATGAAAAAAAGGGGTTGGTTATTGGGGATGAATAGGGGAGATCATGGGTCGAGGTATTGATAGCCGTCTAGGGCACGGCTCAGGGTCGGGGTATGCCTTGATAGGTCGTTGCTTCATCATCCTCCAAAGAGACGTTGTCGGATGAGGTGAGAATGGACTGTTTGGATGTTGCTCAGAAGGCTGTAGATGTAGCTTAGGTAAGCTTGGGATGAGCAGAGGATATCTGGGGAATGGATAGAAATGTTGTTGAGGCTTGCATGCTTCAATGGGTTGTAGGTAAAGGGAGAAGTGGTAAAAGGCTAAGAGGAACATTGATTCGAGGGTTGAGTCGACAGAGGGAGAAAAGTATTCAGCACGGAGGGTCTGAATGCAGCAGATGAGGAGCTCAGCTGTCAGGGGTGAGTTTTTGGAGGTAGATGAGGTTCTGTATTATATAGGCCTTTTATTAACATATTGACAAGGAGTAAGAAATAAAAGGGGCTGGAGCTACGTTGAGCAGTTTGATAAAGAAGTTTATGAGGTATACTTGATGGTAGAAGTTCTTATTTTTAGAATTGAGTGGCCATGAGTGATAAAGCTAGTCAGTGATACGATGTCAGTAGAAGGAAGTTGTGTGTGGTGTGGAAAGATTTAAAATGGCAATGGGGATAAGACTGTTGAGGATCGCTTGTTGAGATGCAGTGACCAGGTGGAGAAGCTGGGGGTTCTGTTGTAAATGGTGGCTGAAAATGGAGAGAGTGACGGGAGAGGGAGACAGCGATGGAGTTTTTGTAGCCTGGATAATGAATTGGTGTTGTGCGTTCAGGTAAGTCTGTGTCATCTAAGATGAACTTCCTGATGTTGGGTGATTGGGAGCGGCTTTTGTTTATGATGTTGACGGCGGTTTGGCTGTCTGAATGGATGAGAAGGACTTTTTTCGACGTTCGAAAGAACGTTCACAATGACGATAGGGTACAATTCAAAAGCGCGTAGCAAGGAGAGAGAGAGAAAAGTTCCAGAGGCTCGGTGGAGGCGAACCATCTCGCCATGGTAACAACTGAAGCTGGTGGACAGAGCTGCATCTGTGTAGAGCTGGATGTCTTCAGGAGATTTGAGTGTGGTGGTCAATCCCTGCTTCGTATTTTTCCATTCAGTTTCAGACAAGACTGTTGCCACTTCCATTCATTCACATGCATACATTCACATGTACTTAGTGGTAAAAAGACATGCTCCTTATGTTCCCACTGGTTTTTTGACATCTCCTTCTTCAAACCAATTGTCACCCCAACCTAAACAGTTTGAATAGAGGTGTTAGTAAATGGAAAATCAAAATGTAAATATATTTCTGATGACACGTGTTTACTATTTAAAAGAGCATGTAAATCAATGGTTAAGATTATGCTCTATTGTGTGCAAAAATATGCACAGACAAAAAAATAAAGAAATGCACACACTGCCACACACCTTAGGTATTTCCCTTACTAGCACTTGTTTGGAAAATGTCATGTATTGACAGAAGCATGGTACCTGTCGTCGTGTCTCTGTGGTTTTCAGCTGCCAAGTCAAGCTCTTATTTTTGGTCCGTGTTGTTTCTGGTTAAATGCAAGGCTAATGTTCTACCCTATTATAGGAGGGTTGTGGGAGACGCTAATCTTTCCAAATGTCTATAAGCACAACTCATCCTCCAAATAGCTCTATTTAACTCTAGTTTCTAACTATAAGAAGGCGTTCTGTTTTCACACAGCTCTGACTCAAAGTGCTCAGAATGACGTCACAGCTCCTTTAGTTTCCTGTTTACAGCATCTATTAAAGTTGAGGTACAAACAACTGCCTGGACTGCTGTATGTGATGAATGTGGTGAGATGTGAATTCCAATAATATGTCTGGTACATGCTTATTTTAAATCAGCATTTTATAATCCAGTAGATGGTGTTTATTTGAGGGTTTGTAGTACAAATATACTCACAGAGAGTGGAGAACGGAGCTTTGACTGCCTCTGCATGACCGAGGCAGTCAAACCCGATGACGATGTGCTGTTAAAATTCAAAATTAATTTCTGAGGGGTTACACTAAGAAAAGATCTGAGGAGAGAAGATCTCACACGCCTCAGTCATCTTAGAGTAACATGAACCCTGGAGTTCTATATGTTCAAGTTTCTTCATAGGAGCAGTTTGTGCCTCAACGAAAGTCTCTTTATTTTTTATAAAGCTCATGTATTTATTAACAGGATAGCATTATACGCTGCTTTAAAGTACTCCTTTGACAGCATAAGTAGAGGAGAACAACCATCTCTCCTATCCTTTAAATGACAATTGCATTTAACATGTGTATTATTTATTGGCTGCCAAAGTCCATCTCAATCTTGGTAAAGAGCAAGGGTGGTCAGACCTGGGAAACAACACCCACATTCATAAATACTGTGAGGAAAACATATTTTATTCATATAGGCCAACTACAATAAGTGCTCCTCTGTCATTATGTCCTCATTAATCATCATGACAATAATCCCCTTTATTATCAGTTATTTTTAACATCTGTGTATGTGTATAATTTGTTAAAATACAGAGCTTTATATTTTGTATCTTTGATTAAATAGAGGAAAGAAGATTTGAATTCCAAATATCACACAGCTGGGGCAGTATATGTTTGTGCCACGGCCTGCTGAGCCACCAGGACACCTTTATGTCTGGTGTTCATGATAAAAGTGATAAACAGGAGACTGCAGAGAACGTCCCTGTGAGAGATCAGAGGAGAAACAGTTTGAGGGTGGTAGTGTGAAGTTTGCAAAGCGAGCTGCCATTTCATGAGTTGCTTAGAAACACAACGTATCTGCTTCTGCTTTTCAACCAGTACAAAGATCAACCAAGTGTAGTTATTACTTCAATTAAACATTAGTTAAATATATATCCAAAGACAGAAAACATGTACATATACATGTAATAATTTTCTTTTACAGAGTGGTGTTGAATGCCATTATCTACCCTTTGTCACACCTGAATGCTCTGGCTTGTTTGCATTTATATAAACCAATCACAATCTTCTTGGGTGGTGTTAAACTTTGGTTGCAGTGACAGTCTCGTCTCATCTCATCTTCATCCGCTTATACGGGGTCGGGTCGCGGGGCAGCAGCTTTAGTAGGGGACCCCAAACTTCCCTTTCCCGGGCCACATTAACCAGCTCTAACTGGGGGATCCTGAGGCGTTCCCAGGCCAGTGTGGAGATATAATCTCTCCACCTAGTCCTGGGTCTTCCCCGAGGCCTCCACCCAGCTGGACGTGCCTGGAACACCTCCCTATGGAGGCGCCCAGGGTTCATCCTTACCAGATGCCCAAACCACCTCAACTGGCTCCTTTCAACACAAAGGAGCAGCGGCTCTACTCCGAGTTCCTCACGGATGGCTGAACTTCTCACTATCTCTAAGGGAGACTCCAGCCCCCCTCCTGAGAAAACCCATTTCGGCCGCTTGTCCCTGCGACCTCTTTCTTTCTGTCATAACCCAGCTTTCATGACCATGAACGAAGATTGGCCGGTAGATCCAGAGCTTTGCCTTCCTCTCTTTTCGTCACAACGGTGCAGAAGAGCGACTGCAGCACCGCTGCTCCAATTCTCCGGCCAAACTCACCCTCCATCGTCTCCTGACTCGTGAACATGATCCTGAGGTACTTGAACTCCTTCACTTGGGGTAAGGAGTGACAAAAATAAAGGGAATTTGTTTTGTTGGAACATGTGCACATAGGGAGGTGAGCCCTGGCACTACCATGGCTGATTTCCCAAAACAGAAAACACAACAAAAAATATTTTAAAGATGTACGTTGATTGTGTAGTGACTTTTTACTGAAAGAAAAGACAACTATAATTTGACGGTCGGCAACCTGGAGGTGAAGCCAGCCAATACTTTAGCTCTGGAGGAGCTAGCTAGCTATATGTCACTCATGCAGAAATGCTAAAGCGTTATCATAGAAGCTTGTGTGAAGTGGAACATATAAATGCACTCAATGTCACTGGTGCATGTGGCTGCCAGAGTTAAAAGATGTGGCAAATCAACTTCTACTGATGATGACTATGTCAGAAAACAGATCAACATCGGGCATGAGAGTCCTGCAAGACAAAGTTTTTTCCCAGGTGTGTTTACTACTTTTTGAAGGGAAAGACTTTGAGAACAGTAACATGCAGATAGTGGAAAGGGAGCAAGGGGAGGAACAAAGCCTGAAATCCGGCCATGCACTACATGTCAGAATTTATCCCAGCACTGTACATCCATTGAGCAAGACTTGTTTTGATCAATAAGTTTAAAGTTAAGGTGGTAGAATAATAGCCCATAGCTCTGGGCCTGTTTTTTCAAACCTCTAAAAATTGCAGGTAAAATTAGCCAACTGAGGAGTAGAAAGAGTAAAAGTGACTCATTGTGAGAGCAGATTGTCTCATTTGAAATTAATGAACTGCCACTGGAGAGCAATGCAATCAAGGCATGAAGTGTCATCCTGGTGTACAATCCACTCCAGTCCTCCAAAGGGACCACAGGCTTTCCATGTTGAACCGTATATCTCTTAGCACTTAGGAGGAACAGTGTCATAAACCTACAGCAGCTATTAATTAGCTTTCATTCTACTGCATGGCCTCATTCCATATGTATCCATACATGTTTAATCTATAACTTCTGAAAGAACTGAAGGCTTTACTCATGGACGGATTATCGTGGCCACAGGCCCATGGTTTGGTTGCACAACACCAACCACAAACACACAGCTGCTATTTGCCTTGGATTATTATCATTATTATATTTATTTTTGACGGTTTAAATGACTGCTATTTTAGGTCTGTTTTGTTCTATATGTGCCACTTACAGCACAGTATATACATCTTTAGGAGTCAAAACACATCTTAATTTAACTAAAAATCCGACAAAAAAGTGTGCACTGTGCACATAGCGACACAAAAACAACAGCATGAACAACAGCATTGCGTAAAGACGCATGCAGCTTGCAAATGCGCAAAAAAAAACAGCAACAGCGGCAGCACAAACACGGTAAACAACAACATGAACTTTGTAGCTGTATCGTAGCTGCTATTGCCACTACTCATCATTGATCATGTTTGCCACCATAATTATTATCATTTTCATATTCTGTCACCTTAGCTGTGCTTGTTTCTACTATTCTGTTGTATTAACTGCCTTAACATATACGTCATATTCACATTACTATAAATATTATAGTTACTGTTAGGCTTTGCTTGCATCTCTGGAAGTGTGTCTGTCTCCCTCTGTCCATCTGTGTGTCTTTTCTCTCTTTCTCTCTCCTTTTCTTCCTCCCCAACCGGTCAAGACAGATGGCCGTCCTCCACAGAGCTGGGTCTGTCTGACGTTCCTGCCTGTTATAGGGAAGGTTTTCGTTGCCACTGTACTCTACAGAGGAATTGTTGGGTCTATGTAAATCATAAATAAGTCATTGAGTGTGGTCTTTACCTACTCTGTAAAGTGTCCTGAGATAACTTTTGTTATGATTTGACACTATAAATAAAATTGAATTGAATTGAATTGAATTGAATGATCTAAACCATTGCATAAAAGCACAATTCAGACCAAAACAGCTTTGCTAAGGTCCTATACTTGGCCAACCACTGACCACAGCAAACAAAATCCCACAATGCAATGCAAGGTTTGGGGCCCTGTCTCATAGACGTGAAGCATTCAAAGAACCCCTTACCATATGCAATTACTTATGCATTTTATATTTTATTTGTATCTCTATCAACATGAAGGACCAGAGTTTTTTTACTGCTAAAATAATCACAGTATATATAAATAACTATGTAAAGTGCAAAACAACTTCGATACAACACAAATCCCAACAGAACACTACAATGAATGGAACTGGCCATAAAGACAACACTGTGTGCAATTACAAGACTTCAAAGGTTCAATTAGCAATACATTAAAAGTAATAAATAACAAGTCAAACTGACACATTGAATGGTAGCTAGATCTACCCCTTTCTCTGTGTTTTATTTGTGCCTCAGAAAGTGGCCCAGTTGATGTTGATCTTATAGAATATGATGCGTTGCTGTAGATATAACAATCCAACAGTATATGAAGGAGTGAGAAATGAGCATGAGCAAGCATAAACATCTACGTCTCATTATATGAATGATATAAAGTACTTTATTAAAATAAGGTGTTGGTAGGTAGTGGAGTATTTTCACAGTGTGGTATTGGCACTTTTACTTCAGTAAAGGATCTGGATATTTCTGCCACATCTGCATATTGGTTACTAACCTGAAACATTAACTGCTGTGATATATATATACAGTACATACATATTACTACTATTCAAAGGGGAAGCAGTGTTACATTTACACTTCCCCACTGCTTTCATCATCTCTGGTGTCAGCATCATCATCAAGCACTCATCCCCACAGAAATACTTCATTATTACTCCTGAGAAAGACAGTCAATGTTTTTGTGAGCAGAAAATACAGTGTAAATGAATGAATATCCAAGAGGAAATTACTTTATTCATCTTTACAGCTTTAAAATAAATAGTTTAGTATGGAATTGTTTCATTTGCTAATATAATTTTAGGGTTGGTATTTAATGTTACATGAACACAATGAATTAAAAAAAAACAAGCATGGGATTTGTCAATAAACATTTGTCATCTGCTAAATATTACGGTACCTTCGCGTGTTGTCTTTTCTCTTCATCCACCTTCTTCTTCTTTCTTTTTTTCTGCCCCAGCTTGATATTATTTATCCACTGCCTTGTTCGTCAGACAGGTCCTGAGCCTGCATTTGAAATTTGTCAGAGAAGTGGAGTGAGCTGCAATTTCAATAAAGCTGCTCCATATATGAACCCCCTTGTATCTAATTGAGAATTTACAGATCTCAGTATGTAACTTTGGGAGGTGTGGTCTTGTATTATACCCCTGTACATCACTACTGAGCTGGAAAACTGCTTTACAGGGCACAAGAGATGAAGAATGCTGATATCAAATTTTGCAAATTAATAAAAAGTGAAGTATTTATTCAAAACCAAAAGAATTTTAAGCTCCTTGAAAAGATGAGCTGAATGTTCTCGTCTGGTGCTAAATGTGCAATTCTACATTCCTTTTTTTTTCTTCATAAAGCTTCCGAAGGTGACCACCCCAGATGATATTACAATCTATGAGATAGGGATACATTAAGCTATAATAAAGAGTTAATAGACAGTCTGATGAGCCAAAGTTGGAATTTGCTTATGATACCAGTGGATTTAGATATTTTGTAGCAAATAGCCTGATTCTTCCAGCTTAGGGTTTCATCAATGAGGACTCCAGGGAATCTTGTGGATGAGACCTGAGTCATTGGGTTATTTCTTATTCCAAGACAAGGTTCAGATTTACAATATTTTTTTATTTTTTGATGTAAATAATATAAAATGCAATTTTTGAAATGTTGACAGAGTTCGTTTAATTTGAGCGATGCAGAAATTATTCCTAAGTCAGCATTAGCTTTGGAAACGAGTACAGACAAATTAGTATAATCGGCATTAAATACTGCGAACATGCATGATAAAGTTGCAGCCAGGTCATTAATATAGAAGAAATAAAAGCAGCCCTAACATAGACCCCTATGGGACCATAGAAGTTATAATGACCTTGTCAGATTTTCATCCATTTATCAATCAATCCATTGGCGATTATGAATATGACTATACAACCATTTATAAATGATTCCAGTAAAACTATAGTTTAATAATTTCTGCACTGACATTTCACGATTCACAGTATCCAAAGCTTTGGATAAATGAAAGAAAACTCCTGGCATATTCAGGATTATTCACAGTATGAATTGTATAAATCAGTTGCAACACGACCATATCTGTCGAACAGTTTTAAATCCATACTGATGTAGCTACAGTATGTCCCAAGAAGCATGGAAGGAGAAGAAATAGGCTGTTAGTTATTACATATTTACATAATATAATTATCGATATTCAGAGAAGATGGATTTTAATGAAATTTTTTTATACAGGATATGCTTAGTATTTTTCAGTGGCAAAGGAAAACAATTATTAAATGCAGAGTAAAATGAGTCTGTAAATGACTGATATGCAAGTTCTTCATTATCATGAGAATATATATTAACCCCTTTTTACATCACCACTCCGACCCTTAAATTGGTCAATGTTTCTTTCATTGAACACTCTAAACCTTGAATCTGTCTGAGTTTCCTGCTGCTCAACTGTGGAGGTTATGATGAAAATAAATATAGGAAAATGATGTAATATATCACAATGAAGGAAACCAAACTTGTCCAGGTTATTAAGACAGTTTGTAAATATATTATTGATAAGGGCAGATGAAGATTCTGGAATTAAAGAAATGGAAAAATTTGAGTGAGGATCAAAAAGACCCATAAATTTAGTTTCACAAAGTTCGGATCAAAGGGATTAAAGGTCATATAGTCTGAAGCAGTTGTTTTTTTATCATCAAAATTAACATCAGCAACCAAATCATCATCATTAATGCAATGAAACATGGAGACACACCCAGAGCAAGCCCAAGAGTCCCATGTATTCCTATCATATTCAGTGATTTATATCTCAAGTGATAACCTTTTTAAGAGTACATTATTGCAGTGATACCAGAGAATGCTGTAGTCCATCATGTATATAAAGGAGCTCATCGATACACGAGTAACTTAAATACATTATGGAAGTAACGGTTATAAAACTGTGTGTAAAAGCATATGTACTATATGTGAATGAACGTGCACAAATCTAATATTCAGATATCTAAGGCTTAGCATAGGTTCTTCAAGCCCTTGTGGCAGCTTTCCGGGATGGTGGGTGTATAATGAGTTTGTCATATCATCCTCATTAATAAAGATGTCTGAGCCATTCAGGGCTTTGGCTTTGCTGAGCACCTCTAGTTTGTCCTTGTATCACAGGAACTTGACAACAATAGGCCTGGGCCTGGTGGAGGATGGAGAAGGCCTTCCAGTCCTGAGGGCACGCTCCAACTCAATTTTTTGATGGTCAATCTGTAGCTTATCAGACAGCAGCGTCTACCCTTTTTCCTCAGAACCAGACCATTTTTCACTGACTGACTCAATAATGCCATCAATCCCAATATTGTTGAATCTCGATTATCCTTCTACGTACTCAAACTTGTCATTGAGTGAGATAAGACTTTTGCAGACTATTTCATTATCATTCTTGGTCTCTTTACAGCTATCCTGCCATGTCTTACAGTCTTTAAAGTCATGAAATTAATTTAGAGTGAATTCTAGATTAACCCTGAGGTCATGGAGTTGTATCAGTGGTTCCCTCTCTCTTTTGTTGGAGGTATCAATACGCATTTCAACAAAAGGTCTAAATTTGTCTCATGTTGTTCTAAAAGTGTTTTAGAGAAGCCCTTTTGCTTCTCAAGTAAATCACGCACATGGGCCATGGACATCTCCTTCAAATTGTTGTTAAAGTTTCCTTTAGGTGGCATGGCAAGGTGAACTTTGAAACTAGAGAACTTTGAAACTAGAGAACAGGGTTTGCATTCTGAGGACTACTTACATTTGTGTTCTTACATTTGGTTAACAAAAGCAATTGCTGAAGGTTAGGGAAAGGCTGTGATTTCAGTCAAATGTTAATAAAGAAACTGTTATGTACCATGCTTTAAGTGTTAACAATATTAAGCAATACCATCACAATACGAGTGTCTAAACTAGGGTTTTAAAAATGTGTTAGTTTTTAATAACATTTATAGAAAAAATAACACTTAGAACACAAAATAAAATAATGCAGATTAATCACATTCTATGATGCCCCTTGATCCTATACTGTACATCACTGAACATATAATAGTTACAGTAGTTTCCGGAAGCAGTTGACAAAACCTTGCTTGGTGCAGTGAATGAGGCAGCATAGTCTCACATCGCCAGACCACCACAGCGCCGGGAGAAGCAACATGTCACAGGGGGACTAACCAGCCAGTGCCGCATTGGAGCATAGTGGTATTACACACTAGGCTCGTTTTGTCCAAAACAACCAGTGAAAATGACATCAGACTGCTACAGTATAAGGGCCCATCTAGTATCGATTTGGCTGACCATCCACACGCAGCCGGCTTTATCAGAGCCTTAAAACTTTTGAAACCAGGTCCCAGAGAGAGAAGATTTGAAAGCGCCACCCGTGGCGTTGTCGTCTGGATGGCGAAACCGCATACTTTGTTAAACTATACCGTCATCGCCCCACCTCTGGCTTTAACCCCCGCAGCGTCACATAACAACAACAGTGCTGCTGCATGAGAGGAGAGAGACGGACCCATAGACTGTTTACTGAACTGGACTCTGAGCGGCTGAATGTGAATGAATTAGGACGACATCAGGTTTCTCCCTTTTCCATGATGCTCTGAATGAGGAGCTAAATTAGTCGCTAGTAGCTTTTTATGAATGAAGTTGCTAAATCTAGTGAGAATGTGCTTTGTTACAGGGAAGGGGCTCCCAGCAGCACCCTCTGCTCGTTGAGGACACTAACTGCAGAGTGATTGATGCATCAGAGTCTAAAACAGAACAAAAGTCTCCACTAACACCAGAAACAGTGACACATTTCTCTCTAGGATGGAGGAGGATTTGGGAAGTCTTGCGTTTGTTTTTTTAATGCACAGCCTCTACCGGTCTCTTCTTCTCCTTGTTGGTGTATTGCTGTGGCAGTTACAGCGCCACATCCACTAGATGGACGGCACAATGCCACAGCATTTCTTCTGTTCACACTGTATAAATTAGCCTAGCAGCTAGCAGACTTCATAGCTCAATCTAGACAAAACACTGCAACGAATTTTAGCCTGCAAGCACGTTTTTTCAGCCTCACATTGTTAAAGCAGAGCAACTCATACTTGTAGTGAGAGCAACAAGTTAGTGGACTGTTGTGCACTGTGTGTGTGTGTGTGTGTGTGTGTGTGTGTGTGTGTGTGTGTGTTTGTGTGTGTGTGTGTGTGTGTGTGTGTGTGTGTGTGTGTGCTTGCGTGCATGTGCTAGTTTGTGCCCATTACTCCACTATATCTTTATATACCAAATATTTATTTGCTGTTATATTAATGTTCTGAATATCAAGTACCGTGCCTTTAAGAGGCAGCACAGGGGCTGCTCTTCCTTACTTGCAGTGTAGTTTCCCTGTGAAGTGATGTCTTCACATAGGAGGAATGACCAATGATTCTCTTAACATATATATGGCATGACTTGATGTGAACCTATTCTTTAAAGCAATGGTTTGACATTTTAGGAAATTATCTTATTTGAGTTAGATGGGAAGATTGTTACCACTCCCACCGATGGTTAGCTTAGACTGGAAGCAGAGGAAAACAGCTAGCCTTGCTCCATTAGCAGGTAACAAAATCCACCTACCAGCACCTCTAACCCTCACCTATTAACACGCTATATCTCGTCTGTTTAATCTGTACAAAATCCCACATTGAGGTTTTATGGTTTCACACATGTACCAGTATTTCTGGTGTTTATCTCACTGAATCTGCTCAGTTCACCCTCCAGTGGTTGCAGCGAGCAGCCAAGGTCAAGGACAAATGTTCTAACATACTATACATTATCTAGTTGTTAAAAAAGTATGTATCAAGGTAAATATGAAATATTTCTTTCTCTTCCTGTTTCAGCAGCAAACTTGGCTCATGCTTTGTTCTTCATGGCCACTGCCTTGCATTTTGGAGCTCAGAAAAGAACCTGTCATGGTGAGATTAGGGAGACCTTAGCTATAACTTCTTAAAAAGAAATATGTATGGCTTTAGAGTGAATGAGAAAAGGACCTGAATAAGCAGAATTGGAGACAGACGTGGAACCTTGGTGGAAAAGATTTATTTCTCCCCTTTTTTATGCTCAGATAACTTGTCTTTGAAGACACCATGCTCATCTTAGGATGCTTCAGGATACCAAGCACAAATATCCCCAGAGTGCTTTAACAATGACACACTCAATCACATCCTGATGAGCCTGGCTGACTAAGAAAAATAGCTGCTATGTGGAGTCAAATAGGGTGCAGGGCAGATATCCTTCAGTGATAGTACTTTAGACAATGTCCACAGGAGCAGGCATTTTCTTGTGGCATGACATTGGTAGAAGTAATCATCCACCTTTAGGGAATAAGCTTCAGAAAAATCCTCTATAATCCAAGGGGACTGGCCCAACCTGTCCTCTGACTTAGCAGAACACGCAAACCTGGATGCATGTCAGAAAAGCCTGAGTTGTGCCAATGATGTACAAAAACTGTATTCAGAGGAACATTGATTGCTTTGCTGTTAATAAAGGAGACAGAGGAAACACATCCAATACAAATGACGATATTTTTAATTTAAAGATATTTGGCATCTGAAGTCTTTAGACCATTAGGTCAACAAGTATCCTTACAGTACATTCATAGCCACAGAGAATTTACTGGGGTCATCCCTATGTTCCCAGGGTCCTTTGTCTCTTGTTATAAACTAACATTGTAGGATTTGGGTAAGGGTTAGCCTCGCAGGTCAGATTGCAAAAGAACGAAGGGATATCGAGATTTCAAATGCAGTTAAAATGGTAAGGCGTATAGGTTCAGGGGAGTTTCTAGTCAGAGACCCGCAGAGACGTCTGTAAACTGTAACAGGCTCTAGCTTCAAGTTTGGGGTGAAAACAAGCAGTTTTTCTGTAGTACAAATTTATTATTTCAGCCTATTCTAAAATGGTGTATTTGAATATTTCTGCATGCTGGGGTCCATAAAATGTCATAAATTGGGTCTGACTGGAAAGCTGATACTTTTATGGATTCGATTAGTCCTATATAATACATGTATAATGATGTTAGTCCCCATAGGAGCCATTTCACTGTAGTGGGAGCATTTTTTTAACCTTGCGTTCACTGTATAAAAGGAGCTGTTGTGATCTCTAGAATAATCACAGCCTCATGAAACTTTACATCCGCAAACTAGAGGCCTAGAGCATTCAACATCAACATCAAACATTTTCACTCTAAATGTACAACTAAGCTCACTACAGCTTCTGTAAGATGAATAGTTGATGGGCCAGTTGGAACGTTAAGAGGTCAATGTAGTTCCCACGTGTGCGCACGCACATACTACCTGGCGACAGAAACAGGTCTTCTTGGTAGTGATGGTGTTTCTTGCCTCCCTCAGTTTAAAGGTAACGCTCTATTGTTATTTTTTTCACGCTGTTTTCGGCGCCGTTGCTTCCTGGTTTATTCTATTTCTGGGTCAAAAGCCACCGCTGCGGTGTGGGGAGTAGGGAATTCTAACCCTGGCAAATGCGCAGAGACGAAACCTGATAATACTCCGGGTAATGCTTTTACATGCAAGATAACTCCAGTTACTAAAGAAGTTCTCTAGGTCTGTAAACCAGGGTAAGAGAACTCGGATTTTACCGAGTTTAAATGGTGTTTGAGAAACCGGAGTATGCCCTTAACCCGAATACAATCAGGTTTTTAAACTGCATGTAAACGCACTGATTGAACATTTGACCTGAAAAAACATTAAGAACACTAAGCGCTTTGAAAGGTCTCTTTTAAGATAAATATTGAGAGAATATTGAGCTGGGGAACATAGACACACTCCAAGTGGTCACTTTTTAAGGTACATGTGCAATCTAATCCAATCCAATACAACAGCTCTACCACAATATTCATGTAGCATAAACGATTATGGCCAACTACATATATATAATACATATTAGAAACACCTTTCACTAGACTGTAATCCAGTACAACAGCATCACTAATTATGACCTAAATGCTAAAACACAGAATAACATTTACACCCCCATGGCAGTGTCAAAAAAACATTGACATAGGCATGAAAAAAGTAACCTTTATGGTGTCAGTAAATAAAGTTGAGTTGAGTATAAGATTGGATCAGGTGTATCTAATAAAGTCATCCTGAGCTGCATGTTGCTAGACTACCAAAGTAAACCCGAGCAATGAAAGGAAATGTGCAAACTTCCCAAAAAAGGACCAGAAAGAAGACTGAGGAAGCACTGCTATATGCAGTACAGTGGTTCTGGAGATAGGTACGTTTTCAGTTAGGTCAAATGTGGCCTCTGAGAAATTTTCCGGGCACGCCCTCTCAAAAGTCCTCTTACTCTGGTGACGTATCACTCTGAATGGGTTTCGATCCTTGGAAACGGCAGTCTGGCTTTTCTTTGTCCTAGTGAGAAATACAGAATAGTTGCTGTTTGACCAGGGTTCCTGGTTCGAATCCTGCCTGGGGCATGCTCTGGTTCTCTCCGGGTTCTCCGGCTTCCTCCCACAGTCCAAAGACATGCAGGTTTTAGGTTCATGGATGACTCTAAATTGCCCGTACGTGTGAATGGTTGTCTGTCTCTGTCTGTCTCTATGTGTCCTGTGATAGACTGGCGTCCTGTCAAGGGTGGACCCCGCCTCACGCCCGATGTCAGCTGGGATCGGCTCCAGCGACCCCGATAGGGACAAGCGTTTGAAGATGGATGGATGGATATTCCGACAGTTTTCTGAGAACTTGAAGGTCCGACCATTATTAAAATGTATGTTGTTCATCCTTTTGCTATTTAAGGTGGCCTGTATGATTCATGACATCAACTTATGTACAAGTAACTTATAAGAAACAAGCAGAGACGCACATGCACAGATCATTCTCTGTGCTCCGGTAGTAAAGAAAAAAGCACTACACCACTGGATAAAAGTGTCTACTCTACTTCGCTGGATTTAAAAAAATGGTGCATGTTGTTGTGGGGTTGAGTACTTCCTATGTGACATCCCACTTGGAGTTATATGATATCCAATCAGAAACCAGACTTTTTTTCAAGGGAGAAAAAAAACCCTACACCTTGGCAGGGCCAACAAAAGCCCCATCAAACGGCTGCTAGGGACAGCTCACAAACAATTTACTGGCCTGTCAGTGAGGGAGACCAGCCTTATACCGGGTATTCCACTGTAACGAAAACACCACTAATGTGATACTATTCAGCAGCAAAAACAATTTTAGTACTTTCCATGGACATTCGTTTACCGTCCTGAAAGATTACATTAAAGCCTGTTGAAGGGCTCTTGCTCAATATTTTAACATTTTTTGTCTCCATTTGTCACTTAGACACAAATGCATGGGTAATTATGGTCCAGGTTAGAGAATACTGAAGTTTCCCATAAACCAGCGGTCTTACTGAGGAGCACAATTTATATAGGGAAGAACAGTTAGGGATGCTAGGTAAATACCATCACATTTTTGGAACACTCATCACTCTTCCTCAACCGCTTATCTGGGATCGGGTCGGGGGGCCAGCAGTTCTAGCAGGGGGCCCCAAGCTTCCCTTTCCCGAGCCACATTAATCAGCTCCAACTGGGGGTATTCCGAGGCGTTCCCAGGCCACTGTGGAGATATAATCACCACCTCAACTGGCTCCTTTCAACCCAAAGGAGCAGCGGCTCTACTCCGAGTTCCTCACGGATGCTGAACTTCTCCCCCTCTCTCTAAGGGAGACTCCAGCCAGCCTCCTGAGAAAACCCATTATGGCCGCTTGAACCTGCGACCTCGTTCTTTCGGTCATGACCAAGACAAGGTGAGGGTAGGAACGATTATTGATTGTATAATTGTAGATCAAGAGCTTTGCCTTCTGGCTCAGCTTTCTTATCCTTACAACAGTGTGGTTGTTTTGGAACAATAATTATTATTTATTATTTTCTTCCCATTGTAACACTGTCTCCTACATTTAAACTACTAATTTGTTTTGCCTAATACTTTCAAGGTGGTATTTTTTTTTGTACAATACCACACCAATTTAAGTGTCAATAAACATTTCACACATACATTTTAACAAATAAGTTCAGTGTAAATATTTTGTGACTTGGCAAATAAATGTTTCCAAATTACAGTATGTTGCTATTAAATGTAAAGCTGGTGGCATTTAATCTCTTCCTGAATTTATTTTCTATAATTCATTTTTAGGAGACTGTCACTAGTTTAATGTTAAATGCCAAAGGTGCTCAGTATTGACAGAACAGTACAGATCTTAAAATAATAATAATAATAATAAACTGTATTTGTTGGCGCCTTTCAAACACCCAAGGTCACCTTACATGTTAAAAGAAAAAACAAAGCAAAAAACATTAAATACACTAGCACATACAAAGACATACACAAAGAAAAGACAGAGTTTGCAGATAAATGAATAAGAAGGATAAAACGGTATGGGGGAAAGAGGATTATACAGAGTAGGACCATTTAAAAAGGTGTGTTTTGAGGTGGGACTTGAAGGTGTTAATGGATTCCAGAGCACGTATATGTGGTATATGTGAGTTCCAGAGTCCAGGTGCAGAACAGTTAAAAGCTCAAGCGCCAATTGAGGTGGGTGAGAATGAAGGGGTGGAAAACAGGGCGGCAGATGAGGAACTGAGTGAACGGGGTGGGATATAAGGGTGTAGCATCTTATATTGACAGAATCCTAAAGATGGTAAACAGATCTTTCCTGGGACAGTGCTTTTTATGTGAAAGAGGCATAAAGAACAGAAGTGTTCATGTATACTGTATATGCTGCCTCTGCTGTCTGGATATAGTTGCATGACTACTGTATGCTCTTGACATGACATGCTCTGCTCATGCCCATCTGTCAGTGACATCCACTATACTCAAAGTGCTACAGCTTCTCCGGTGTCATGAGATTCAAGATGCTCCCACATGTATGTTGTATGTGTTTTTACGATGTTGCTGCTAACATGCAAACTCACTGTCACAGAAGCAGCAGCACACCTCAACAGGAGCAGATTGGATGAAGAGAAGGTTCTTCCACTAAAAACAAACTTGGCGACCCTGGAAGAACAGAGGCACATACTGCATAAGTTAAAGTGATGCTTGTACGTGTTCTGTATCATTTAATCTAATCAACCACAGAGATCATTAACGAGGAAGACTCTCCAAAACCCTGGATTACATTTGTTATGCCATAACTTTATTGTGTATTACTTTTAGATGGAGGTGATGGTGTGGTTGGACAGGCAGTTGGAGGCAGGGTCAGCACTGACATCACACTGAGGATGGAGGCTTTCACTCATTAGCCATTATCAGCGGCACCTGTGTAAGGAGTTGGGGGGCTTCTGGAGCTTGAACTGACACTCTACGAGGAAGACCCTGGAGACGAGACATTTTAAGACAAAAAAACCTGACTTTCATTTAAACCGAAAAACAAGCTATCATGCTTTCTTTTATTGTACATCACTTTTTCAACTGTAATTGGTTTTAAATGTGCTTTATGAAGAAATCTGGATTGGATTGGAACAACCTTGAAGAGTGGGCGGGCCACCCTTATCAACAAAAGCTGTACACAGAAGTGTTCAGAGGAGTCGCCCGGTCCGAGCAAGAAGGTCACTACAGCAAGGGCTGTGTACTGGCAGTGACTCAACCATCACCATCACCATCACACACACACACACACACACACACACGCACACACACGCACACACACGCACACACACACACGCACACACTAGCTAGGAGAAAGGTTACATTCACTCATGGAAGTCCAAGTCATATATTTCCCGTCTAATGCCACAGGTAAGTAGATGCACTAGGTTAAAGGCTTCCTAGCCATTGATGAGCTATTAGGAGCCTGATTAGTATAGCAGCTAAAACATATACAGTATAAAATATGGACCTAGTCTCTGTGACATCACCTATAAAATGAAGCTCAAAGTAGGTGGCTCTGGCATCTCAGCAGTTCCTGACGCAGCCTGTTCCCATATAATCCAAGAATGTGCGGTAGAGGTGAAGCTTGGATGGAGCTGAGGCAGGCCTGAATGAGGCCTGCAGTTTATGCTAATCGCCTGTGACGGCCTGTCACTCAAGTTGGCACCCCCCGTACAGTTGTCATGAACAGGGGCATGACCTATAGAGACCAAAACAGTTTTTTCTTATTGTACCAGGCTGTAAACATGTTTATTTCTGCTGTAAAGCTGGGCATTTTAACATGGGTCTCTATGGGGATTTGCTCTGTTTTTGAGACAGCGTCAAGTGGGCACTCAAGGAACTGCAGTTTTTGGCACTTCAATATTGGCATCATTAGGTTGCGGCTTGAGAATGCATCAACATTAACTATAAATCCTAAAATTCTCATTTTCTACAATATCTTCACATGGCACTATATAGTAAGGGTGAGGTAATTCTAATTACCACAGTCTCACTTTACTCCGATCCTTTACCTCAAGTAAAATGATCAATATCACAATGTGAAAATACTGCAATACGAGTAAAAGTCGGCTGCAGTCAGCTAAATGTACTTTAAATAACTGGACTGGTTCTGCATAACTGATGTTATTATCTATGCACGTTACCAAAGTGAGGTGGGAAGTGGGATCAATTTCATCAAGTAGATATAAACCATGTAACTTCATGGAGTGGCATTTTTAACTAAAAATGGCATCAAGCTCTGACACAAACACACTCAGAGAAAACAGGCAGCCAGGTGGCAGCAGTCCTTTGTCACTTGCATTTGCAGAGCTGCATCGTCTCATTCTTCTTCTGGAAGCACAACTTTGCATATCAACAAGAGAGCAGAAAAAACTGCGGTGTCCCCCTGTAGAGTAGGAAGAGCTGGATGATGAGGTGTAGAGATGAGTGAAGAGAGGAACATATAGTAGAGCCAGTCTATCAGATCAGGAAAAGTGACAGATGATCTGAAAAACGACCATACTACTGTAAAAAAAGGAGAAGGAAGACATGTTCAATGTACCGTGACCTTCTGGCTTTGTGATGGAGCACAGAGAGAACAATGATGTGGATAGTATTTTTAATTTGTGTGGAAAAAAAATGTTGTGTTCCAAATAATGGAGATGATTTACTAATAATATCTGATAGTATTTTGTGCATCTCCATCATGTTTTTTCTCAGTTCAAACAATGTGGATGCACTTATATGTCTAACTAGTACTGTGCAGGTGCTGAATATACACTGAGTATAACAAGTATTTACTGTTCTTGGAATTTTGTATGTTTTAACTCCAAGTTCGTGTTTGTGTGTTATTTGCTGGCTTGCTAATTTTAGTCACTGGTAATACATTCATGAATCATCTGGTTTTGTACAGAGATGGAGGATGTGTGACGAGACTTTCAGCTGTCAGTTTGCCTCCAAACTGTTTGTATGCACTGATGAGATTAACTAATCTGAGCCTCTAAAGTTCCCCCCTTGTAGCCATCCCTGGGTGGATTAACAGTGCCAATGTCTTCCCAGTGCAGGCTTTTCCACATAACTGACTGGAGAAGCATAAAGATGTGAATCTTTCAAGCAAAATAACTTTCTAGCATCTTAATCACTTCTTAACAATCAATGTTAATATTTTCAAAGTCAGAATTTATGTTGGTTGAATTCCCCTTTTTTTCAGTGGTTAATTTTATACTCTGCAACTTTATAATTTTTTACGTATTTCATATTTGTAATGGATTTCACTATCACTATCTCTCACTTTGTACATATCTGTTTTCACTTTGACATTTAAGATTTTCTGTTTATTAGTGTCAGAAAAGCACCAATAAATCCCCTTTGATTCAATATTATGCAACCAGTAGATCGGAACAGGAAATCTGATTGGCCAACTGAAGATTTAGAACGTGTCACACTGTGCTCATCACTAAAAATATAACTCCACCATTTCCATGGCAACATTGTAACTTTCAGAGTTGAATCAAAAACCAGTAGGCTACAATACTGAAACAAAATGGATTGTTTTGTTGATCGAAAAGTAATGCGCTTTAATTTGTGTGTATGCTGCATATTTTACTTGTGTGTATTCCACGTATTAAAATCAGGTGACAGACCCTAATATCCGCTGTTTTTGTGGGTTTGTCGGATGTGTTTCCCAATAAGCAGCCACATTTGGACCAGTGTTCGAGTCCCTGGAGTACTAATATATAAACCAAACCACAACCTTTTTTCCTAACCGAGTGGTTTTGATGCCTAACCCCTTACCATGATCTTTTGTTGCCTGAAATGTATCCGTCACTTAACGGTAGATTTGAGTGGTCACATAGTAGATCAATTTGTCCATGAAAAAAATATTTTTCATTATTTTCAGCCAATAGCTTAATACAAGATTGAGCTAGCAAAGCATTTTTGTGTTTATATGTTTGGTATTTATTCTGTTTGGGAAACCCCACAATCTCTATAAAGCTGTGGCTTTTTTTACATTTTGATTACATATATTATTTTTGTTGGTAACCGTAACCGTAAAAATTACACTTGAGGGTGAGCTTAACTGCCAATGGCAATTTTAGGGGGTGGGGCCACCCCAGATCTGAGTTCATCAACACACATTTGGGACAACTGCTGCTCAATCAATGATGACAGCTTATCTCCTGATACAGGACCAGCTTGTAATCGTCTCGAAAACAGCATACATGCGCACTCCGTCCCAGCATCTTCGAACCTGTCGCTGACATCTTCAGGACTCCGGTCATAACAGCAATGGAAAGATAACAAGTATCCTTTGAGAGTTATGGTCATTTATTGTTTAATTTATGTCGACTTCTCTGCTCTTCTCTGAGTGTGTGAAAACTTCATTTAGCACGGCGAAGCAGTTCAAAGTACAAACTACATTACTAGCTTGTTAACCCGACCAGAAACCAACCAGCAGTTAGCATTAGCTTATCTGTCAGCCAACTACAGTTGTATATTCTCCCGTGGCTCACTCTCATAGGAAGTTAACCCGCGGACAGGCTTCACAGCATCTCAGACCACAACATGTTTACATCACTGACCTGTAGGACATTTCACTGTTGCACTCTGAACAGTGACTCTCTAAACATTTAAACATGAACATGAACTTTTACCACAGTCCGTTACAGTATTTGACAACAAAGACACACCTTTGCTATTACCATGGATATAAAGTTATTATTTGCACATTATGACTGTTTGATTAGAAAAAAAGCAGCTGTGGACGTATATAAAGTGGGTGATACAGCTTTACTGGCTGTGAACGCTCCTGTAGATGTAGATTGTCATGATTCTGTCTTGTTTCTGTGTTTTGTCTCCCTCTGTCTGTGTTTCCCTGTATGTGTCTCCCCTCTCTGTGTTTCTGTTGTTAGCTGGGGACGTGGTTTTCCGGGCAGGCCGATCCAGGTGGATCTCATTGGCACTAATCACCACCCTTCCTGTATATTAAGACGGACCTAAGACTCATCCGTCGCCAGATCGTTTCATCAGCAAGAGCAATAGTGTGCTGTAGACCAAGGCTACTGTTTGTACTTTAGTTTCTGCAAGTCATCGTGAATAGTTTTGTAACTGCTCCTGTGCTCTTTTGCTTCAGTCACCTGTTAACCTGCTAATCTGCTTGCTTGCCTGCCTGCTCATCCGCATGTGCTTCCCCTGTGGCCTTCGCCTCTACCACGTAAATTGCTTGCTTCCCCGGATGACGGCATTACATCGTGGAGAGATGACCCATCTGGAAAGGGAGATTCCTTAGTGACACGGGACACGCTCAGGAGAGTAATTCACCACGCACAAGCCCTCACTCCTTTACCCCTCGTGTATGGAGCAAATTGTTAATAATTACTTCACTTATTAAAACTCTTAAACCTGACTCTGAGTTTGTGTCTGCATTTGGGTCCCAGTCCTCTGTGTTTCCCAGTTACCGTTTGTGACATAGTATGGTAAGTAACCCATAAACAGAACCCATGGGCCAGCAGCTATAACACAGGGCGTGTACACCGAAGCCAGATGGCAACTGCTGGTTAATTGCTAAATAATCTTCCCAAACACGGCATTGTGTTTTTTTAAGGTGTGAGCCAGTATTTCCAGACTGCATGCTGGGAGATCAGAATTTAAGTCTTCTCTGCAGGGGAAATTCCTCAGTGGGGCCTCTACTATTTTAAAGCAGATTATAGCTGTTTCAGTCAATCTGGTGGAGTGTATCATTTACAATAGAGAGATATGTATGAAACAGTGGTGGAAAGTACTCAAGTCATTTTCATTTATACTTTTAGTTCACATTTGAGACATAAATAATTTTAACTCCACTACTTTTTTTAACTACAGCTATTAGAGCCTGACCAATATGGGAATTTTTAGGCCGATACCGATTATAGTGTAGAAGAAAAAATGTACTGATGACTGATGTGGTTTTTGAGCTGAAATTATGTCTATGTTCAATATCAGTCCATTTTTAACCATTTAAGTAATGAAAAAAATAGAAATACATTAAATACATATATGACACCATTTCTAAATCGCCCTAAGCATAATTTTCTGCATTTTATGTTCTGTAAAAAGGTTTTCATATCGGCACAGAAAACATACCCGCTGATAGATATCGATATGACTCTGATATGGGCCGCCAATATGGGTCTACTAATGACTTTGATTTTATATATAAAATATATGATCATCATGTAAAATATGGCGTGTTATTAAAGGCCCTGCCTCCCCACACAGGTGGTTGCAGTTATTTTGGCTGATGAGACTTGGTCAGGTTGGAGTTGTGCACTGCTGTGGTTTACGTGAGGTCATCCAAGTCTACATGATAAAGTTGTGCCTTGTTTTGCAACAAAACTATAACAGGAGAGTGAAAGAGATATTAATCAAGCTCAGTCTGTGCACACCCACACAGTCCTGAGAAAAGGTCAAATCAGGCAAAATACGTGAAAATACTTGTGGGGGTGGGCCATGAGTGTGCAGCTTTAAACTAACCAACCAATAATAATAAACCACCAATACCCCAAAGGTACAGAAAAAAATGAAATTTTGTGCACACAAGATAACAAGACTTTACAGCCATGCCACCTGCTCTGTGAGTCTGTATGTACAGTACTGGACGTCTGTGTGTGTGCTGCCCGCACCGACACAGAGCCGTTGGTTGAAGTTCCTGTCATCTCTCCCTCATCTCAATGAGTGTGTGGACCTGACAGTCCTTTGCCCTCTGAAGCTCCATGCTAAACTTGAAGCATGACCATTTTTATCAGACCAATCAAATGCCTAGGATTTGATTTAAATCCCTCTTGTTACTGTTTATCACTCAAATATTCTGTTTCCCTGGGCAAAGTTTCACTGTGCAGACGCTTAAGACTCTCCAACTTCCATTTTCTTTTAAATATGGATGACAGTCATAGTGAGATAGTTGCTACAGCTGCATTTCTAGTAGTGATGAAACTGCAAAAGAACGTTTTATTTCTCTTATTTACTGCTTTATTCTCGATAACGGTGCTCCCTCTCCTAATTTATTCTCTTGCTCGCTCGGCTTTCTCTCTGTCTCTCTCTTTTGCACGCTCATTGAGCCTCCATTCAAAACTGCCATTCGGACCAGCTGACAGTTTGTAAATTTTTGGACCAGTGTACTTTGCTACAAGCTGACTCACAGGCCAGTTTCAGTCAAGATTAGATGGGCCAGTTTACGCCGCTGCAACTTTACTTGCAACGTTCTATATTGGCTTTGTCTCACCACAAATCTTTGGTCTGAACTGGGCTTAAGCCCTTTTACAATCTTAAGCCCCGGCCCGATCAGACAGAGTGAGTTTTGCAGGTTGCAAACGTAAGGCGCACCACACTGCCTTTTTTGTTGTAGAAGGTCCAATCAAAGTGTAGTAAGTTGTGCCTTTTTGTTATTCTTGCTATAGGTAACCAATGACTCACCAGTCCTCAGATGTAATTTTGCTGCATAGTTAGATGGTGGGCACTTTTCTGCTTTGAGTTATTTTTCCAACACAAAGAGCACAAAACGTGAGGCAAAACGTGAGGCAAAACGTGAGGCGCTCAGCAAGGCAAAAGCAGAGAGCAAAGCGCTTTGCTCATTTATATTTTAAAATAAATCGGCCCCAGGCTGCTAAAACTTGCTCTGTGACTTGGGCCTAAAGCTCGAAACTCTGAAAAGGTGTCTCTCCAAAACACAATGTTTAAAAAAAAATATATATATATATATATATATATATATATATATATAAAACAATATAATAAAAATTGCATTTGCAAATGATTGCTGCTGACTTCCCTTCAGGATGCTTGAATGATTGTGATTCATTTTGTCACCTGAAATAGATAAAACACTTTGACCACCATTTGAACACCTCACCATTCAGTTTGTTTGTGAGCCTGATATGAAGGACAAGTACCCCAAAAAGCAGATGCAATTTCACTCACTAGTTCCTCTCTGCCCCCCCTTGAATGTTAATGATCCCAGCTGGATTGGATCTTGAAGGACACTGATGAGTAGCAAGCTGGGTGGGAGAAATACGTCAACATGACCCACAACCACCCAGCACTGTGACTCACTACTATGACTGTAATCCTCCCATTCATTTAGGCCTGCGTAAGAGAGCTGCTCATTCACTGTATTCCTGATAACCTTGCTGAGTAATAGAGAGGTTAACAAGTGATGAATGGTGTTGGTAAGTGGTAGATCCGGATGCAGGTTGAGGAGTTTCCTTAACTCTTTTTATTTTACAGAAATATGTTCTCTATAATTTTCAGTTTACAATAGTCTTTACATTTAGAGATACTGTTTAGGATTTAATTTAGGATTCAGAATCTCTTTTCCATGGTAGTCCTGGCCAAGACAGGCATTAATTATGATACATATGCCATAGTCTGTCTCACCTCGCTGAAATTAGGGCTTTTTCTTTTGGAATGAATTAATGATCTCCACAAGCTAAAGCAATTTGGCTTATACTACAGCAGTCTGCAACTGTAATATAGACAATGTGTAAAATCAATGCATCAACTGGTCAACAGGCAAGGAACAGAATGGAAAAAGGTTATATATGAAGACAAGTCACAGCTGGATTGAGCAGAAAACAGGAAAACAGAGGGTCACACTAATTGGGTGACGAGACAAGGGCAGGTAACATGAGGCATGCTAATGTGGGAAGATAAAAAAAACAGTCGTACAAGGGAAGACCAGCAGAGCTAAGGAAACACATACAGGAAGTAAAACAAGACATGGCTCAGGAGCATAGACTGTATAAAAATTGGACGTAGCGTCTCCTCCTCATTTCCTCTTACCAAAAAAGGGCATTGATGTGACGATAGGGGGAGGGAGATACGTCCATCTGGCTGACGTAAACTGGATTAGCCACATTAGCATCACCGCCCAGGAGCTAGGCTAATAGAGCACGTCACTAGATTGACGGGAGAGTTGAGATTCAGAGAGTCAGACAGAACCGGGAGGGAAATGGAGTCTTTTTTTTGTGACAGGAACAAGAATTTTAGGCTAGAGACTGACACGCCACTCTGTGTCTCTAGCGGAGATTACACCCGCTGAGTGAGTCAAGTACAGACACTTCTGTGTCAGTCTGGTGCAAAACACATTGGCTCTGGTAGTGAAGTGCAGGCAGCATTTATGATCTATGATTTAAACTGATATTCAACACAGTACCAGGCCCATAGACTGTTAAACATAGTCCCTCATGGCCTGAATCCTCCTGGTGCTCTAGATTAGCATCTAGTGTATGTGCCATCGATAATAGGCTGCACTGCAAGTCATGTGCTGTGTCCCAAATCACGCACTTCCACCCTCAAACTGGCTATTTTGAGGGTGGAAGTGCGTTCACGCCAGGAGTCAGTAAAATGCAGTGTGCTGCATTTATCCGGTCACGCACTAAAAAACGGCCAAACCGTTGAGTGTGGATCTATGTCTATGTGGCAGAAGAGGCGGGACTTAATTCATACTGGAAAATAGCGGAACAACAGCAAAACCGAGCGGAAACAACTAGTTTCACTTTAGAAATGTAAAAAGGGAATCACAGGGATTGTTGGTGGTTTGCTGAGTCAGAAGAGTTGGTCGAAAAGCTTTTGGAAAAATAAATAGAAGTCGAAAAACGATCGTCATTTTCGGTAAGTGCAAAGAATTGAGTGGAGTGGAGTGCGCAATTTAGGACACAGCAATGGCTATTTAATTAGCATAACAGAGATAACACGTTCTGTTCCTAAACCATCTGTTTGTACAGTCTATCGAAAAGCAAACCATCTTGTCACTTATGGAAGCACCACCACACGAATGACCGCAGTCCAGGTCGAGATGACGTAGTTAGCATGGTAATGATGCTAATCCTGACAACTAGCCTCCGAGGAGAAGTGGCGGTCAGAGGCTAGCTGTCACTCAAGAGCCTCTAATTATTCATAAACTTTAACCTCCAATAAAATAAAAACTAACCTGTTACCACCCCCCTCAGTGTTGTCATGGAGATATGACCTAAACACACAGACAAGAATGTTTTTTTGTACCAGTCCTTTAACAGGTTTAATGATGCTGTGAAAACAGCCTGTTTAACATGGGGGTCAATGAGAAACTGCTCTATTGTGCAATCTACTCTCACTCGGAGGACTGCAGTTTTTGGCACTTCTGTATTGGATCAACCAGAAAGTCGCTGTGCTGGGGGCTTGTTGAAGAGGAGAGAACTACTAAATAAAAGAGGAAACAAACTAAGACAATGGCAGTGTTGGTATTTAAAATGTGTTTATAAAAAGTGTCTATACACAAGCTTCAGATAGCTTGCCAGGGTGTCCCATTTCACATATCTGCATCATGTCTTATGATTCTACTTGTCTTTAAACTAAACTGTTTCTTTTTTTTTGCCTTCCCATACAAGAGGGGGTCAGATATATATATATAATGCAGTCCAGTACGACACCTTCATTAACTAATAGTTGAATGAGCTGCAGTAAAACCTATTCTCATTCCAACTCGTCACATACAGCGGCTTTGTCAGGACCCTTTGGCCTCACTTGTCAATGTATGGATAGCCCTGCATGTCCAACTATAACACTCCACGACGGTTGTTTTTTAAAGTGAGGAACAGAACTTTGTGGTTAGGTTTAGGCAACAAAACCACTTATTTCTGGTTAGGAAAAGATAGTGGGCAGGGTTTATATAATATAATTTGTACCTGACATGAACTGGACGCAAACCGTGGTCGCCTGGGTCAAAGTCTTGTTTGTTTGATGGGGTTTAAATAAGTGCATTTAAAATGTAATGTGATGCACAGAACACAGTAGACATGAACAAGATGTTGCACGAACCTCAGTCTCCCACTGAACACCAAGGGCTGTGACATTTGACGTCCTTGGAATTAGGCCAGGCTGTTTACAAGCTCATCTTTGATAGTGTGAACAAATGTGAACATTATAGGACGCATAAAAGTAGACTTTTTGTTTTCATACTGAAATAAATCCAAAGGCTGCCAGTGAATATGACTGCAATAAAGCAAATCAAATCAGGCAATTAAAGTAATAAAAGTAAATAGTAATACAGAAATTGCACGGAAGATAATAGATGCAGATATTATACCCTTTGGTAATATAAGATTATAACAATAATATAACAATAATAAACAAATAAGACATATTGAAAAATAAATCAGTGTGGTAAAATGAAATGTTCTGGTTTTGAGAAGTGATTCAAAAGGCTTTTGTACAAGCCTCTGACCCTCGGGGAGTGTGGTCCAGTTCCAATTCTAAAAGTGACCAACCAGTGAAGAGAGGCGAAAACAGGGCTGATATGATCATGCAAGGCTGCTTTTCAAACCCTAATGAGTCACAATAATCTAATGGAGAAGAAGTCAAAGCATAGATAACCTTCTTGAGAGGCCGAGAGAGAAAACATCTGATCTTTGAGATGTTCCTTGGTATGTTATGGTCGTTTCATGGCCAAGAAGAATATTCCATTCTAGCAAATGTGATCCTACAAGATTTAAACTGTAAAAATGAAAAGACATCTTTAGAAACAGGTTATATGTAAATGCAGCATGAGTAAAATGTCCCTCTAAAGTTTGGATTAAAAGAGCCTTCTTGTGCTTCCACCTTTATGCCTTTAGTCTATAACTTCACAGGATGTCCAGGACACATACTTCCAGCCTCCATGCTGACTTGTAGCCAGCATGAAGCTAACATGAGTCAGTGGCTGATATTTCCATGAGTGGGCTCTGACTATGAATAATCATGACTAATGTTAATGACCTTTCTGGTCTAGCAAACACCACGTACCGTACGGCCTGAGCAGGCATTGTTCACTCTGACATCATGTGTTGGGCTGCCACCCACCAACACCTGATGCAAGCGGCCTGTCCTTCGAGCATTGTCATCAAGATATCAAGATATTCCCTCTTATCAGCTGCTTACATGCCTTTTTCAGTGTGTCCACCATGTGTGGCCAACAGAGGAGGACACGAATGAGTCATCCACTCCTCTCTCCCCCTCATCTGCTCCTACATCATTTTTTTTTTTTTTACCTGTCATTGATGGTGTAAAGTAATGGAGCTGGGTTTTCTTTGGGTGACTCAGTGAAACTCCAGGTGCAGATTCCCACTGGGCCTGATCAGCATTTGTGTCCATTAACCATCATCATTTAAGTTCACAGAAGGCCACTTCACACATATGAAATATGTTGATTCAATTATCAGCCATTCAAACATATGTTAAAAAGTTATGTTCACAAAAATGTACGTAAAACACATTTGCAATCCTATATAATGTGCCTATTTTACTTTTCTTTTTTTATTGCACATAATAGTATATTTTTGCTATTTTTCGCCTGTGTTGCTATGGTTTCCTGCCTTATCATGGTGATGTTAGGACTCCCAAATTTCTTTGCTGCTGTGAATTGCAACATTATTACACTAGTTTTATTGTTTTGTGCAAATTTTTGAAACAAGTACATTGCCCATAGAAAGCAAATATTCCTATGGAAAAGTTGTAGCCTGTCTTTGAAAGTGGGACACAGGAAGAGGTGTAGGCAGTATCACAGTCACTCACAGACATACCACACTGTGAAAGACACGGACACACATGAAGACACACAAACACGGTGAAGTAATGTGTCACATGGTCGTATCTGGATCATATTTGGATCATTGCTCCAAATGTGTCGCTCCAAATGCATGAATGAGGATGATGATGCAATCCCCTTATTTCCCCGTAGCTAGCGTACAGCAGCTCGGAGTACCAAGGCAAGACTAGAAAAAGACTAGCTGCTCTGATTAGGTGCAGCAGCTAGCACCCCCCCAGTGTGGCCTCTGTGGCAGCTAGCAGCCCCGCTAGCGAGGCCTCGGTCTCACTAGAGTCTGCAGCTGGCAGCTGAATCTTGTTGACATGTAACAGTAAAAAAACGTAAGGTCTGAATGAACCCATGTAGTTTACCCATGAGCGTTAATAAATGGAGGCAGGAATAAGGACTTTTACTGTTATATGTTAACAAGATTCAACCAGACATATTCTCCTGGCTATACCCAGTGTTTAGATCCGTTGTGATATTTGTGAAAATAAGCACATATGTAATTAGATTATGCCCCATTTGCCCATGTAAACAACAATGTAAAAAAAACGGGTCATACATTTTTGTAGTAGTAATTAAAAATTTTAATGGGGATATCTGAAGGTTATTTTTCCCCCTATCCCTGACTAAATACTGAATAGGTGAATGCATCGGGTGTGTTTGGGTCTTTTCAGAAACTTTCCCCTATTGGGATTCTTCTGGGCTTTTTTTTCACTTACTCAGGACATATTGAGGATACAAAATTAGTTGAGTTTGCGTGTGTGTGTGTGTGTGTGTGTGTGTGTGTGTGTGTGTGTGTGTGTGTGTGGTGTTTTTGGGTCCCCCTCTGCTCTGTTTGCCTTGTGGGTTCCATGTTAGTCAGTTAGCCTGTTTGGTTATTGTCACAGCTCATCTCTGCCTCACACTCTGCACCTGCTTCAATCTGTCAATCAGACACACACCCCTCATCAAGCAAACTCCACTCACCTGTGCCCTCTGCTCTGGCTGCATTTAAGCCCCAACTCCACACTCACTCATTGCCAGATTGTTCTCGATGCTTGCACCAGACTCTCCAGCGTAACTCTGCCTGATCTCCCGGTTTCGACCAAGCCTACCTCTGACTATCCTGCCTGAACGATCTCCTGGAAACCACCTCAGCCTTCCTTCCCTGACCACGATCCTCGCCTGTCCCCTTCTGGATTCTGCCTGTCGGCTCCTGTGGCTAACTGGCGGTTACCTGGTTCAGCTCTTCAGAGTGAGTGTAAATCAAGTCTCCTCTGTGGCTACCTGCAGCAGCGTGACTCTGATTATTCCCTGCATCAAGCCAATAAAGTTTGTTACCAACGATACCTGCCTGTATTTGTGCTGCTATTGGGTCCCAACCATACCCGTTACAGTACAATCTGGCCATGAGTGTGGACCCAGCGCACAACCCGGATCCACTGGCTCGCCTAGACCGGGTGGAGACCCAGCTTCAGCACCAAGAGGTAATGTTAGCCTCCACCATGGCTAACATTCAGGTAGCAGCAGCTAACCAAGAGCAAGCGCTAGCCACGCTATCCGCCCAGGTTCAACAACTCACCGTTGCACTCGCCCAGTCCATCCCTCTGCCAGCTCCCGCGAGTCATCCTCCTCCACCAGCTCCGGTATATCCTGGTCCCGTCCTTGAGCCTCGAGTGGGAGTCCCAGAACGCTACACCGGGGATCCAGAGGGGTGCAATCCATTCATCAAACTGTTCAATCCTCTTTGCTCTGCAACCTCACACCTTCGCCTCCGAGGAAGCAAGGGTGGCGTTCACGATAAATAACCTGACTGGTCTCGCTCGGCTGTGGGGAACAGCCGAGTGGAAACGCCACACACCTGCTTGCCTATCCTTCAACGCCTTCTCCACCGAGCTCCGCAAGGTGTTTGGTGTAGCATCCAGAGGTCCCGACGCTTCTGGGGGTCTTCTGGGTCTCAGACAGGGAGGCTGCTCGGTGACTGACTATGCCATTGACTTCCGCATCCGGGCTCGGCGGAGCGAGTGGAACCAGGCGGCTCAGGTGGACGCTTTCCTGCTTGGACTGGCCGACTACATCAAAGATGAGCTGGTGTCCTACAACCTTCCTGCCTCTCTCGACAATATCATCGAGCTGGCTTCCCGTATGGACAGACGGATTCAAGCCAGACACCGAGAGAGATGTCAGGGACGAGGGGAGGGGCTTCCGACTCCTCGTTCTCTAGCTCCTGCCAGATCACTAACTCCGCTCCCCAGCACACTGGGGAGGGATTCTGAACCCATGCAGATTGGCCGGGCCAGCCAAACCCCACAAGAGAGAGAGGCGCCGCATAGGAAACCTCTGCCTCTACTGTGGGCAGCCCGGACACTTCGTTTCCAGCTGTCCAGTAAAAGGTCAGGCTCACCAGTGAGGAAGGAGGTCCTGGTGAGTCACACTTCTAGACCCTCCTTCGCTTCACGTCCCCTGTGCCAGGTTCAACTGCTGCTACCCCAAGGCTCTCAGACTCTTGCCACACTCATAGACTCTGGTTCAGACGCCAACATCATCGATAACAACCTAGCACTTCAGCTAGGCGTTGGTCGAATTCGCCTGCCAGTCCCTGCTCCCGCCAATGCCCTTGACGGTCACCTCCTGGGAACTGTCACCCACCAGACAGTGCCCATCCACATGCTCCTGTCTGGCAACCACCATGAGACTATCCAGTTCCATATCCTGCCCTCTCCTCGTCATCCACTCCTCCTGGGATTTCCTTGGCTCCGGCGTCATAATCCACACATTGACTGGACCACGGGGGCGATCCTAGGTTGGAGTTCTACGTGTCATCAAGTCTGCCTTAAACAAGCCACCGCTCCTCAGTCATCTACCTGCTCCAGCCCTGCTCCAGATATGTCGGGGGTCCCCGCTGAATACCTAGACTTCCGAGAGGTCTTCAGCAAAGCAAAGGCAACCTCTCTTCCCCCGCATAGACCCTAGGACTGCGGCATCGACCTCCAGCCTGGTTCTGTTCCACCCAGGGGTCGCCTGTACTCTATATCCGCCTCTGAGAGAGAAGCCATGGACACTTGCATCAATGACTCCTTGGCCGCAGGCATCATCCGACCCTCATCATCTCCAGCAGGGGCGGGTTTCTTCTTTGTGGCTAAGAAGGACAAGACGCTCCGCCCCTGTATTGATTATCGAGGACTAAATGACATTACGGTGAAGAACCGTTATCCCCTGTCCCTCATCGCCTCAGCGTTCGAGCTCCTGGAGGGAGCCACCATCTTCACTAAGCTTGACCTACGCAATGCCTACCACCTGGTCCGGGTCCGAGAGGGAGATGAATGGAAGACAGCATTCAACACCCCTACCGGCCACTACAAGTACCTGGTGATGCCTTTTGGCCTCACAAATGCTCCTGCTGTCTTCCAGGCCCTGGTGAATGACGTACTCAGGGACATGCTCAATAAGTTTGTCTTCGTCCACCTCGACGACATCCTGATCTTCTCCCGTTCCATAGACGAACACATCCACCATGTCCAGAGGGTTCTCCAACGCCTTCTGGAGAATTCTCTCTTTGTAAAGGCTGAGAAGTGTGAATTCCATGCTACGTCCGTCTCCTTCCTGGGGTACGTCATAGGGAGGGGGACCATCCAGATGGACTCTGCCAAGGTCTCTGCTGTCACCTCCTGGCCCACTCCAGACTCCCGTAAGCAGCTTCAGCGATTTCTGGGCTTTGCCAACTTTTACCGGAGGTTCATCAGAGGGTACAGCATGGTGGCAGCCCCTCTCACAGCCCTCACCTCCTCCAAGGTGCCCTTCCAGTGGTCTTCGGCCGCCAATGAGGCTTTCCGGTCCCTGAAGACACGTTTTACAACAGCCCCCCCTCGTAATGCCTGACACCGAACGACAATTCGTGGTTGAGGTGGACGCCTCCGACATGGGAGTAGGGGCTGTCCTGTCTCAGAAGGCCGCCATCGACCAGAAGCTTCACCCCTGTGCCTTCTTCTCCAGGCGGTTGACCCCGGCCAAAAGAAACTATGATATTGGTAACAGGGAGCTACTAGCAGTGAAGTTGGCTCTGGAGGAGTGGCGTCATTGGTTAGAGGGGACCAAACTGCCGTTCCTCGTGTGGACGGACCACAAGAACCTGGAGTACATCCAGTCAGCCAAGAGACTGAACTCCCGCCAGGCCCGGTGGTCTCTCTTCCTCACCAGATTGAACTTCTCCCTCTCATATCAGCCGGGGTCCCGCAATGTCAAACCTGATGCCTTGTCTCTGCAGTTTCAGGAGGAGGAGAAGGAGGCTCGAGAGCCTGAAACCATTCTCCCAGCTTCACGCCTCATCGCCACACTTACCTGGGAGGTGGAAGAGAGGGTCAGAGCTGCCATCCAGGACCAGCCTGGACCCAGTTCCTGTCCACCAGGACGTCTGTATGTTCCACCTGACCTCCGGTCCGAGGTCCTCCAGTGGGCTCACAGCTCCAACCTCACCTGTCACCCTGGGATCCAGCGGACGAAGGAAGTTGTGCAGCGTCGCTTCTGGTGGTCCACTCTGGCTGAAGATACATGGAGCTTCGTCAACGCCTGCCCCACCTGCAACCAACACAAACCCACACTCCAAGCTCCTGCTGGTCTTCTGCACCCACTACCGATACCTCATCGTCCATGGTCACACATCTCCGTGGACTTTGTCACCGGTCTACCGGTGCCCCTGCCCAAACTCCCTTCTGCCAAAGGGACTGCAAGACTGTTGCTTAAACATGTTGTCTGCCTCCATGGCATCCCAGTAGACGTGGTTTCTGATCGGGGCCCCCAGTTCGCCTCTGTTTTCTGGAGAGAATTCTGCTCACTCCTGGGGGCCACGGCCAGTCTCATCAGGATACCATCCCCAGTCTAACGGTCAGACGGAACGCAAAAATCAGGAGATGGAGACGGCACTCCGCTGCATGTCATCCCAATCCCCCTCATCTTTGTCCGAACAGCTCCTGTGGGTGGAATACTCGCACAACACCCTGACCAGTTCCGCCACAGGCCTCTCTCCCTTCCAGTGCGTCTATGGCTACCAACCACCTCTGTTCCCGACCCTGGAGAGAGAGACTTCTTGTCCGTCCGTCCAGGCCTTCATCCACCGCTGCCGCAGGACCTGGATCCGAGCTCGAGCTGCCCTCCTCAAAGCCGCTGGACGCTATGCCTCTGCCTCTAACCGCCACTGCTCCCAGGCTCCAGAATATCAGCTTGGTCAAAGGGTTTGGCTCTCCACCCGTGACCTTCCCCTGAGGGTGGAGTCAAAGAAGCTGGCTCCTCGCTTCATTGGTCCCTTCGAGGTGATCAAGATCATCAATCCCGCAGCGGTGAGACTCAAACTCCCCAGATCTATGCGTGTTCATCCCACTTTCCGCGTCTCCAGAATCAAACCAGTCCGAGAGCGTGCCCTGGTCCCCCATCCCACATCCTCCACCTCCTCGTTTCATTGACGGAGGCCTCACCTACACGGTCCGTCGTCTCCTGCAGTCCCGCCGACGTGGGAGGGGCCTCCAATACCTGGTGGATTTGGGGGGATACGGCCCCGAGGAGAGATCCTGGGTTCCTGCCAGACACATATTGGATCGCCACCTTGTCAGGGACTTTCATCAGCGTCACCCCGATCAACCCGCCAGAACCAGTTACATCCCCAGACCACGGACTCCATCGATCTGAAAAATTGGATGATGAGTCCGATAACCCACCCTCGGATGCAGATGACGCATTCCCTACAGTCAGGGATGAGGGGATGGAGATGGACGTCTCTGACGAATATTAACCCTCCTCCGGACCCCCTCCACCCACCCGGCTCTGCATTGGTTTGTTTGGGTCGCCAGGAGTCGCCCCTTAAGGGGGGGGGGGGGGGTTCTGTCACAGCTCATCTCTGCCTCACACTCTGCACCTGCTTCAATCTGTCAATCAGACACACCCCCCTCATCAATCAAACTCCACTCACCTGTGCTCTCTGCTCTGGCTGCATTTAAGCCCCAACTCCACACTCACTTTGCCAGATTGTTCTCGATGCTTGCACCAGACTCTCCAGCGTTACTCTGCCTGATCTCCCGGTTTCGACCCAGCCTGCCTCTGACTATCCTGCCTGAACGATCTCCTGGAAACCACCTCAGCCTTCCGTCCCTGACCACGATCCTCGCCTGTCCCCTTCTGGATTCTGCCTGTCGGCTCCTGTGGCCAACTGGCGGTTACCTGGTTCAGCTCTTCAGAGTGAGTGTAACTCAAGTCTCCTCTGTGGCTACCTGCAGCGGCGTGACTCTGATTATTCCCTGCATCAAGCCAATAAAGTTTGTTACCAACGATACCTGCCTGTATTTGTGCTGCTATTGGGTCCCAACCATACCCGTTACAGTTATTGCCGTTTTGCTTTTTCTAAGTGTGTGACCAAACCAGCTCTACTTTCTCCTTATCAGCTGTACCTCTTTTGGCTCTTGTGTGGTGCGTTCCCACAGGTTGGTGTTGCTGATACGGTCTGCCGAGAAAATCCTGAGGATGTGTAAAGGTTTCTCTAGGTTTCTGATCCATACAGCAGTACCGATTGATGTTGCAGTTGAAGAGTTTGAGCTTGGTATTGAGTGAAATGTTTTTGGTTTTCCAGATCTGATTTAATATGTTGAATATTGTTCTTGCTTTCCCTATTCTTGACCTTACATCTTCCTCCGTCCCACCGTCCACTGCTATCTCACTTCCCAGGCATTTTAATTTTTCGACCTTTTCCATTGTCTAGTCCCTGATGTTTACAGGAGTCGTGCTTTTGTTGTTTATCCACATTATTTCTGATTTTTGCTCAGTTTATTTTAAGCCCCAGTCCAGCTGCTGTTGTTTCTAGCACTTGGCTATGGCTATGTGAGAGTAGTGTGCATCCGCAAAGTCTAGGTCCTCCAGATGTTCTGTCAGACTCTATTGGATACCAGTCTTTGTTTTGTGCTTCATGGTCTAGTCAATTCGTAGGAAGGAGGAAAAGGAAAGATGAAAGACACCCCAATGAGCACCGTGAATGTTTCTTGTGCCTGTCCCTGGTGGAGCACCTGCATGTCCTGATATGTGTTCTTGATGATGTTTATGTATTTGGTGGGGATTCCATAGTGTGCTACTAAATTCCATAACAGCTTGTGGTCTACACTGTCAAAGGTCTTTTCAAAGTCAATAAAATTGAAAAACAGATGTGTTCCCTTCGATTGCTGAACGATGATCCTGAGGGTGTAATTTGGTCACTGCATGATCTTCTGTTTCTGAAACCAGCTTGTTTTTTTCTAAGCTCATCCTCAACCCCATCCTCTCTACGATGATGCGATTGGGCACTTTACCTGGTGTGTTGATAGCCCTTGGTAATTGTTGCAATCCCTGAGGTCTCCTTTCTTAAATAATAATAGCAATAAGCCCACCTTTCCAGCCTGCAGGGATATTTTCCTCTTCCTCACATATTTTCTTAATCAGCCGTTGTGGCATGGTGGGTTGAGGTTTCAGCATCAGCCTGTAGGGCCTCCACTGGGATGTGGTCCGGCCCTGCTGCTTTGCCGCATCGTAGTGCCTTAATGGCCTTCTTTGCCTCAGATTTTGTTAGGGGGGCACAGTTGATGTCAAGCATGTCTGCTGCTGGTGAGATCTCTATCTCTTGGTCTACCGAGCCATTCCCTATTATGCTCTGTTCACCTGTTCTTCCTCGGTGGTCAGGGTTCGTCCCTGTTTATCACAGATGCCTGCCGGAACTTTCCAGCTAGTTTCTTGGTGGTCATGTTGAGTTCCTTGATGTTGTTTTTTCCAGCTACGTCCTCTGCTTCTTGTGCCAAGGCCTCTATGTAATTCTGTTTGTCACAATTAGCAGTTTTCTTTACCTCCTTTTTTACCAGCGTGTAGTCTTTGTGGGCTGCTGTCTTTGGGTTTTGCATTTGTTTAGTGGGTCCTTTTTGCCCCCCTCTCTTCTATTCTTTTCAGTATTTATGTTGACAACCAGGGTTTGTGATTTGTTGTCTTTTTCCCCATCACTTCTAGGCATGTCCCCTTCTATATGTTTTTTAGGCTCTTTCAGTACTCTTCCACTGGTTGTTGTGAGTGAGTTCTCACAGGGCTCAGAACCTTTTCTGTAGGGTGGTTCGATACAGTCTAGTACACTGTGTGTGTGTGTGTGTGTGTGTGTGTGTGTGTGTGTGTGTGTGTGTGTGTGTGTGTGTGTGTGTGTGTGTGTGTGTGTGTGTGTGTGTGTGTGTGTGTGTGTGTGTGTGTGTGTGTGTGTGTGTGTGTGTGTGTGTGTGTGTGTGTGTGTGTGTGTGTGTGTGTGTGTGTGTGTGTGTGTGTGTGTGTGTGTGTGTGTGTGTGTGTGTGTGTGTGTGTGTGTGTGTGTGTGTGTGTGTAAAGCTGGATGTTAAATTTTGTTCTGCTGTCAGAGGGAATATTGCAGTGCTTTAGCTTGAGTTGGAGTTTTGCAGCCAGTAGGTGGTGGTCTGTCCTGGCACCTGCCCCCCTCTTCACTCGTTCATCCAGGAGAGAGTGCTTGAACTTCCTGATAATACATATGTGGTCGATTTGGTTTTGGGTAGTGTGGTCAGGTGATATCCAGGTGGCTTTGTGGATGAGTTCATGGTTCAACAGTTCAAAAACTGTTCCCCCTATGACCAGATTGTTGTCAGCACCTACGTCTGCAAATCTCTCCCCATTTTTGTTCATGGTGCCAAGTCCTTGCTTTCGCACAGCCAGTTCATATCTAATGTTATTCCCCACCTTGGCATTCAGACAGGCTCCACAAAAGAAACTTTAACTTAAAAAAAAAAGCTTGTTGTCTCAGAAACAGGAACTGTCCTAATATTTATTGAGATTAATAAAACAAAAAAACAAAAAAAATGTGAATAAGAAGGAATTTGCTGAGGTGTTTTAGTGCATGAACACGAACCATTACAAATATTTGAAAATTACCATTGAAATGTATGTACAAATCAGCTATATTACAATGAAAGAGCTACGCAGTAGTGTGGCATTAAAATGAAAAAGAATATGTGATGCACAGAGAAACTCAAATAAATAAAACACACTGCCAAGCTTAAAAAAAAGAAACTTTAAATGTTATTTGGCATTTTTGGTCCAAATAAAATCAAGGTTGCACACCATTGTGTCTTACAGTACAGTAGGTCAGTCTGATTCTGATCTGCAGAGATATTATAGGAACAAACTTATACACATACAGACAGACGTTCCTGTCTTTTATAGATAGAGGGCGGCTGTGAGGGTTATTTTATTTTGGTTGTTGTTTTATTTGTGCTCCCCGGCTGTAGGTCCAGCCTTTCCCCACCTGACATCACTTCCAGCCAATCAGCGGGGCTTTAAAAGGAGGAGGGAATCTGCGCCCTCGCTCTCTGACTCTCTCACCCTCGCCATTCCCCGTACAGCAGCATCTGTAGCAGGAGCTGTGTGGAGCAACATTGTTCTGACAGCCGTGTGAGGCTGTGTGTATGTTTTTGTTGTTTGTTAATTTTGTTATTAAAACCTGATTGACTTTTTAAAAAACAGCTGGACCTTGACTCCTTCCCCCTGGGCTGTTATTATATAGATCAATTTAGATAATCTACTTAGACTTTTGCCAATCATAGGTCATTTCAGAGAGAGAGAGTGTTCCTATTGGCTCAGGACAGAGAGGGGAGAGGGAGAGTTGCAGAAAGAGGCCTCACTCTGATTCCTACTCCCTACTTACTGCAGCTTTAAGTAAAAGTAACTTTCTTTCTGTGGCCAAGTCTCATTGGAGGGGTGCTGCAGCCAGGCCAGACCTAACACACACTAATGTAAAAGTGCAAATTAGTGAGTTGATTACCATGGGTTTAGTTTTTAAATTTGACCCCTATTCATCATTATATCTAAATGAATTAATTTAAAGTTCATTGTCTCAAACAATTTCCTGCTTCATAATTGGATGGTGGAGCATAATTTAGTGTTCTAATACTATTTTGGTCCAAGCAAGTTGAGCTTAGATTGACCCTCATGTTAATTCATTAGTTCTTGTTGGCGGCACTGACATCAGGCTCCTGCATACCCAAGAGGCAGAGACTGTTTGCAGTGGAAAGGCTGTAAAAACACACAGGGTAATTTTTCAAGCTTCACATTAGGAATGAAGCAGAGATGACATTTATGGTTCAGCATCAATACAGTTGCCAGGTGGCTCTGTCACCAGTGTAAAGGTTGTGCCGGTGTCAGCATGTGTTCACAGCTTTGGTACCTCCGCACTTCGGCTCATGTTAGGTGAGGAATGATGCCGAGAACACCCAGTCTGTCATGTTTTCACAGATTTCAGAGCTAATTGGTCTGACGTCCTTTCAGTGTGAGATTGTACATTGCAAATAGTTCTGCGGTGAGCTGTAGCAAAGTCACAGAGGTTTGAGGGTTGAGATCAAAGACTATAAAAAATAATGCTTTCAGGCCTGAAAAGTGAAGCCAAGTGTCTTAAACCTGCATTCTTTCTAAAGTCCAGCAGGGGGTGTCTTTAATGACTCAAAAAAGAAGTTTGATTGTAGAGATGTCGATAAGAAAATGAGACCACATCTCACTCGATTCATTATCTCAGGGAACATTTTCAGTTTATGGTCTCCATCACTAGTTTCAAATCTTCTTCAATAAAGCACGATGATCATTTTGTAAATTATGGTCCAATTTAAATCACATGCTGCTTTATGGTCTTCAAATAGACCATAAAGCAGGGCATGCTTTAGGGTGTGGCTACACAGTGACCTGTCAATCAGGATAAAGGCTGAGTGATACATATACACGGCACTGTGCAAATTCAAATAGCCGTGAACTTGTTTTGGGTGTTTTCTGTTAAAGTATCAGAAGAGTGTGTACACACACTGAAGAGTGTGTTTTAACTTTATCAGAGTTGATTGTAACATATCGTTTCGGGCTGGGACTTTAACGCGTTGATTACGATTGATTGATTAATTCATTACAGGAAAAATAATTCGACAAAAAAAGTAACGTTATTAATCGCAATTTATTGTTGCACTCATTGCGGAACTTTGCTCATTGCATGATTTCCCTACCGGCCCGTAATACTGACGTAAGGGACACAACACAAGATAAATGACACCGATGAGAAGCGATGAGTTGTTGCTGGGTTCCGTGGGCGATATTTGAGTTCTAAAAAACGACCAAGTGGAAACATGGACAAGAGCACGGCTGTGTAAGAATTCACCTCCCACCGGCACTCTTCAACCTCTGCTCCACCCCAATGCTGAACATGCTGCAGCTAACGTTAGCACAGACAATGCTGAACATGCTGCAGCTAACGTTAGCACAGACAACACTGAACAAGCTGCAGCTAACGTTAGCACAGACAACGCTGAACATGCTGCAGCTAACGTTAGCACAGACAACGCTGAACATCGCAGCTAACATTAGCACAGACAATGCTGAACATGCTGCAGCTAATGTTGGCACAGACAACGCTGAACAAGCACATACATTTCAAAACATAATCATAAACCTTTGTAGCTGTAGGTAGCTGCCCAAGTCAAAGGGATTAAAATATTAATCAGTAGCCGAGCACAGCACAAAGATGAATACAGAAAGTATGATTTTTAGAACTTCATTATAAATGTCCAAAACCTACGAGCAGCACAGGTCCGTTATGTATTACAGAAACTTCCTGTCTGCGGTTCTGAGTTTAGGATGACATTAAGGATTTTTGGTATTACAGAAATGTTTCCTAACTGCATTTAAGGAAAAAATCTGATCTTAGGATGTGAATATAAAGGAGCCAGTTGAGGTGGTTTGGGCATCTAGTAAGGATGCCCCCTGGGCGCTTCCCTAGGTAGGTGTTCCAGGCACGTCCAGCTGGGAGGAGGCCTCGGGGAAGACCCAGGACTAGGTGGAAAGATTATATCTCCACACTGGCCTGGGAACGCCCCGGGATCCCCCAGTTAGAGCTGGTTAATGTGGCCCAGGAAAGGGAAGTTTGGGATCCCCTGCTAAAGCTGCTGCCCCCCCCCCCCCCCCCCCCCGACCCGACCCTGGATAAGCGGTTGAAGATGAGATGAGATGAGAACTGATTTCCCAAGTTAGGGATCTAAATTTGGATGGCAAATACGCTATACATTCAGAATGTTAGGTCTGTATGGCAATGGCAGTGAGGACTAACCTGACTCAGCCAGATGGATTGATTCACATTTTTTTTCATATTTTTTTATTGAATTTTGCAGATGGTCAAAGAAGAAAAAGTGCATCAGTTGTACAGTGTGTCAATACATCTGCCTTAAAGTAAAGAAATGGGAACAAAAATAAAATACCAACATATATCCCACTATCCCTTCCAACAACCCATGTCAGACATGGTCACAGTAACCAACTAAATAATAAACAACATATAACATAAGTAGATACATAGTGTACAATGAAACCAAATAGACTGAAATCCATAGCTAATGGCAAAATAAATAACTAAATAAATAAGGTAATTCAAGAAAAAGAGAAGGAAGAAAACATTTCAATTCGATTTCAAATTTCTAACCCTCAACTATTATGCTTTCTGTGGAGAAACATGTTTCCATTTAAGGAAAATGTTATGTCTGGTGAGCAGGGTGGTAAAGGCCACGACACGTTGTCTAGTAATGGGCATATTTTTAGAGGGAGGGAGCCCAAAAAGGGCAGTCAGAGGATTCAGAAAGAATTCAAAAAGCTTCAGGCACGTCCAGAACATGTGTGCATGGTCGTCTGGGGACTGCTTACAGTGGTTACAAGTGTCACTGTGACTAGGGTATATTTTAGCCAGTTTAACGTTGGTGAAATGGGCTCTACGAAGCATCTTCCACTGTAATAGGCGGGCAGACGCCTGCAACTTCACCAGCCAATAGAAAAGATTATTAATGTTGCAGGCCCAGAAGTAGTGGCGGAAATTAGGAAGTGCTAGTCCACCTTCAGGTTTAGGGAGTTGAAGAATAGTTTTTTTGACACTGGCTGGTTTATTCTGCCAAATAAAAGCATTAAGCTGTTGACCTAAATTAGTAAAAAAAAAAAAACGATTTATTAAGACAAATTGGGAGACGTTGAAAAAGTTACAGAAACTTTTGTTAAAATAGACAAGTCTGACTTGCATTTATCTAATAGCGGCTGAAAGTTCTTTTGGAAAAGGTCCCTGAAGGAGCTGGTGATAAACAGCCCCAAAAACTTGAACCCCTCGTCAGATGTTTCAAAGGGGAATATGGATTGTTGGAGTGATCTCGCCAAGTTGTTGACAGTTGTTCAGAACTCACTCTTCTGAATATTCAACTTATGCCCCGATAGTTGCCCAAAGTGATCCAGAGTTGATAAAACTGGGGGGGGTTGAAATAAATAAGAGAAGGTCATCTGCATATAAGGAGAGTTTGTGGACTGGACCAAAGCGAGTGATGCCTACAAACTCATTCTGATTTCTAAGCCAGATGGCTAATGGCTTGATTGGCTATGTTGAAGGGTGAGAGAGGACAGCCCTCCCTGGTCCCACGTCTGAGAGGGAAACATGCTGAATGGACACGTTAGTGTTTACAGATGCAGAAGGGGTTACGTAAAGAAGTGTAACCAAATAAATAAAATTAGAATCAAAGCCAAATTACTCCAAAACATAAAATAGGAAGCCCCACTTTACCCAGTCGAGGGCTTTCTCTGCATCTAGCGCCACTATGACCTCGGGAGAGTCCGATCCATGTGAGAATATGATGTTGAGCAGCCTTCTAGTGTTGAAGAATGGATGTCTGCCTAATGTGAAGCCTGTCTGGTCTAGTGAAATTATTGATGACATCACAATTTGGAGGCAGAGGGTGAGGACCTTAGCAAGGATCTTGCAATCTATGTTTAAAAGTGAGACCGGTCTGTAGCTGCCACATGAGGATCCCTGTCGTTTTTCAGGAGCAATGAAATATATATATATATGTATATATTTTTAATTCAGATCCCCATTAGCTTCCACAGCTGTGGTCGCTAATCTTTCTGGGGTCCACATAAAACAATACACAGACATATAAACATATATACAGTACAAAAACCTATCAATATCACAAAGGTCAGAAACATTTTAAATACACACTTCAATACATTGCACAAACATCATTAGCCTCTTGGTAAAAAGACCAAGTCCATTGCAGGAGAAAAGTGAGATTTAAAACTTACAATATCCAATATATGATACTTTTACTAGTTTATACGTACAGCAAGCATCTGGGAGTCATTCCTGTTGTGTGGATTCCCTCAGCATCTTTTTGAGTGATTTTTTTTAATCTATATTTACCCGTGATGCTTCTTATGTTAAAAGGTAAGGAGTTCCACTGACTGACCGCTCTAATCAGTTGATCTGTCTTGGGCTGTTGGAGGTCAAAACAGCCTTTCCTGACCAGTCTAGTCATGTGAATGTGGCTTGAGCCTGTCTGAACAAGCTGTTCTGAAAAAAATGCAGGTTTCAGATCAACACCAGCATTACGGATGAACATTACAAGACTGTCATTGTCATTAGTTCTAAAAGAACATTGAAGAGCCAATCTAGCAGCTCTATTTTGAGCAAGCTGGAGTTTTTTTAATATGTTTTTTTTGGTTTGTGTAACACAAATGTATGGATAATAGGCACAATTTCAGGTGCCGGGTCCATATTCCAACAGAAGGATCCAAGGGAAAAAAGCATAAGCAAGCATCTAACGAAATTAGGGTTACCGATGTCTGAAAATGTCTCTAGATCAGGTCAGATTTGTATGCATTGCGTCACTTAAACCCACCTCAAAACGTTACCAGACTGATCTGCGAGTAAAATACAGTGGAGCCCGCGAGATCAGGATTGTCTCACGAGGTTAAGTGAAGATGGGAACAACATTAACACCGAAATATAATGATTGAATGGCTAGTCAAACCAACGCTTTACATTTCCGGGACCATGTATAAATGGGTATATATCGACTTCCAAGATGATTCATTTTGAATTTGCTCTACAAAGGGACATGGGGCTCTGCTAGTGGATGTACAGTTTACAAATGCACCTCTGTAGATTGACTCAGACGGAGTTGGCAGATCTCTCTTTAACATCACAGCCTTCCATCTCATGCAAACATGCCCTAAAAGTACTGGAATAATGCGATGATGATGATGATGATGATGATGATGATGATGACACTAATACTAGCTTTAACCCTACCACTATTACTACTACTAATACTACAAATAATAATCATTGTGGACATGCAGATCTGGCACAATCTAAATTAGATTCAAATCCTTGAAATTTAAGCTCACACAGAACAAACAGTTGAGGCTTTTCAGGATACAACCAAACATACAATAGCCTTAAAGTCTAATCTATGCCCTTTAACCTGCACACACATACATTTGCAACAAATCAGACATGGCTGTCTGTGAACAAATTGTGACTTTGAACCAGTTTAAAATGACTCACCATTCAGTCAAACAGGTTTTTGAATCAATTGTGTTGTCACAGGGGGGCACCGTTGCCTCACTTTTATTCATTACTCTGACCACAGCTGTGAATGAGAAGAGTTACATTTAAGAGCACATATGAGTTTACACAATAACACGGTTGTTTACCTTTTATCCATCTATGTTTATGAATTGTACTATATATATTAATTGCTATATTTTGTGCTACTTTTTTGTTGTACTATGGCCCTTCCATTGGGTCCTGAAAAAGTCATCTATCTATCTTATATCTCTAAAAAAGAATTGTCTTCAAGTCATCAACTGGGCTCTCATGGTGAAATCGACTTATTAGTTTGTTGTACTTTTTAAAAAAAATCCATATCTTTAAAGGCTGTTTTCTTAAAATGTGTTTTTCTCACTCAGACCCAGAAATCTCCACCTCCGCAGCACTTATTTCTAACAAACTTTTCCAGTTTCAGTCCTGTCTATATTCTGAAGGTTTTTACAGAGGCCTTTGTTCATATAGAATTGAGAGCCTGATTTATAATACATTTATTACTAAAAACATGACATTTTAAGGCTGCTGCCAGTATTTTCTGGCTTAAGGAGAGATCAAAAGAGATATCCAAAATTCTCTGTGTAAAAACATTTGACTCTTATATGTTAACAAAACGAAACAAGAACTTTGAACCTGGTTTTATCCAACGCCTGGATATGTATGCAAATTAGCACATGTGTAATGTAAACACAATATTTCAGAAAACTTTTAATAATGATATGATTTCTCTAAATGTAAGTAATCATCTGTGGGTGTTTCATGGTGATAACTATGAGTTAAAATGTTTACACCTATACTGTCACTCTAAAAATAATACATTTCCTGTGCAATTTGAAGCAAACAAACAACATGACCGCGCTGTTAGAGCACAACAGCACAGTGAATGTGAAGTGGACGTTATTTACAATAGTTCCTCACCTATGATGTTGCTCTGGTTCAATTGCAGATGTTGACTGACCACAAGAGAGCAGCATTTCACCAGAAACAAGATCAATCCTCTACATCCTGTAGTCAGCTGTAAACATGAGTGAAACATACATCTCTGAAAAGTTTGGCTTTGTTATTCTATTATAGAAAGATGATTGTATTATTTTTTTGTATTATTCATTTATTTCAGACTTGTAATCCAAAGATGAGAAAAAAAACAAACAAAAAAAAACAACACATTGAGAAGAGAAAAAAGAAGAATTAACAATTTACACATACAGTCTGAAAAGGGGATGGAAGGAAGCAACGCTTATAAATTTCCAACCCCTCACCCAGCACCACCCAACCCAAAATAACATATTATAACAATACAATATATTGTAGTGGCACAAACAGACATACATGACAAACAAAACAGACAACAGACAGACAACAGAAAAAACAACAGAAAAAACGGCGTCAGTCCGGCAAATCCTTCTGGTACTCACACATCATATTTCTTTTGAATATTATTTTAAACTGAATGAGATTTCCACAACTTTTCGCTTCCTCTGCCAGTTTGTTCCACACAATGACTCCCCTCACCGAGACACACATAGATTTAAGGGCTGTCCTTACATGTGGTTGGTACAATTGATTACATCCTCTCAAATTATATGTGTGATGAGCATCTCTATCTCTAAATAGGTTTTGAATGTTACCCGGCAGCATATTTTTTGATGCCCTGTACATAATTTGCGCAGTTTTATAATTCACCAAGTCAGCTAATTTTAAGTTAAATGACTTAAGGAAAAGTGGATGGGTGTGGTCATTGTATTTGACTTTGTGAATAATTCGAATGGCTCGTTTTTGAAGAGTGACGAGCGGTAGCAAGTTTGTCTTGTAGCAATTTCCCCACACTTCCAAACAATAATTTAAATATGACATTATGAAGGAGTGATAAAGAATAAATAAAGCATTTTGATTGAGTAACAGGCTACATCGCTTCATCACACCAACACATTTTGCCACTTTTGAACGCAGGTGACTTATGTGAGGTTTCCAAGAGAGCTTTTCATCAATTACAACACCCAAGAACACATTCTGTTGCACTCTATCAATAATAGTGCCGTTAATAGTTACTTGTACTGGCATATCTTTTTTCCGATATCCAAAAAGCATAAGTTTTGTCTTTTTTAAATTCAATGATAATTTATTTATATTAAACCAATTGTTTAACTTATGAAGTTCTTGAGTGATGTTAGTCAACAGTGTCTTGAAATTCTCACCGGAGCAAACAATATTTGTATCGTCAGCAAAAAGTATAAATTTCATAATTGTGGATATGCTACAAATATCATTGATGTACATTAAAAACAGAGTTGGTCCTAAAATGGAACCTTGAGGCACCCCGCACAATACAGTTCTATAAGTAGATTTTTGTTGATCAACCTGTACAAATTGCTGTCTGTCTTGCAAATAGCTCTGTAGCCAGTTTTGTGGTGTCCCTCTAATGCCATATTTTCCCAGTTTATTCAGCAAAATACTGTGGTCAATTGTATCGAAAGCTTTTTGCAAATCGATGAAGATTCGGAACTTGTGTTACTAGATGTTATTAGGAACTTGTGTTACTAGAGAATATAATCAGAACATATGACAATAATAAAAATTCAGATGTACTGTACTATATGTCCTGTGCTGTAATTAAAGCATAGGTGGTAAAAATTTTGTCTGTTTATTTCAAGTGTAGTGAACTTACAGGGGTGTGAGCAACCCTTGTTGACCTGCAGCTCTAAAGTGGGATGCTGCTTTATAGAAGCGGGAGCAAAAACACTCAAGAGGCAAAAATAAAAGAGCGAGGCAGTAAATCTGGAGGAATATTACTACACGGTGTCAAGTGCTGGCTGCCAATAAACTGCAGCCTGGCTCTTTTCTTCGATTATTCTTGCCCCAGTCAGGGCCAATTTACACGGTCTCCAGTGCCCCTGATTCATTTCATAGAAGACTGACTGCTAGTGATTTGGCTGTGTGCAGGTGTATTACACAGGTAGCCTTTGAGCTTCCACTGACATGACAGAGCAATTAAATCACTTTCACTGGGTTTTCTGGGTGCACCCTGTGGGCTAAGACTGTCATTTGAGCATTTAGGAAAAGGAGAGTGTGTATTCTCTGCTGAGAGGAGAGATGAGGGGAGGGGAGGGGAGCGGCAGAATGGTTCTGCTCTCTGGCGATCAGGCTGCGAGTGGCTGAAAATAGTGGATTAAGGGAAGGGTCATGGCCTTGCTGATGGGATTTTTCTGAAAATATATCCATGCCCTGCAGCAGTGTTTTCCTTTAAAATATATTAATAATGTTTGACATCATGGGTGCATTATTAACAGTGGAGGAATGCACTGTCAATCCCATATAAAAGGAAATGATTTTGGTTCCATCAGACCTGCTAGTGTGTTTGTCAGGATCAAATTTAAAGCCTTGGTTGAGCAATAGACAATCAAGATTACAAATTTTAAAATGGATTACATAACATCATACAAATGGCAAGAGAAAATCCAGGGCAGAAATCATGATGTACAATATCAGAACAGAAAAAGACAATCACAGGGAGTGGGAGTGAGAATGAGTCTTTACCCAAAGTAAAGAATGAGTATGTGACACAAAACCAGTCCTACGCTCAGGACAGCACACTTTCAACCTTGCTATCCATTAAAAAAAAAACCTCAAATCTCACATTTCCAGTTTCCTAACACCATCAGGCCACAGAGCTTTACATCAGCCTAATAAAAGACTGACTAAGGGTAAACTGAGCTTAAGGTTTCAGTTCAGTGGATGCAGTGGAGCTTTGGCCTCACATCACGTCCTTCCACCTCTTGATCTATAGTCTATAGTTTATACTGTGTAAAGCTGGAGCATCGCACCACGTGACAGAAGATAATCCATGGATCCTATAGATATGTGTTGTTCACACCGAAACTGCAGAGCTTGGTTGACGTATATTCACATCATAAACAGATTGGATGATTTAGCCACACAAACATCAGAAAGCTGACTTAAATTGTGCAACTGAAAAATCATTGGACATGTTTCCTGTAAAACAATACTGCGGCCTGCCCTCTCATAACACTGTACAGATGTTGGGCCCAAGGTCAGAGCAGAACTAGGGGAAAAATAATACGCTGCCCCTTCAGAGCTGATTACCATAAGATCCACTTTAAAGGATCAAGAAAATATTACTCTTGATCAATGTGATTGCTTCTATTTTTTTCACTGAAATCATTTACAATCGGCACCTAAATGCATAATGCGTGGTTGTTATATTTGTCTGTTTTTATTATTTTGAATTAAAAAAAAATTAGTAGCAGTCACACTGACCAGAAGTACTATTTTTCTCGATCCATTAGAAGGGACTTGATTTCCCCCATAGTGAATCCATCCATAGTCATCAGCTCTGACTATGCCAGGTCCTTCTGAATATTATTTAGTTAAACTACAATCATGGGGTGAAAATGGCAGTGTTGAAATGTGTTCATATGTTCAAGAACTTTACTAAAAGTTGTAATCAATAAGATTTGAGAGTCATTGTTTCTAGCTGCCTCTGTGGCGGTAAGAAGTAACTGCAGGCAAACCTGTTCTTCTGAGCCGCCATGTCGTGATGTTCATGGTCACTATGTGTGTTGACAATTTATTTATTTTTTGCTCTTTTGTAAACTTTATGGGTCTTTATCCGTTTCTGTAACTTTATCCGTCCCCTATACTGTGTGTTCCCCTCTTAAATCCATACACACTCACATGTTACTATTACACTTCTGACCTTACAGAGCCTGACTCAGAATTTTCGATTTCTGATTGCAGGTGAACGCAGCATGACTGTCAGTGACGATCTGGGCCGACAGACCAACAGTCGTCACTAACATGGAGACTTATTTACTTTTACTTTTATTTATTTAGGGAGGGAATGTCTCCACAGACACACTATTGAAATACTCAAAAAGGCAGCAATTGCTTTCATTGGCGGGTCATATGATCAGTCACCATTGTTTTATCTCACTCTGTGATAGATAGGAACTTAAAAGGCAGTTAAATAGATTCAATTCTTACGGAGTACAACTTCAAGTCAACTTTATAGGAACTTTAATTTATAATTGATACCTTATTTGACTTTTTAATGCACTACATGTATCTGAGAGTTGCAGTTGCAGATAAGGATACTGCATATACAACACATGCTAATACAACATATTCAGTAGTTAAAATCAGCTGCACATTGACAACATTAAAATGGCACTTACAAATTCATTCCTGTATTCTAAACAAAAAAAATAAATATGTTGATGAATATCTGACTCTGAATGGGGCATTGTGCCATTTTACTTGGGATTACTTGGAGTACATGTTTGCTTCTTTACATACACACCGTATAATCAGCTTCTAAAATACAATGTGTAGAATAAATGATCCAACAGTTTGCCAGTTTAAATTAGATCCACCATGACCATATGAAACAATTAAAATACTGCCTATATTAACGTGTCAGTAATAATGTTATTACAATATTCATCTATCCATGATAGTAGTATATAATAGCCCGCACTGGCAGCTATTCTGCATGTTGTGTATTTGTACATTAAACTAATAACTATGCTTCTTTAGAAGTTAAGAAACTTCTTTAATGTAGAAATTGTACTTTCTTTTTAGGAAGATGCACGGAGAGCTGCCTCTTTGTTTCATCAAATGTCTGATGGTTTAAAATAGCAGCTGTTCAAATGTGGAAATGTTTGTCCAAATTGTGACGAATGAGCTCAAGAAAATAATCAGCCTCGTGAAACTCTGAGACCCAAAGTGGAAAAAGCTCAGTAAACCAGGAGGGAGTCAAGAACAAGGTCTAATAGTTATTCACACAGAGGAATGTGCTTATCATCTGATGGCCAAAATAATAAATGATTAGCTTAATGTTCAAATTGCTTCATGGACTGTTCAGGTTTATCTTAACGTATTCCTGACCTTTTTAGATGCATTTGAATTGGTCAAAAAATGACTGTTACTCACTGTTACATACAACAATAAATTATATATATAAATCATTTTATTGGGGTTTATAAGAAGTTTTTACAGTAATCCTACTCTATAGGCTATTATTTTTTAATCTTAATTACTTACTGTAGATCTCTGTCAATATAAGCCATGTTTTAAAAGAATAACTTTTTTATAGATCCACACATACATTTTGCTTTATGGCATGTGAAATTCAATATATAACAAGCTTCAAATAAAAGAAAAGACACTGAATGTTGATCATGGAGCTTCTGTTCAAATTGTGCGGAGCTAAAAATTGTGTGGAAAATCCTCTCAAGATCCGCGATGGAGACTGGCCTGGACCGCCAGCATTCCTCCATAATCTCAACCCTGCACACACCCTCAACATTTGTTCACATTCACTCTTCCTTTCTTATCCCATCACACATCTCTAACCTCACCGGCCTCTCCATTATATTCAGTAAAATAACACATAGGCTGGTCGCTGTTTGTGCTTTAGGTAACTGTGCTTCCACAGATGTTATGTGTTGTGATAACTCGACTACTAAGAGTTTTTTCTGTGATCATGGGGAGGGCAGATATCTGCGGACAGAAATAGGAAGGAATGGGGGATGTTGGTGTTAAAAGGAAAACGCCTTCAGGGATGTCCAAACATCAACAAAGAGGAAAAGCTATCAATGGAAAGAACTGTAACAATTCAGAGTATTGAAATAAAACAAACTTCATACTGTTGTTTTCATTTTGTCCATTTCAAAGTAAAGCATCATGGGATTTTCTCTGGAGCTATTAAGATGAAAATCAAAACTATGTGGATTCTGTGGATACAAAAATAAGTTCCATTCAGTTACTGTTTAGTAAAGTCTTCTACCCCAGAGTCTTTTAATGTGCTGGCAGGAATGTGATATGTAATCGAAGTCATTGTGACAAGCTACTAGCTACTATTGCTTATTTGTACATAAACTAGTGAATCAAATTAATTGATATAAAATTCAGGTTATGTGAAATTATATTTTCTCTCTAAACCAGTGTTTAAAAAGGAAAAGGTGCCATTACTCCCCTTATTCTCCTGTTGGCGTGTGTATTTGGCGGCCGATATCAGAAAATTATTAAGAAATACATTCTGAATATTTACAGTGAATAAAAGATACTCAGAGATAATACCTCAACACTGGACTTAAGAACATTACCTGAGTAAATGTCATAAGTAAGAGACTTGCTGAAATGGCAACAGTATATTTTGGATTTCAACGGGACTGTCCGGTTTGGACAATGCTGTTGATGGGCTGTTTGCTGCTAGCATAGACACTAATGGAGCCTGGCCAACATCACTGTAGTGTTTCTTTAGCTTTTTCTTCATGAGTTAGTGTTAATGCGACGTTGATTCTGGCGATTAATGGCAGTTATAAGAGAGAGACAGATTTGGAGAGGAAAGGAAGGGGTTCTGGGAGCTTGTGAGAAATTCCAGTACGGCATGAGAAGTCTCTGTACGCCAATAAAAGTCCTGGTACGCCAGGGGGTAAAATCTAGAAGTGGGGGTATTGGGTACTGGTGCGTACTGGCCCACTGAAAGTACCGCTCCAAACTCTAAAGCTGGAAGAATAAGCAGATAAAAGAAGCTGAAGTTAGTTTGCTTGCTAGCTAGCATCTTAGCTAGCCAGCATTAAATTCGGTAAAACCGAGTTGATAAGAGTGAGGGATTCAACCATCTCAAACAATGTTATTTAAACTTATAGAAATTTGAAAAAAGGAATACCACGATCGAAAACAAAAATGTTTTTTGTTTTTTAATAGGTGTGCTTGTTTGTGTCAACAGTCTACTAGTAACTGATGACCAGATTGAGGTTCAGGGTCTACCAAGTCAGGGGTAAGTTTAGAGGAAGATGATAAAGATACATGATGTAAACATAAGAGAATACACTCAGCCATGCAGTGAGAGGACTGGTCTAGTCTCTGAACGCTGCCCAGCCTGAGCAGGCACAGAACCCCTACCTCAACAATAACCAAATGGTGTTCACTCAGATATGCTATGTTACAAAGGTAGTGTCTCTTACAGCCTAAACATTTTCCTTGCATATACAGTGGAGCATGACGATATAGCCCAATCGGCCTTTAAGGTGGACTGGACCAGCTAACCCTACGAAGGTGTTCAAACTACATTTATGACTATCTTTCAACTTCTAATTAGGACGCAAATAAGCTTGAAGTGACGCCAGCTGTGTGGCCCATTAGGTCTTTTATTGAAGTGTATTTCTTGCACGTCAAATTTCAGAAAGGAACATTTGTTTGGACAGGAGAAAGCCTCAGTGGAGATATTATTTCCAAGGCAGACTGAACATGAAATGGCTAATGAGCACCTATAACAATCAGGCAGCAGTGGTAATAAATCAGCTGACGTAACCAGCCGTTTTAATTAGAATTCAGAGCTTTTCTCTTTAACAGCTCCATGTTCACAGGTGCAACGCTGAAATCATAGTAACAGTTGATTGCCATTTAGGCGTTTTGTGATATAATGACTTGGATTCACATCTATAGCAGGCTAATACAAATGATTGAAGGCCTGAGAACACGAGCAGCTGGCTTAATTTTTTACTATGTCACTCAAATAGTGACTGCAGAAAAACCCATGTTATTCAGGGCACCTCTTTGAAGGTCACAATAATATCATCAGATGTTCTACTAAAACTATTAAAACTCAGAGAAAATCCTAATGCAATGCAAATGTGACATTTCACACTCATGTCTTTGTCATAAGATAAAGCTCAAAGTAATGAAATATCCAGCAGATGGTGTGCAGAATATGGGGGGAAAAAGTCCTTAAGGAGCGAGCCCCCCAAAAGGTTGTTAACATATCATTATCAACTCTATGTAGAAAGCTTAATGTAACAGCAAAGTGCAGTAGCTTTTATTGTTTTTATTCATATATAATATTGGCTGTTACAATATTTATCGTGACAGAGCTATAGTTTAAATGCTACATGTAAAATGTAGCGTAATATGCTACTGAAATGGCTTGGTCTTGTGATCCTATGTAGCTCCATGAAATATGTACTGTCAAGATGGTTCATCTCTATACAGCGCAGAGTCTTCCAGGCCTTAAGAATTAATGACATTAACACATGCATGCAGACAGAGAGACAGATAGAGAGAGAGAGAGACATATATATATATATATATATATATATATATATATATATATATATATATATAGAGAGAGAGAGAGAGAGAGAGAGAGAGAGAGAGAGAGAGAGAGGGTCTGCTTTTACTTGAAGCATTTCAAATATGTCAGTGGCTTTTAATTAGGCTGGAGATTATTTGTGCAGCTTAATGTTGTTTTATTTATTTCTTTTTTACACAGGGGAATATATCATTTCCATCTTTACTAAACATGCTCACAAGTGAGGAGCTACACTCCACCCTGTTCAGGTTCAGATCTGCATATCCCCTCAAATAGCTTTATAGAAATGGTATCCCTTGTCTTGTGGTTGTTAACATTATTTGGTCACCATTTTGCAAAAACATTTCTGCTCTGCTTTTATCTAATGGAATGTTCGGATTCATCACACTGGCATTTGCAGCGAGACCTCGCCAAGACCCCGGCAGACAGAAGAAGCCAGAAGCTCTGTTAACTGTTGAAATTCATCATTTCTGGCTGCCTGAAGATATGGTCACAGTTTAGGATTCATTTTAAGCATAAACAAGCTCTTGTCACCTCCCCCATTCTAGCAAACATCAATTTTGTCCCGGCTCTCATAGATCCATCTTTTCAATTGTGGCATAGAAGAGGGATTAAATATGTGATGGACCTTTTTAAGGAAGGGCACTTCATTTCCTTTGAACAGCTAAAGAAAGACTTCAGCATCCCTCCGTCACATGTCTTTAGATTCTTACAGGTGCAGAGTTATGTTTAAACACACTTCTCTTTGACAGCCCCTCAGAGAACATGGATAGATGAATGTCTGACCATGGATCCAGTTGGCAAAGGTCTGGTGTCTGTGTTGTATGATAATATTCAGAGGGTTGCCTTCGTATCACTTAACCATTTAGCAAGGCAGTGGGAGGGAGAATTAGGAACCACCATCTCAGACATTGGTACACTCTTCCTCAATTTGTATCCGACATGGAGGATAAAGGCACAGGTTACATTTATCTGCAAGTAAGCTCGCCAAACTCTACCCTGCTCTACACTCTACATTTTCATACATGTGTAATAAAGTTATCAGTCCCAACCCATTGACTGCATTATTTGGGGTCGTCTCTCAGGAGACACCAATATCTACGCACCAATATCTGAGGCTATAGCATTCTCCACTCTGTTAGCTCGACGTCTGATGCTCAGACTCTTAGTTGGAAGAAGGTCGTTATTGTTAATGTATATTTTACTTCATTCATGTGTTTATTTGTTTTTGCTTTCCCTTTTGTCTGGGGTATTGAGTTCTAATGTGAATGTATAATGTAAAAATAAATAAAAACATTTTAATAATAACAACTGCTAAAATACAGTTGTAATGTGGGCTGGTGTAGGTGAAGCTTATGGCCGGTGTGTCGGATTTTCTGGTTTTTGAATTAACTGGTGAGACAGTGACAGTGAGACAGATGTGGTGGTGTTGCCTGTGAAACCAATGTCAACTAACCAGGAAATAAACCCTTCGCCTTTCTCTCATTCATTTCTGGGTGCTTTCTGAAACTTTACGAGAGAAACGCTAGGACATTCATCGTGCTCTCAGCAGAAACACATGGACATACTAGCTGTCTTCATTACAATAAAATCATCTGTTGTTTCACCAGTATGTGTCCCTACCACCGTCTGTACAGATGACATGCAGAGCCACGAGACAACGTAGCACTGCCATGCTTCTGACATTTGTAAACACTTAATCATAATCAAACCTGAATGCATCTAAAATGTAAGGTGCTGTGCAATATAATATGATACAATATAATATAATATATAGCTTTCCATGAACCTCCGACGTCAGCTGCTTATCACTGGCATCAAGCCAGCTATGTTTAAACACGTTGAATCAATTTTACATATTTATATTAACAGTGACCTACAGCTGTCTACCTGTCTGCTAAACTACTGACTTTCACCTGTTAACACAAAAACAAACAAACAAATACAGCAAAGACACACTACCACACTGCCAGAGACAAACACAATAACCTCTGAACAACAGTGGGGAAGGATCCCGAAAGAACACAGTAAGGCTCACTCTCATTCGCCTGCTTACCCACTATCACTCACAATAATAACCACTAACTGTAATAGACAGTGGTAGGGACACATACTCGTGAAACAACAGATGATTTTACTGTAATGAGGACAGCTAGTATGTCCGTGTTTCTGCTGAGAGCAGAATGAATGTCCCAGCAAACCGTTTCTCCCGTAACGTTTCAGAAAGCACCCACAAATGTATGAGACGGAAAGGGTTTATTTCCTGGTAAGTTGACATTGGTTTCACAGGCCACACCTACACACCTGTCTGACTGTCACCAGTTTAAGGTTAAATATGTAGAATCTTTATTAAGAGCTTTATATATTTTTTTTTTTTTAAATACTACACTCACAGGGTGTTTTGAGTGGTACAGAATGAAAGTATTGCTATTTCATAAAACAAATATTTATGTAGTCTAAATTAATAGTTCTGTTTACATTAGTGTTGGGCGTTGCTGGTTGCCACGGTTGTCTGTTGTTGCTACAGAAACAAGGAATCGTTTTGAGTTGAGAGCTAGCTAATGGATTACACAGCACTCACAGAAAGACTTCCAGTTAAAGACTGGCTAATGTTAAATACTGTTATAAAATTAATTAATTAGTCAAATCAGAGGTTTCCCTGTAAGACTCATCACTGACATGGAGCAGGCTGATCACTTTACATACTTGGCAGAAAACCTGGCAACCCGACTGCTGGAATTATTTTTTGTTGTTGCAACTTTGATCTTGAGACACTAGATGGAGCTGTTCTGCTCATTCTCCATATTCAACCTTAAATTTAAAAAACAATTAATCCGACACACCGGCTATGGTAGCAGTAGCTGCAGTTAGCTGAAGGACAATTTGAATTTTAATGCTGTCAAGGTGAAGCTGAATTGTTTAATTTATAACAGTGCATTATCTTTTATTAGCTGATCAAACCCAAAAAAATATTTTATATGCAATTTAATTATCTGCATAGTAACCCCTTATTATTGCTACCAAAGCGTACTTAAGTAATAAATACAATCCGTCCATTTCATTGTAGTGGAGTTTAATGTGAAAATGGAAATACTCCAGTAAAGTACCTCAGAATTGTTCTCATTAAATAATTGAGTAAATGTACGTACAGTGTCTAAGTGTAGCTCCGATGCTACATTTAAAGTGACTGATCATTTTATATAATCCCAACCAAGTCACATTGATATCTAACCCTAACTGCCTAAACTTAACTGGTCATGTACCACTTATTTTGGTCCCTTAACTGTCACCTTTTGTTTCCTAAACATAACCCTCTTCCAGTTGCAGTTTCCCAACATTATATAGAGTGCTACAGGGATGACGCATCTTTGCATGCTGACCCAGAAGTAAGCATCTTCCTGGTTTCATCGACAAAAAAGTCAAATGGGGTTTTTCCATTTCGTTTCGGATTATTGCAGGGAATAAGCTCTGTGGTGAACTAAAACTTGTTACTGTTATGTTTTGTTCAGCAAGATAATCTTCACAAACCAATTCCACTTTTATGATTTTTGAATGCGTTAGGCTATAGACAAACTACACTACCCACTGTCTTCCAACTGCTGCGACAACAATGACATGATGATGTTTGGTCTCATTTAGCCACTTGTTAGCAACCGCCTTTTTATAAGCTTCAAAATTAATGAGTGGCCTATTGACATATTTTATCCCCAAGAACCAATTTAAATGAAAATCTGTTAAGCCTTTGTTAACCACAAACCTTAATCTCTTTTCATTTATTCATCTAATGAAAACCTCATTCAAAAAACCAACTGGCCTTGAGACGAGGGACCCCAGAGTGCAAAAATGACTCATTCTTGCAGCACTAGAATGTTATATATCGTAAGCTGTCCCTAAGAACCTGTGTCATAGCTTTAAATAGAATGTCATAATTTGGAAGATATGTGAATTTTCGATCATAACTTTTCACAAGATATCGTATGAACCTGCTGTTGAAAATATGTTGGAATTATAAAGGGTCACAACTTTAGTTTCAAAGACTCTCTGTAAGTGTCCTGATGTGATCTCTGATATCAGCATTTCACATCTGATGTATCACTAAACCAGCATGACGAGAAATGAAGAAATACCTCACAGCATTATCTGTTTAGATCACCTTGGTGGAGAAGGTGAGCTTGCTTGATGAAATCAAGAATAGCAGAACGAGCCAGATGCACTCAAGTCCCAATCCCTGTTAATTAGCATTAGCTCAGTGCTTCTCGTCTCATCTGGGAGGGGGGGCTGAAGCAGTGAGGCACATCGAGGTGATACTGAGCCTAGTACGCTGTGGCAAAGCATCTGGAAGGATGGCACGGGGCCAGTCCATCTTATTCATTTTTCCATCTGTTTGAAGCTGACTCTCGTTTTTGTACAGATGTTGGCACATTAGAAACACATAAGTGAGGTCAACAGGCAGAAGTAAGGGACCAAATCATTCTCCATTCTGGCCTTGAGCCACATTGGTGGTGCTAAGGGAACACTCCGTCGCTTAGATGGGCTCCTTCGGACCCAACCAACCAGGCAATTTGTTGGCCTGAGCCTCCTGTGTACCATGCATGCCAGGCATGCTGGGATTTGTGACAGCTGTGGGCAGAGAGCAGAGTCATTCGGTCAGTCTTGGCAACTGGAAAGGAGGGACAGGTGGAGCAGAGCTCATCCGATTGAGTTTTGCATGCGTGAGGGGGTTGAGTCAGCCAAAGCCTCATATTATCATCATAATGCAGAAATCCAGCACATGACCCCTATTAGGGATGCATGTTGATGCCTGAAAAGAGTAAACGCGCTGGAAAAACACTGATGAAGCCACATGACATGGCCGTGTGTTCCTCAGGCATTGGTAATGATCCACAAATTTCACTAATTAGGAAATAAAATAAAAGCTTGTTAGAGTGTTAGATGTTCTTTTAGAAAATACATATTATGTGTACCATCTAATCTCTAAACCACATCTACTTAAATCAGAAATGTATTTCTACTCAAATGTGCTGCACATGTGATTAATTCTGACCTCAGGCGGCGAATCAAAAAGTATTTCATTAATCCATTTCCATTCCACTAAACACAAGGGATGCCAGGTTTCATCATCATAAAGGTTGAGAAACCATTAGTCTTTTAATGTCTCCTTTGTACATTTGGGGTTCTGGTAGTTTTCACTAAAATAAAAAAGATATTTATATTTGTTAAGAAACAGATACTAGAAGTCTTCTTTATATTAAAATGAATGAATGAGTGGCTTCTACAAAGACTATACTATTGCAAATATTTTTCTGGTGTTACACAACGGAGTGGAAATGCCAGTGTTGTTTGCTAATTAAATGATTATCACCATCAAATAAATAAGAACAATTTGATAATATTTTAAATTGCAAGTTGTTTCCCATAAGCATAATGATTGTATACTCCTTTCAAAGCTGTTAGCTCCTGAAAAGAAGTAGAGGTTAAATCCCGTACATCCAGGAGATTCTACCTGAAGTTTTCTTCTCTAGCTTTTGAATGCTGGACAAAGATACATTTTAGGCTGTGAAAAAACCTTGCCTCTAATTTTTTAGCAAATATCTGACCAAATTTACAATATAAGCGTGAAAGAAGAAAGAAAGACAATGAGAGACTTTATATTTTCTCTGCAGTCTGACAAACAACGATCACTGTTGACATCATTGGGCGAAAAGCTTTGTTTTAATTCATGCTGATAAATCAAATTCTAGCCAAACAAAGTAAAAATTCACCTGGTTTAAGGACTGTTTGTGTGTTTATGACAGCAAATAGTTATGACTTAATTATCTTCATCATCATACTGATAAGGGGCGACACGGTGGTGTGGTGGTTAGGACTGTCTCCTCATAGCAAGAGGGTCGCTAGTTTGAATCCGGGCTATGGCCCTTCTGTGTGAAGTTTGCATGTTCTCCCCGTGTCTGGTGGGTTCTCTCCAGGTTCTCTGGCTTCCTCCCAAAGTCCAAAGACGTGCAGGTGTTAGGTTCATTGATGACTCTAAATTTCCCGTAGGTGTGAACGTGAGTATGAATGTTTGTCTGTCTCTGTTTGTCTCTATGTGTCCTGTGATAGACTGGCGTCCCGTCCAGGGTGGACCCCGCCTCACGCCTGATGTCAGCTGGGATCGGCTGCAGCCCCCCCGCGACCTCGACAGGGACAAGCGGTTGAAGATGGATGGATGGATGGATCATACTGATAAGGTATCACCGTAGAAACTTTGAGCTGCTGCTACAATACAAAGTATGCTTATTGAGCAGTTGTCCAGTGTATTGGGTATTTACTGACCTTTATGTCGTAGATCAAAGCCTGTAAATCTCTGGCGGTTACCACGGACCTCATTTCAAGCATCTAACCAAAAACCCATTCAAAATACCTACTGACTTCGAGATGAGGGAACCGGCAAAGCAAAAATGCTAACTCATTTCCAGGTTTTAGCTCTCATTCCTGCCGCACTCCAATAATAACTGTGAGTTCAGGACATACTGAGGGGACTTCACATGTTGGATTGACAGACTGTGCCTTGACTGTAGAGTTAACAGTCTTGGTGCTGAAGAACAGGAGACAAGTTGGAGTTTATCAGCATCATGCAAACAGATTGGACAAGATGCAGAGATGACAGATGTGCAAAATTCAGCTACGCTGGATGACTTAAATTATGAGCAGATTAGCAGGGTTCATTCAGTCTGTCAGTTCAGGGTTATGTGTGCTAGTGTGTGTGTGTGTGTGTGTGTGTGTGTGTGTGTGTGTGTGTCTCAGAGAGAGAGAGAGGGAGTGCTTGCAGGGCTGACTGACATTCTATCTGTGACATTCAATTTTGAACATACAGCAGCCTGTTTACAGCTGCTGTTGTTTTGACACCTTTATGAATTGAAGCCACTGGACTGCAGCCACATTCATCCTCAACCAGTCTTTGTGGACGTGTGCCCTTCTTAGGGCGGATAAAAGATGCCTCACCATCTTCTCGCTGACAGTCCATCCCCTTCCACCTCCCCAGCAGCCTCTTTTTCATTTGTTTGTTGCAAACTTCCCTTCATACAAGAATCATTATATTCCATACCTTTCTAGATGCTTTTCCCTTTTACATTCCTTACCTCCTGGCGTTCATGTATCTCATTCCTTCTAACTTTATTCACCATTATCCACTTTTGATTGTAGTGTAACCGCCTGCCTTCATTTCCCAGATACCCTGGGTTAAGGAACCTCTGAAATGCAGCTTGTAAAGATCCATCCAGCCCTCTGCTCTGACTCTGGAGTCCACGTGTCGCTCGCTCATGCCTGCTGTCAGCTCCCATTACCTAATTGGAATTGAGATGCATCTGGCCTGCGTTTTTGTCTGCACTGCACTCCTGCTGGAGATATTGTACACTCACAACTCCCCCCACCCTCCTCTAGGACTCTTATTCAGGCCGTCCCGCCGGGAGTTGCTTTCTTTCCTGTGATGTGTGGTCAAACAGTCGTTAACATGAGAAACAGCACCAAGCAGATCACAGCCCGCTGCAGGAAGGCAACTCCTGTGCTTCACTACAGTTAATAAGAGCACTGTTTAATTCATAAGATCTGTCATGCTACAGTGGCTTCATCTTCACAAATGACAGCAGCTTCTGTACTTCAAACTCTTTATCTGTCAGGGTCAGTGACCTTGCATCTCGTGGTCCTAGATCCTGCAAATCTGCCTCCACATTTCCAAAAACAGGTCTTCATTCACTGTACCTACATATACCTATGAAAAGTAGTGCATTGTAATTCATATGTAATCTACAAATGTATTACTGTAGGACCTTAGACCAGAGGGCACACAGTATAGGAGCGCTAAAATCAATGTAGGGAAGAGGCTTAGAGCGGTGGATGGATCCCAAAGCATAAGACTTTCATCAGGCAGGACCGGTTGTCACATCCCAGAAGTACTAAGCCGAACTTTAACTTTGCTGTTACCTTTTGTTGCCTAAACTTAAAATGCCAACAGATAGTTTCCCAACCACCTAGTGTTCCCAAGTGGTATTGTTGGTGCTGTTGTCACGAAGAACCAGATTCAGCTTTCTGTTTTCCCTCAACACACGACACATTTGTTTACGAACAAACTATGCAACGGAAGGGTCACGATTTTCATATGAACAAATAGATCGAGCTAGTCCGATGGATCAGTTACTTGTTCATATCATTAGCAACATGGCTAAGACTAGCGGCAAGACCGAACTGTACGAATCCCAATTTGAACCAGAAACCTGGATCCCCGTGCTCGGATAAAGGTATAGTGAAACACTTGGCAGTAAATAGACAGGTTTTGTTACTAAGCAGTCAAGCATAGGAAAAATATTTTTTATCAATCTCTGTCTTCCTCCGTCTGCAGGGCTGTTTTTCCTTGGCTGGTTTCTTTTGAGTTCAGATGGAACGTTGGAACAGTAACATAGCGTAACGTAACATACGAAAAAAGAAGTTAAGCTTTAATGCTGACGATATGGAAGGTAAGATAGTTTGCTGACTTGCAACCCCTTTATTATTTGTATTACCTTCATAAGTGCAGGCACAACTCAAGGGCTTTCCTCTTCCTTTGTACCGTAAAGCAGGTCTAAACTTAGCCGGGAGTTCATACCGGGTGGCAGACAGTGAAAGCAGGGCTTAGAGAAAACCAATCTAAACGCTGGTGGTGTCATTATTCTATAGCCATTACATTGTGCAATCAACATTTACTTCCTAATAGGTTAGCCTATCTGTTAGCACTTTAATCTGTGACTTAACAATAGTTTTGTTGATATCATCGGAAGACGTAAGATATCATACAACCTTGTTGATGAGAATACATTGACATAAATGCGTCATAAAGCTGGATGTCCTATATCACCTTGCACAAAGTTTGAATCCCATTACTGGTGATTTTCTCTTTGCCATTGCCTAAGAAGAATGGTTCCTCCCTCCGTGGGGGAAATATAAGTAGTCTGTCACATCAAATGGATTATAGCTCATTAACATCCATTAACTCAGCACACAAACTACTGGCAAATGACCCAAATTCCAAAGTGTTTGAGGACAGCTTTTATGAGAAAATGAGCACTCTGAAACAAAAGGAAGAGTGTTGTAGATGTAATTGTAAGAGATAACTTTGTTCCCATCTTTCGCTTGTCCCTCATATTCAGTAGAGTGCTGCTTTTAATAACCTGCACATTTTTTTTTCAAATGCAAATGATGGTAAACTTGAAAGAGATTCATTAACAGCTAAAAGGACACAATTTATTGGCTTAAAGGCCTTGTTTGCAGGAGTTTGACTGGAAGAGTTTGATGAGAGGTGACAGAGTTTGTCTTCTCTTCATTGCGCTCACTGGCTTTCCTAAAGAAGTAAGGCTCTCTGGTCTGAGAAGACTCGAAGGAAAGGTCTCTTAAAAGCTGATAGATTTTTCCCACATCCCTGAGGTAGTGGTTATAACCATTTCTCCTAACATGAAGAAGTCGGAAATAGTTTCACAATGAAAAGGCGTGATACAGCCAGCTGTAGAGAGACTTACAGCCCAGTTTTGAATACTGAAAGGTCTTCTGTCCTGAGAGTGATATGCTGAGGAGCAGAGAGGAATCGCAGATATCGGACTTTCATTTTTACTGAGAACAAATGTGTAGCCCTTCTGTGATGAGACTAAAAGACCAAAGTAATTTATCTAACACAAAAGACTCAATAGCATTCAGTGAGGCTCTTAGAAAAGCTCAATGCTTCCCAGTTTGCAGCAGCAGTGGCATGATTTTTGGACTAATCTGTCGAGATAATACTCCTTAGTCCAGCTGGACTATAACACTGACATATAGCATGGTACCTCAGCAGGACCAAATTATTTTTAAACTGACCATTTTACAAAAAGCACAAATAAAATGTTTAGTTTCTGTTGCCTGTCTCCAATATAGGTCATGAAAAGCCCACAGCTGGTTTAAGGGCCATGTAAAGCAGATTTCCGTCAGACAATGTACAAGGGAAAAGAACATTGGTCGAGCAATTATGAATACATCTGATCCGGATGAAGCTCAAGCTGATTATACACGGGGAAACTGACAGCCTCAGCAGAAAGAAATATCTATCATATTTAAAAGAAATCGTCTACAGCCATTTGTCTTAATGTCACAGCATATTCTTGTTGGATGTCACACGTCATTAATTAATATGACCACAAACTTCAAAACTGTATGAAAATATCTTGCTTTTGAAATACATCGATGGACAGGCAAAATGGGAGCGTGCATTTGTTACCATACAAAACGGGGGTACATGCGGGGAACATGGGACCCAAAAGGTTTTTGTTTTTTTTTCCACAAAAAAGGTCTGTTATTTTTCCACAATCAACCTATCAATCAAATAGGCCTATGTAGACCTTAACACTACCCCTGACCCTAACTGTGACCCCTAACCCTGACAAAATGCTGAATTAAATCAGAAAAAGCAGTGGCTTATGTGACCGGGGAACACAGGGATGACCCTGGCAAAATCACTCCCCTTCTGGTCGACCCCATGGAATCTTTTTTTTTTTAAATATATATGGTGGCAATGGGTAGAGACAAGTCATTTTATGATCCTGTTTGAATTGTGCCATAAATCATACACATGATGTCTGTCAATTTAAAAGATAATTTTGCAAGTTGAGAAAGCCGTGGTTTTGTTGTAGTACCACTTGGTTTAGTCTGAAACAGCGAAGTGAACTACATTTCTCATTTTGCCAAATGTAAATCACCTAGCATGTTCAGCTTGCTCACTAGCTAGCTAACTTAGATATGTTCAACAACACTTTTCAAGGTTGTACAGTACAATTCAATTCAAGGACGACATGTGCCTCTTCTAGAATGATGATTCAATGACTTGAAATCGATACAGTAATTTTTTTTGCCAAAAAGAAAAAATAATAATACCTGGATACTGGACATTGCAGGTGAGGATTCTCTAAGTATTTCTTGTAAGGGAATCACAATCACTCTTCATTTGGAAATAAAGTGTAACTTCAGGACCTGCCAATTCTGTTAAATACAACGTAGCTCAATATATGTAACTTCTTTACAGGTGGACTACTCTTTGCAATGCTCTTTTTTATATTGAAAATGAAAACAGAAGAAACAGTCAAAACTACTGTTCATACAACCTGGAGAAAAATTGGCTATGAAACCATCTACTCACCAAGTTGGATGAACTGCAGTTTAACCTGCTACTTCTAATATTATTTTCAATATAAACAGTAGACCAAAAACATTTGATAAAAATAAAGTGCAGCCAACATTTCTGACTTTTGCAAACCCTACATACAGCAAGCCACTCATCTAGCGTATCACCAAAGTGTTTCCAAACGCTGGATCTCAAACGCGAGTTGAAAATCCCTCCCTCCTCTGCGCCATCAGCCATCCTTCATTCTGTTGTCGCTGTTCTAATTTGTGTAAGCGCGTGCCATGGCGGGCTTGTTGTGGCTGTTGGAGCATGCTGATGATGTCATACAAGCAGCGCTGTTGAGAATATTTAAATTTAAATCTTACAACTAAAAGTGATAAAATACATCCATATATCTATCGTGCTTGAACACAATGTGCAAATTGTTACTATCGATACAATAGATTATTTACAATGCCAATCGACTTCATATCGATATATGTCCCCAGTTAAGGACAACTTGTCAAGCACCTATTGACGTAGTTGAATCGTAGAATAAACCGATACATCAATGTAGTAGATGAATCCTTACACCCCAAATCTTACCTGATGTCTTTTATACATAGACTGTATAATAAAGATGGACGTAACTACCATGACGTCTTTTGAACAACGAACAATGAAACATCTTCCTAGACAAATAACCAAGTCCAGTTGCTTTTGACTGAAATTGCTTTGGGGATAACGATGACCTGGACACATGACAACATTCACAGGCTTTGAACAATGTACATCACCTAGCTTGTTCAGCTTGCTCACTAGCTAGCTAATTTACAACAACAACACTTTGTGGACAACTCATTCGTTGGACTATTGCTGGTGGGTGAGCTGGGAGCTCCAGTCACTGGCGCTGATCGCTGTAGTGACACAAAGCCAGTTAAAAATTGTTAGCTTTGATAGCAAGGTGCAACCGAACCCGACAGACAACACCCAGAAACAAGTTTACAGCTTTTCCACCTGGTAAGGGCAGCACAGCATCATGGCCATGATGAGGATCAGGACAATATAATATAATAGTGTAATTCATGGCTCATATTGTTTCCAAATAAGGTCCCATGGAGGTCCAACGGAAGGGGAGGGAATTTGCCTCTCAATTCCATAGTTGTAAAATGTATTGTAGCAGAAAATTGAATCGAATGTTTAATTGCAATGCTTTGGGAAATGTAGTATTGAGCATTTGACCAATACTAAAAAGACAGGATATCTTTATGCAATACATATATTTTTTTTATTCAGTGTGAGTTCCTCAACTTTATGAAAGAGGAATACGAAATTGCTGGAAAAGCCTTTTATCATATTCAAGTTGCATTTTCTTAGGAATAGGAACAAATTAGTAGTATTGTTAGTAGTATAGTAATTATAAACAAATAGTTAGCTTAATACATCACAATACATCATCGTTCTTCGTTTATCTTTGTACTCTTTTATATCACTCTTTATTTTCTATTTTTAATTTCATCTGGGTACAACTTCAAGTATATACACACTTCAATTGAGGAAAGTGAGAGAGTCAAACTTCAGCAGAGTCTTTCAACTTGTGCAGGTTATTTTGGGACTCTCTCCACCTCTGGTTCCTGTCAGAGAAATCCCTTTATCCAGAGCAGAGGCCAGGCATAAGTTTCCATTTTCTCACCGGTTATCACTGTTATGTGGAGCCTGTGGACAGCAGTGGCAGCACATCATTACATGATGGCTGACTCAGTGACTGTGAACACAGTATAAGATTTACGCAGAATTGACGCTCGTTTTGGTGCATTTTGAGGTGAAAGTTACAGTAGCTCTGTGCAAGCTGTCCTCATTCACAGTTCAGATATAACTATGCACAGTAATCCACATATTTATTACTATAGACATGTCCAGAGCAGAGGAGGATATTTGGTGATGTAGAATAAGAGCGCTAAAATCTGTGTAGGCAGCAGAGTCCCAAAACACAGGACTTTCACCCAGAGGACCGGTGCTGGTGTCCAGGAAGAACTAAGACAAACCACAACCTTTTCTCTAATCTTAAAGCTGCAGTCGGCAAGCCTGGCAGATCGAGTTGAGTCAGTCAAATTTTCAATGTAATCACCGAGCTCCTCTGCTCCATCCCATCGAATGCTCGTCAGTGCATGTGCACCAGGTTCCTGTAAACGCGCCTGTGTCTTCTGTCATCAATAAACGGCATGGAGTACGAGCTACATGGAGGCAGGCTGGCTAACTTACTCATAGATAGCAACTGCTAACTTTATTTAGCCTATGCCTAGCTTGAGGTGTGTGCCTGTGATATTGTAACATGGGCGAGGGGGGAGGGGGGATCTGTGCCGTGTGCACCACCAACTGAGAGTCAGCTCTGCACTGAGTGGAGAGGATGATACGAGCGCATGGATTTTTGCAAAACAAACAACAGGCTTTACGTGCACGTAGAGGTGTGTTTTTTTTTTTTATCAAACCGGATGATTTATGTTGTTTTATCGGAGCAGAGTGTCGGCTTCGGTGAAAATGACCAAACAAATGTTGCCGACTGCACATTTAACAAAGTCATTTTGTTGCCTAAACTTCACAGTTACCTACTGTTAGCTTCTTCACAGCGTTAAATAGTATATCGTATTTTGTAAGATATCATACAAACCTGTTTCACAGCGCAACATAGAACATTATATTTCATAAGACATCAATCAAATTGTTGTGCGTAAGTTGTTATAAGATATCATATGAACTTGTTAATGTGAATATGTTGCTCTGTGCCTGACAACAATTGTTAAATAAATGTAGACTCCGTGTGTTGTGAACACTCGCAGCTTGCTTGCAATACAGAAGGTGCAAGCTCTGAAATGGCTTGTAAAATATTTATTGCTTTCAATCTGTCCATACTCTTTCACGCACACACAAATTCAATTTTCCTGTGCAGGTTACCATGTTTGATTCCTGTGGTGTTTTATAAGTATTTTGAGTGGGGAAGGTATACATAGGGTGATAAAGAGGAGCTACATGGTCATGTTTGATGATTAGGTTTTATTCACTTCTATGCTGACTGTCCACCTGGAGTCATTGGCTGTTGGGTGCCAGGCTGTCTCACATAAACACGGTGCAGTCTGAAGGTCTTAGAGACTAAAACCTGATTTAAAGACTTAGACTTAAAAATCCGGCATTTTCTTTAAAGGCAGCTGTGCCTCACTTTAACACGCTCCTTCATCCTCTTCTTCAGCAGTAATGACTTGTCTTGTGTGAGAGGGTAAATGTGTGTGCGCATGGATGATCTCACGTAAGCTCACCAAGGGGGCTTCACCCGCTTCATCCTCGCTGACCACCTCCTGCAGAGCCATCTGGCACCCTTTCCCCGATGACGGAGGCCTACTCTCTATCTGCTCGCTTGTTTATTTGAGTGAGTGTGTGTGAATGCGTGACACCGCCTGTGTGCGCACTGATCCGAGCAGCCAGGTCTCCAGTATTATACATGTAAACACCGCTACGCTGTAATTTATTGATCTCACCTTTTATCTCGCAGTGCAACCTGGACCCTTCAATGGCACATTTTCCACCCCCCTTTATTTATTAATTTGTTGATTTATTTAGACAGGTAAACAAAAGTGGGAAAGCCTCCACACATCCATGGGAGCAGTGTTTGTTTGCCATGTAATCCAATTATACACTCACAGATGTGTGTTATTGAATCTTTTATAGGCCTATACATATTCACTGATGATTATCTAGGATCACTCCTTAATGATAAGTTTGAAAAATTAACTATGTAAAAAAAAAAAAATAGGTTTCTGTTGCAATAAATATTTCAAGCATTTATAACACGTGTGGTTTGTTGGCGCAGTTTCAATCCAGAATGAAAATAACATGAACACAATACTGTATATGCATGGTTGTTGTGTTAAGGTCTACCTCTTTACACTCCGTTAGCAGGTCTAATTTTAGCCTTGACTTGTTTTTCCCCCTTGAGGATCAAGGTTTTACCTTGGGGGTGATGGTAGTATAAATAGTGCTAAATACAGTAGTTATGCTACTGTATGATAACAGCATGGAAGCATCATACTTGATGTTTCCATGACAGATATGCGTAGCATGAGAAATGATTACTTGGGACATATTGTGCCCCCCCTGAGAAAAACTGCCCTATTTTTTTGATCTGAATGTATTTTATACTTTCTATTTATTTTCCTGCCCCAAGCTTTTGATTCCCCCAAGCCTGACATTATGGGCCTGAGTGGGAATAACTAAGACTGGAGAAAAGCTGTTATTGACCCATAGAAATCCAAGAGTCCCTTTTATGCTGCAGATTATTTTTTCTATTCTTTACTTTGGGGGAAGGGGAGCAGGGGCAAGCTGCTGCCATGGAGAATTTTGTGTGACAGAAGCTTTCAGTTTGCCTGTCTATCACTTTGTTAGACGTGAGACATGAGGGATATAAATACACTGCCTAGATACCCTTGTCTCCATCCTTCGCCAATCTTCTCTCATGTGGTCCCTCTGATGAAAAACAGCCCGCCTCCCATGGCCCCTCATGGAGGCTGGAGGTCCGTCTGAGTGCTGGCAGTGCTTCGTCCTCCATGACTCCGATAAGAGCCTCAAAATAGCAAAAGCTTCCATCATTCTCAAATTGGCTGACCACAGTTCCAGCGTTTTTATTGCATTACACTTGCCTTATTTTCTGTCTTCATTTCTGTGAGGGGACGTACGCTGAGACGACATGACGCATCTGTGAAACGGCAGGTCATCGGGCGCCTGACAGATTACTTTGATTGATTATAGGAATTATACCTTTCAGGAGAGATGTGACCTTGCAGCACATTTGTTCAGTTCAGTCTCTGCATCCATGTCTGGTTTGCTGGTCAAACAACTGTCTTGGCTGTGTAGACAGACAAGCTGAGCTTCACACACTGATGCAGTGACCCAGATCAAACACCTGGGGCCAGAGGGGAAGAGACTGCAAATAGAAATAACTCCTCTATCAAGAGAGAGGGAATTATATATTGACCATTTTACATTTTCATATTTTAGGTTGGGGATTTGTTGATTTCGTCACTGTCATCATTTGTACAGGTTTGACATGTTTCGATTTCTAATATAAAGAATGATGTTTGATGAATAATAACATCTTTCTGTAATCAGAGTCAACCTCACTCACTTCACGCTCGTCAGCTGCTTTTTCAGTGAAGGTCATCTGAGCTAGGTGCTTCCTATGTTCTATTTTTAAATGAGCAGAATTTTAACAACAGTCCAGCTCACTCTGGTGTAACATAAAAACAGTGATCGTAGGTTTATGCCATGAGGTGTGATGGATAACTGCTGTCAACTCATACAGCTACCAACAGTACAGTCAGACAAATAGGAAAAAATCAGCTAACATTAGCCACAATTACAAGCAATAGAGAATATACAGGCTGACAGGTGACAGAGTCAAGGAAAACGAGGTAAGTAAGTGAGTGGAAATGTATTGAATGCTTCCATACAGGCTATGAGGGGTCATGGTTTGAGTATAAAAATGATGTGAATCATATGCTGCAGCCTTCCCAGTCACAACATCAGAGTCCGACTGAACACCAATAGGAGATTTGTAATAACTTTGGCTTTAACTTTCATAGGGCACCATCATCAATAAACACCCTGGTTTAAGAAAAATACTTACAATACAAATCTAATGTCATTCCCATCAAACGTTTGCATGCTAACATGCTAAACTAAGGTGGTGAACACCACTTGCTCAACATCTGCATGTTAGCATTGTCAGTGTTAGCATATTTTTGCAAGCTGATGTGAGAAATTAGCTCAGAGCTGTCCAGTAAACCCTTACAGCCCTGTTAGTATGGCTGTAGATAGCAACCGCTACCAGTCCTGTATCATGGTCCGATTCCGTCTGACTGCGATTATCCATGGATAAAAGAATAAATGTAGTGATGCATGGGTCAGGGTTTTTTAATGCCCGTAACTACCTGACACATTATGAGAGCCAACACAAAAAATATTCATTAATCAGTTAATCAACCATCCGACCCACAAGCCGTCAAATTTATGAGAGGTGTGTGTGTGTTTGAGACACAGAGAAAGTGGAAGGTGGTAGTCACAGTATTAAGCCTTATTTACCTGGAAAACTATGCTATGTCACTTTTGACCCGTGCTTGAACCCTTGACATTTTCTACTGAGCTTACCGAACCCCCACAACATGCAGGTAAAAGTTATAATCTGTAAGATTTGAGAAACGTTGTGTCTGGCGGCCTCTTTGGTGGTAAGATATAACTGCAGGCATGCCTGTTCTTTCAGAGCCTCCATCTTGTCACGTTCACAGTAGCTATGTTTAATTGCCCTCCTTCACTTCGATTAGTTTTTTTCTCTTTTTTTTGGACTAGAAGTTGAACGTTCTTCTTTCTCTGTCTTTTGATTCTCCATTGTGAGTCAGCAGTAATTAAATGGACCTGTGCCGGTCACACACAGTGAGACTCACCTAGAATTTGGAAGTTGCCCATTTCCGATTACAATGAAACACAGCATACACTGCAGTGACGAGCTCCACCTGCAGACCAACAGCTGTCAGCAGCGTCACTAACATGGCGGCACATTTGCATTTAGGGAGGGAATATGCCTCGGCAAAGAGGCAAGTACAAATATGATCAATCACTAGTGTTATAACTCTTTGATAGATAGTAACTTAACGGACAATTAACTAGGCAAAAATCTTTAGGATTATAACTTTAACCAACAAGGGAGGCATTCCTTAAAACTCCAGGCAAGGAATTTAAATGTGATAGAGATCCCAACTGTATTTGGGATTTAATGTGTTTAGTGTCAGTCACACCTTCAGACTATAAAAGAAGATCGCATGATTGAGGTGGACATACTTTACATATGTGCTGCATTACCACTCTCTGAAGATCTAATAATTTCACTGTAACTGCGTGTGGCTGTTAAAATGTTTTTGCAGCGAGGCTCATTTGCATAGAAAAGGGCTAATTTTGTGTCAAATTGATGCACATTACCTAATTTAAATATGTGTAAATACTGTACTACAGGAGCTCTGAGATGTTGTTTGCTTGGCTGCAAAGTTAGGGGTATACATTTCATCCTTGGCGTGTGCTTTGAGAATTATACGGTTTCTTTTGGTCTTGTTTGTGAAGGTTTTGGCACAAAGGCCATACAATCCTTTTGTGAATTTGCCCCTTAGTCTTGTTGAATAGGTGTTTGTCCCACTGTAAAGGGTGGGATGGTTACTGCATGGACTAAACACATTTATACAATGTACCATGCTTTCTGTTGGCATGTCATTCTTCTCCACAAGGCAGGTTAGTAAAACCAAGCCTGGTCACTGAAGCTGAATTTGAAGCTGAAACCACTCAAGTGGCTCCCTTTCTTGCATTATCTGCCTGTCTGGGTCCACCCTTAGTCAAATTACTTCAAAACATCATGACACAATACAAGTAGGAAAAAGAGAAACATTATAATATGTATAACCATCATTTTTTCAATACACTTTGAAACAAAATCCTCAACAAACCACAAGAGAAGCAATACATTAAATTAAATTGAGATCTGGCAGATCCACGCCTGGATAAGTGACGACGTTGCTCCCTCTGGCATAAACCTAGAGAAAGGTTTTTTTTTTTCACAAAAATATGCTTACTGAGTACAAAAAGTCCTGAAGTATTAATGTGTGGGGCAAAGATGACGGTATGCTTTGAGAGTCAGAGCAGTAAGTGAAACATTTACAAAATGAATCAGGTCATCTAGCTCGTTGACTGGCACGTTTGGTGAAGGACCATGGAGAACACACATCATATCCTATATCTCTGAGGGCAGGGGAGAGGGAGTGAGGCTGCATCATGTGAGGAAGCATGTCAACCCAAGTTAACATATGACTGAATCACTCAGCTGCTGAGTCTTGATCAATCAGGGGGCTCTGGCTGTGTGAGGAGCTGGATCAGCAGAGTCCACAGGGATTTGATAGCCCGTGCTGCTGTCTGCTCCTTTATTAGCGTCGCAATGGCTTCACAGCAGAGGGGATCAATAATAGCTCAACTTTAGAGGCATGTGCTGTCTGAGTCTCGTCCTTGCATATCTGTAGAAATACTTTTCCTTCATACATTTTCACTATATCACATCACATTATATGACACTGGAGATTAAGTTATTTTTTTTACCTCTTAATGGATGCACACTCCAGAGAAGTGAGTGAGTAGAAGTTTTGAAAAAGTGAAAAAGTTAAAGATGACAATGTGTTCTCTCAACCATCTTTATCTGCATGCATGGGTGGGCTCAGACAGAGCCACACAGAGATGCTGCATTGGTGCTGCAGTCATGAACAACATGAGAAATATAATGTGTTTTTTATAGATTGAAGCATATAAACCTATTGTAGCTGACCTGAAAAATACAAATATGTCCCTGAAAACTAGCATAATAGGGCCTCTTTAAGGATGGGGGATTTCCTCCTCTATCACTTCCTGCTGTCTTTTGAAGGTAAAAAAAGTACTTTCACTTTTTTTTCCCCCTTCTTCTTCCACATAGCAAACCAGCTGGAGGTGGATACCGGCGCCTACGGCAACTTCTGGATCAGACTGCAGAACCACTAGAGCATGCGCAGTAGAGGTTTTTACTATGTATACAGTCAGTCACTTTTTTTAGGCTGCACACGGACTGTCTGCTCGGACCCTCACGGACATGGGTGGATGACGACATTTATGTCAGGAAGACTCAAGCTGGCCTTCGGGGATACACATACATGTAAAGTAAAATTTTGTCTTTACACGTACACTAAACGGAACGGAGCCATTGTTATGGTTATTATCTAAACCCTTTTCAGGCTTTGACAAATCAAAATATCCGCATGAAAAAGGTCTACTGTAGATGTAGATACAGTCCAACTAAAAATAAAGGTTATATACAAATCATTTGCGAAAACAAATAATGTTTTGAGTGAAACATAATTCTGCCTGGATCATGTTTTCTCTTAACATAATGAGGAATGGTTAACATAACTGACAAGTCACAAAATGTTGACACTGAACATATCAGAAACATTTGCATTGACAATATACATGTATTTCCCCGTAACTATCAAGTCTTGCAATACAATATCTGCTCATGGTGAGGACAGCATTATGAAACTTCTCTTTGGTAATGTTTAGGCACTGACAGCTATTGGTTAAGGTTAGGGAAACATCATTGTCGTATAATACAGAAACACTCCACAGTGACTTGAAAAACTGACTTGACCAAAAGCCATGATCTTTCCCCACCTTAGGCTGTGCTTTGTGTGCCCACCATCTGCCTCAACCTGTCACCATGGTGTAGTCCATAAATGTGGCACTCCTGCTAGATTTATTTGATATGAATGTGGGGTGCTGTAAGTTCTCAAGAGTATGCACAACAAAACTGTATTCCCAGTGCCAAATGTTTGAAGATTTACAGGCATGGACAGAACATCACCTTCTCTACACGTCTGAGCAGACATTTCATAATGTTCCTGCCATTCGCTGTTGGATTAAGAATGACTTTGTCTGCCTCCACTGAAACCAGGTCAGTGTCTCACTGAGGTGCAGAAATATTAGCAGATTCACTCCACTGGTTTCCTTGCCTGCTGAAAAGTAGATTTCTTTTGCAATACAAATACATGCTGAATGTTACTTGGAGGACCAATGGTGGTACTTCATATTAAATTCATGTTCATCAGGCAGACTCGCATACACCGAGAATTTTCAGCCCTACTTTGAGCAGCAGTGTCAGTCAGTACTGTAGGTCTTGGTCCACACTGAAATATGACCAAGCAGGTAACTATTGCTGGATTACCATGAAACTTTGAACAGATGTTCGTGGTCCACAGAGAATGAAACCTACTGACTTTGGTGATACTCCGACATTTCTACTAGTGCCCCAAACAGGGTGTTTTCTTTTTTTTGTAGAATATCTCAACACACAAAAGTTTCTACAGACATTCAATTATTTATTGATCCACTGACTTCTCATCCAGCGCCATCACCATGTCAATCATTACTTTTGGTACTCTGGTTTATGACCAAATACCTGCAATACTAACGACATTCCCATCTGTATCAGCTGTACATGTGTAACATGCTAAACTAAGATAGTGAACATGTTAGCATTTAGCTCTAAGTACAGGCTGACACAGCCTGTAGTGGGGCTGTATACTTTTTATTTTTATTTTTCTGTCGTTCTTACACCTGTACAGACGTACCATTAGTCTGTTTCTGATATAACATCCTCACATGTACCTTTGGGTAATGAACCAAGCCCCCACCACAGCGACTTCCTGGTTTGATCCAATCAGGAAGTGCCAAAAATTGCAGTTGTCTGAGTGTTTTCATAATAGAGCAGTTTCTCATTGACCCCCATGTTAAACAGGCCGTTTTCACAGCATCATTAAACCTGTTTAAGGCCTGGGACAAAAAAAACATTCTAGTCTGTATGTTTAGGTCATATCTCCATGTCAACACTGAGGGAGGTTAAAGTTTATGAATAATTAGGGGCATGACCTCTTGAGTGACAGTTAGCCTCTGGCCCTCACTTCTCCTCGGAGGGAAACGTCAGCCAGATGGACGTATCTCTCTCCCCCCAACGTCACATACATGCCCTTTTTTTGGTAAGAGGAAATGAGTTGGAGTCAAAGTCTGACAAGATGGCGACTCCCGTATGTGAGTACGATTGGATCAAATTGGGAGAACGGACCTCCATTTTTTTTACAGTCTATCTAATGAACATGGCAGATTCTAGTATCAAAATTTAGAAGAACGATGTGTGCTGGATTTACACATGAACAAACACATGATTCACAATTATTGTGTCTGTCCCTCTTACTTCATACATACTTCTCCACACAATATTTTGTCATTTTTATCAAATTAATGTTTATGCTATACATTTTAAGGCCACATTTTGTCAGTTTGAGTCGGTAAACTGATGTTTATGAATGATTGTGTCCAAAGATTCTTTTAAGATAAATAAAAGTTGTATATATTCCAGCTTTTGTATGGTGAAAACCTAATTAAATATGCTCATGAAGAGACTCTTCACCATGACCTGAGGACTACTCTTAACTCCCTGATCTTCTGGAGAAAAAAAATGTTTGCTGCAAATACTAACATTGCTGTGAATGTTGACTTTTATTCAAGCCAAGCAAGCTGAGGGGATTGCTCTTGTTCAAATGAGCTGGCCTGTCAATCGGTTATTTGGAAAGCTGCATTTTATTTATTGCATATTATTTGGAGCTGTGGGTCCAGTCATAATATTGCAATATTGTGTTAGAATACTGTGGGAACTTACTAGTGGAGATGTGAGATGTAGGCTAGTGTGAGTGGAGAAACAAATGGCTTGCCTGGGGTGAGAGAGCAGCAGAAGGCTTTGCTTATGTGCAGTCTGGTGGTACACGTGTCTGTGTTTGGCTATAATGAGGACATCAGAGTCACAGTTTGTAGTGTTTACAGGGTCTGGTGCACCTCAAGGTCAGTGTGAGCTAAAGCAGACAACAGAAGTTCATCCAGAAATAAATATCTTGGCTTTATTTTATCCCATTTACATCAGTGAGGAAGCAGTGAAGTTGAATTTCCACATACAGTGATACACACCAAGTCATCAATAATACAAGCAGCCTGTGCAGCATTATCACATTTTGTGATGCTAATCATTTGGCTTCTTTATTCGATCGCTTAATCACCCTACCAGTATTTCAATTAGTTAATGTGGGTTGTGTGTTGCTTTCAATTCCAGTTAGACAATTGGACAAACCAGTGAGAAATGCTTAGAGTCTACAGCCATGCTAACAGCTCTGCAAGGCTGTACTTATGTTGCTTTGACCTAAATGCTAACGTTAACGTGCAACCATGCTCACAACAATTCTAACATGCTGATGTCAGCTATACCGTTTACCACGTTCACCATCTTGATAAAACGTGTTAGCACTGGTTAATTGTTTTTAAACAAAGTAGAGCTGAAGCTGATGTGCATGTCATTAGGTAGTTGCTCATAAACCAAAGTGTAGAACAGATTAAATCCAAACCTGATTAGCATAAGAAATAAATCATTCTGAGGTAAGATGTCCAGATTTCTGAAATGAAAACTGGGGGCATTTCCTGTTCAGTGGTCAATGTATCATTAAAAATGAAATGTAATTATATATGAAACAATGAAATGGGGACATCTCTAGATGTCTACTGGTGGGCTCTGCCTAGTCTTTCTTGCCACGTAAAATATTATTTAACTTTTACATTTTTTTACCTTTCTGTTTTATCCCCATATCCGCCCCCTTTTTGGCCTGTCCCTAGAAAACGGGGATGTCTGGTCCCAATCAAGCCAGCATAGGCTTCGTCATGAGGGGAACATCAATGTCTGTGCAAGATTTAAATTTGGCAATCCGTTTAACAGATGTTGAGACCAGAGACGCCCTATATATGCAATTTACTCAAGGACTCGCCTCGCCCTTGCGTCAAAGCAAATGTCACTGATAACAACTTTGTTGAGAGGATAAAGCAGAACTATCCCTCTGGTCATGGAAAGAGAAAAAACACTCCATGAAAGTGAATTGTGGAAACAACCTCTGGGACAAATAACAGTAACGTTAAGTTGATGTGCGTCTGTCTCTAGTCTGTCTGTCTTAGGGTACGTCCACACGAACGAAAACAACCTTGTTTTCTCTGTCGTTTTTAAAAGGTTTTCCGTTCACACAGACTCGAGTCAATATCTGCGTCCACAGGAAACCAGTGCTGTAACTGCCACAGAAATACACCAACAAGGAGAAGAAGAGACGGTGACGCTGTGGAGAATACAAAGAAATCTGGAAAACTTCCCAAATCAATCAATCAATCAATCAATCTGTCTACTGTTTCTCGTGTTGGTGGAGACTTTTGTTCTGTTTTAGACACTGATGCACCGATCACTCTGCAGTTAGTGTCCTCAACGAGCAGAGGGTGCTGCTGGGAGCCCCTTCCCCGTCCCAAAGCACTCACAGGCGCCACCTTCTCACTACATTTTAGAGACTTTTCACACCTTCTTAGCTTGATTTAGAAAAAGAGACTAGAGAGCACTTTAGCTCCATATTCAGAGCATCAGGGAGAAGGGAGAAATATGTCTCTCTCCTCTCACGCAGCAGCACCGTTGTTGTTATATGACGCTGGTTAGAAGCCGGAGGTGGGGGGATGACAGCATCCTTTAACAAAGTATACGGTTTCGCCATCCCGTTTACAGGCTCCGATAACGCCGGCTGCATGTAGATGGTCGGCCAAAACGATAATAAAGTTGTGCGGTTACAGGAAAAGGCGTCTCCGTGTAGAATGGCCCTTACTTGCTTGTCACGTCCAGAGCTTAGTTTTGTGACTTTGTGCCTCTTGTTTTCAGAAAGTATCACATACAGGCTATTTGTGAAGCAGCCCATTAACCGCAGTGTCAGGGTGGTCTCCTGGTTAACAACCATGTTCACAGTATTCAATCTTGCATTGCCAGACCTATCTCCACAGCGCTGTCATTGCTGGATTATGGTCTTGCTACACTGGCTTATCATTCTGGGATAGGCTTTGTTCTCTGGCTTGTTTGTATTACTTTAAACCAATCACAATCATCTTGGGCGGAGCTTGAGAGAGTGGAAGGGGCCTGGATGTCAGGCTTTATCCCAGCACTTTGCATCCGCTGAGCCAGACTAACAGTAAAGTGACTCTTAGGGACTCATTCAAAACATTTTAAAGGCGTACTTTCTGGTGTTAGTGGATAATGGGTACAGCAGTGATTAGTACAAACTACCAAGTACGTTAGTCCAAATGTGCCATTCTTGGAATTGAGAGAGACCAATTAGTTTAAAAGGTAATGTACTACTAATGTATCACTAAAAGGTTATATTAATTTCTACCAATGGTTCATTTATCAACTCTACAAACTAAAATGTAAGCTGTTATGTGATTTGTAAATGTGATTTAAACAGTAAATGGCAATGACAATTTTGAAAATGTATACAACTCTGCATTAGCATATCACTTCTGTCATAAATAATTCATGTTAACTAAAGATAAAGACTATAGGAGAGATGGATAGAACAATCAGTTGTTTATATTACTAAATTGTCTAAGTACAAACTGCAAAGCCTTAAAATAATCCTTTCTTGTAAAGAAAAGGAAATATTGAATATTTTAAGTACATAGAGAAAATAAATAAAATAGTCATTATACTTGACTTGAAATATTTCTTATTGTCAAATGTTCTTACAGGGTCCACAACAAAACATATTTTGACAGTATGCTAAAAAGGTATGCTCAATAGGTGATCCTAAAATACCCTCACTGTTGTTTTATTCACACTGGGGTTAACGCATTGCTCAACATCTCTTGCTCCCCTTGTCCGTCCAATTCTCGACAAGTGCGGTAAAAGAGTAAGCTAGGATAAGTAAGGGGGGTAAAAAAGTTTGCGAATACAATGTAGGCTTAGTGCCAGCATCTCGAGTTTTGAGTGAATGGAGAAAGGGAGAGTGTTGTTCTAAGTGCTGGAAGTAAATCAGAGAATTCAATAAGTCTCCAGCCACTTCTATTATTCAAAAGACACAAGGAACACAATGAAAACAAAAGAGGCAGTGTAGCGTGTGTGTGTGTGTGTGTGTGTGTTGCAGGGTTCTACTTCTTCCCATCCACATCATACTGGAGAGCTAGATGCACTTTGTGCATAATTCAGTTGTGTTGTATCTGTCTACACTGTGGGACATAGCATGGTTGTTCTATAGAGATAACTGACCTGTAAGAAGTACATGTGCAGTCATGTTACCCTGGTAGACGTCTCATGGTCTATCTGTTTCCACAACCACACACACTGTAGTTCTCCCTCAACTTTGTTTAGCCATAAAATTAGCTCCAATGGTCCTTGTTTGGAATGTATTTAGTAGACTCTGTAATGGTAAATCCAAGATAATGCGAATAATGACTTCTAGTTTTGTTTTAAACTAAAGTAAGTTCATTAAAGTGTTTAGCCACGCTGTCAGCTGGCAGACCAGAGACACTTCAGACTGAAATAGTTCAACAACGAATGGATGGATTAATATGATTTTTTAATGGGAATATTGTAACAGAAGAGCAGGATAGCAGAGAAAAGGCTTTTATTATCAGACAAACATTTCAACATCAAGTGCATCTTCATCAGGCAGGCATTTGTCTTCCTCAGTTTTGTGTACTCCATCATGATTTTACATACATATCTCCTTAGTCTCTCTTGTGACACTATTCTCCTGTTGTGAGAGCACTGAGCAGATACAACTTCTTCTGAAGCAGTTGAAGCGTGTCTAACTCTCCTTTCATGGTCCCCAATGGATGAATTCGTCTGACTTTCATCTTGACACTAATGCCATCAGCAGATCAAATGTTCTACCCATACAGTGAATCTACTAACCTGACATTGGAAACTGTTTTTGACAAGGGCAGACCCATTCAAATAATATCTGGCAGGTGCCTGGATGAAACATCTGTCTGTCACGGGCTGCCAGTCAGTCGGGAGTAGAGTGAAAACATCTTTTCCATCAAGAAAAGCCTTCAGTGCCATTCTTTGCTCTTCTTCCAGTGAATAAATAGACCTTACTATCATGCTTGACAACTCTGTGGTAGCCCCCACCCAGACTCCAAGGAACCTGGGTGTGACAGTTGACGACCAACTCTCCCTTACTGCCAACATTGCTGCAACAACTCAATCGTGCAGATATATGTTGCACAACATCAGGAGGATAGATCCTCTTCTGACCCAGAAGGCAGCACAGGTTATGGTCAAGGCTCTTGTCATCTCACGCCTTGACTACTGTTACTCCCTCCTGGCTGGTCTCCTTACCTGTGCCATCCGACCTCTGCAGCTCATCCAGAATGCAGCAGCTTGACTGGTCTTCAACCTACCTAATCTCTCTCACACTACACCTCTCCTCCGCTCCCTACACTGGCTTCCTGTAGCTGCTCGCATACGTTTCAAGACACAGTACTTGCTTATGGTGCTACTAACGAATCAAGCCCAGCTTACACCCAGGACATGATTCAACCGTACACCCTAGCCCGCGGCTTGCCGCTTCCTCATTGAGAGGAACACAGAGTCACTTGACTAAGTCACGACTGTTTGCTGTCCTGGCTCCCAGATGGTAGAATGAGCTTCTCATCGACATTCGGAAGGCAGAAAATCTACACATCTTCTGCTGCAGGATAAAAACGCATCTCTTCGACTACACCTTGGCCTAGAAGATGATTTTTGACAAAAAGTACTTACTGTATATTTAGCACTAGATCGCCTTATTTGAAGCTACCACACTTACCTAATAACTTGCTCTTCTGGTTTGTACCTTAATTGTTGAACGCACTTATTGGAAGTTGCTTTGGACAAAAGCGTCAGCTAAATTAAATTACATGTAATGTCATGTAAATACTCTCCAGTTGTGATAAAACTCACAGCTGCTGCAGGATCTAAGCTCACCTCTTGCCACCATTGTTGTTTTGAACCAACAGTTGCCACCGGTGTCATCGTCACCCCCCGCTCCTCCCTAAACTGCCAGTACCTCCTCGCAGGACGCTGATTGGTCAGTTCACCGTGGCTTAGAACACATATGCATTACTTGGAGAAGAAGACATGATGGATTTGTGTGATCCCGCGATTCTCAGGTGATCTCGCTATATTGCAAGAAGTCAACTGACATGCAAGGTAATGAATTTACTGGATAGATTGCCACAGTATTATGTACATTCATGGTTCGTACATGATGTATCATAATGACTTTGGTGATACCCTGACTTTTCCTCTCGTGCCAACATGAGGTTGACATTGACAAAATCGAGTTGCAGAAGCAGAAAAGTCCCAAATCGGAAACTTAAAACCCAATTCTCAACATTATGGTCACCTGTACAGTACGAGTGTTCTCTACGGCTGAACAAGCACATTGACCGACACTTTGATCGACACTGGGCTGGCTCAGTTGGGTAGTGAAACATAAGAGAGGTAAACATGTGCGTCACTGCATCATGTTCCTTACGGACGTAATGGACGTAAACAATGTGCATTGTGTTTACGTTCTGACCTAGAGTTTTGGTAAGCATGGCTGGGCGTGAGCAACCAATTTTTTATTCTTTTGTGAATAAGAGCAGCTTGTTATGATATCTGGTGATTCAGAACATGCTAAAGTCTGTGATAATTTACTACAAGGATGCTGCTAAAGGCACCCTTTTATTGTTTCCCCAATACGGTGCTGCTGCTGAATGATTAGCACCGCTGCTGATTAAAATTTTCCCCCAACTTTGAAAGGCCAGAGTCGGGGATGAGCGAGGATTATAGATCGTCTGTTATTGGTTTTGGATTGTTCTTCTGGCAGCACAAAATAAAACTCATACTTCAGTTGCGCTGCTGGAGGAAAATCCTTGGGAAAACACTGCATGTTTGTTTCTTTTCTTGTTGGTTCTTTCAATGCTGGGAGATATGTTGGCAAATGTTACCTTCCAGGTGACACATCTCTTCCATTTATTAATATTGTATTATTAAAAGATTATGTTTATTTTAAATATGGATCATTACAAATAAAAATGTACATTACAAATACGTATGTCGTAGTAACAGTAGTAAGTAGTCACATAGTAAGAAAAAAAGAATCCAGTATTAGAAATAGAAACATTTTGATCATAATCATATAATCAGTTAAAGATTCACACCGAAAGTGTTTTGTGCTAGTTATGTAGCTGTATTACCTTTATTATACCCTTGCTAAACATTAGCATGTTTTAGTTGTCATTGTATGAATGTTAGCATGCTAACGTTAGTATTTACAGTAAAGCTCCTATTGACATTTAAAATGGTAAAACTGGGTTTTGGAAACAAAAAAACAAGCTCATCAAACTTTAATCACAAAGTGGCTTGAATCCAAGAGGGGTCTGTGATTTAACAGGTTGTCAGTGATGAAACATGTTTGTTCCAGACACATTTCCATATACATACAACATCCAGTACACAACAAGAGCTGAAGAAAAAAAGACAAGGGCATGCCAGCAGCTGGCAGGTATGTTCTCTGCAGCAGCAGCACTTTGGATAAATATGACTGGATAGTCAGCGTGAGCAGTCCGGACAGACAAAGAAAATCCATCCACAGGAAGAAGACACTACAGTAATATCCAAAGTTTGACATATGGGAAATGTTGTAACATCATAGATGTACATATGTCATTGAATTACTATATGACTTGCTAATCATTTAGTGTTGAGTTTTATACCAGGTTATCTTAATTAGAATGCAAAATGCAAATGTTCTCTGTCTGAAGAGAGAATCCTGGAGAATGCACTTTAACATATTCAGTTCCAGGTTGGAGTGTACGGCAGGAACATGTGACATGAAATGTTCCACAGTGCTGCAGGATGTAACAAGATACAATCCAATTAAGATGTACTGAAGAGAGTGTGGGAAGCAGAACAGTCTTTAAAAGGCAACAAATGATAGAATGATGTGTACTGATATGTGAGGAATAAGGAATATATTGTTTTTATGTTTTCTTAAATATTTGAGTGGGCAAACTGTTCATGAGTGTAACCTACAGTATGTTCTAGTCACCTTATCGTCACCTCATTTTGTGTAGCTTATGTTTTAATTATTTTTGCCGCATGGTTATCCAATCCTGATGCATATTAAACAGAACTCCCCCTACTTAAACAGTTTGAGTCATTACTGTGTGAAAGAGAAACATTCTTGGAGGGCATGCTGAGCCCTGTAACTGCCTGACCTGATGGCAGGGATGTCTACATCTGGCAGCAGAGATAGCAAACATTCTGAATAGTAGCACAAAGTCTCTTGACTTTTAGCAGTCTTTCTTTTGCACAACAATAACCTGGGGAGCTCATGTTTCGAGCTGATTTTTTTTTTTTTTTTACAAACAGATATTTTTTATATGCAGGAGAAAAAAAACATTTACTTCTGATTGGCCTGCATAATGCAACTGCAACTGTGTAAAGACAAACTGCATTTATCCTACACTGAATTGTAATTTGATCATACTGAAGGTGCTGTCATGCTTTGTTTGTAGTGCAGGATTAACTTTGTATGACAGCAATAAAAGACTAGGGCTGGAATTCCAGGTCCATTGGGATGCCATCAGATATTACCATCTGGCTGGTTGATCCATGGATGACTGTATTTGTACAGAGAGATACACCACCCATGCTGGGGCTATGACCACCATAGGCCCATCTTACAGCTGAGAAGGTGAAAGAAGAATAGAAAAATGGCTATCCAAAAGGCAGGGAATTGGAGGACATATATATTCAATTTAGATGCTGGTATGACTCTTTTGTGTTTTATTCAACCAGGTAGTTTTATGTCCTTTTACTTTTATTCTAACAGGGACAATAACATTTTCTAAAACAAGGTGAAATGTGGTTTTTAGCATTTGCTATTTTCCACTAAACTGACTCCTCCAGATGGATGATTCTCATTGTCTCAGCATATCCATCTGGAAACTCTCACTTTAAGTTATTTTGGGAAGGGTTGAAAATACTAATTGCTGATTGGATAAACCATCTGTCTATCACCAACAAACGGGCCGAATCAACCAATCGGATCAACGAAGCGTATGACGTACTAACAGCATCGAGGCAAAGCTCAGAAAGTAAAGGATATTTGATATTTGTGTAACGTGGATTTACTTTATTATTTAATTATTCAAACAGAAGAATCCAAGAGGAAAAAATAGTTAGCGAGCAGCTTGTTGCTGTTGTTTACACTGAACAGTCGCTTCTCGTTTCGTCACACTTAAATCCCCCTCAACACCAATGCTGATTGGTTAGGCCCCTTGGCAATCTTCTCTTTCTCTACTGCACCTTACCAGACTGATCTGCGAGTAAAATACAATGGAGCTCGTGAAATCAGGATGTTCTTGCAAGGCTAATTTTTCACCAGGGCTCAAGTTAGAGTCTGAGTTTTTATAATGCATTTGAAGGGTTGGGGGGAGGTGAAAACAGCAGGTACCATTGCACCTGCCATATAGGTAGCCTATTTTGGGACTGTGTAACCCCTCGTTAGGTGGGCTGTTCCAACATACAGCATGGCATTATTATGCATTATTTGTGATTAAAATAATGGTTGTTGGCAATATTAGCAACCCCCATAAATGTATGATTTTAAAGCTTTCATGGGAGCTCCGACCCCTCCTTATGGGAGCTCAGCTCGTATCTCCAACCATGCAGAATTCCCCCCAACACACCATTAAAATGATACACAAATACACCCTCCCACCGCCCAACACACACGATTGATGAGTAAAAACACAGTCAGAGTGGCACACAGGTAAATTATAACTCAAAAGTCATTATGCAAGCTGTTGTGCAACAGCACATGCACAGAAACAGGAAACAAGCTAAACAAAGAACAATTGTCATTCTAATTGAATCCAGCTTGGAATCTTTCATAATCATTTTAAACTCACAGTGAGACCAGCTCTTTCAGTTTTACATCATGTCCCCATGGGCTGGGGGAGCAGAGTACATGAAAGCCTGCAGGTCTAATTCTTTCAGACCGAGAGGGGAAAAGAAACTAATAGAAAAACCACTTCCATGATCATACACCATCAGGGTTTCCAGACAAGAGCACCTAAAGTAAACAGGCAGACCCAGCCCTACAGAGAAAAGTGTTCCGGTGAACACGTTTATGAGGTACAATGACAGTGGAGGTATCCAGTGTCAGTAATAAACCTCAGTGCTCTGTGATCCACAGTGTCAATGTCACACACACACACACACACACTGGGAGGAAGTATGTGTATATTAAACACTGTTTTAATAGAGAACAGACATAAATGTCACTGCTAAATCCTAGTAAAAAACAAAAACACATGTTGCGGTAGTTAAAGTGAAGCTAACTTTTCAGTGTTTCTGTTTAAATCATATTAATACACCTTTTTCTCAAAAGATATTTAAAAGCATGGCAGTATTTTTCAACCTGCAACTATGCACCGTCAATGTGCGTCTGATAAAAATGCTTGTTTTTGACACTGACAGGCTCAGATTGTTATCATCAGTGTCTGACTACATTATGGAAAGATGGTGACATTTCATTCTAGAATCTCAGTCTGATATCTGGCAAAATGACTCGCTGCCGGCAGACAGCGATGTGGAACAGTGTGGAGCTGGAGTTAGAGACAGTGAAGCTGTGTGTTATCTAAAAGATTTTTGATAAAAAACAATTTCCCAAATGTGCATGTCATAGAAGAAAACACACAGGTGTAATTATTCACACTGATACACTACACTACAGTGCACGGAATCATCAGTAATGTGCTTTTCCTGCGATGTCAAATCTAAATGTGTGCCATAACCTGTGGAGGATGTAACTGAGTACATTTACTCAAGTACTGTACTTGAGTAGAATTTTGAAGTACTGGTACTTTACTTGAGTATTTCCATTTTTATGCTACTTAAAACATATATTTCACTACATCTTAAGGCAAATGTTGTGCTTTTCACTGCACTATATTTAGGCTTTTTGACAACTAGATGTACTTGCTACTTTGCATTAATAATACAACATACATATAAATCAGCTAATAAATTATTATATATTGTAGGTTAAGCTGCACAGCAGTAAGCAGTTAAAATGATACCGGCTTCAAAATTAAAGTGATGAACATGTGACTGTATCAATAATTATCATTCAGTAACATAATATATTTGACGGTATAATGGGCCCTTTACTTTGGATACTTGAAGTATATTTTGATGTAAATACTTTTATAGTTTTGCTAAAGTAATATTTTGAATGCAGGTCTTTAACTTGTAGCAGAGTCTTTCTACACTGTGGTATTACTACTTTTACTTCATTAAAAGATCTGAATACTTCTTCCACCAGACCATAGCAAAGGGTAATGCTTTAAGATCATAAAGACACCTTTATGGAGACCATTGGGGTTAATGTTAACGTATCTTTATAATAACTACATGACCAAAAAGTAATGTTTCTGTAACAAAAGGTATTCATTCTTTGTTAGGGTATTTTATGTTCTTGTGTTTTTAATGTGAGAGGATTAAGCTTTCATATGAATAAATAGATAAATATTAAAAAGTAAAAAATAAACTGCATGCTGCAGAAGTGGAACAGCCCATGCTAAACCCTGCTCTATCCTGCCAATTAAAATGGCCGGACCATTTCTGAATGATAGTGTTGTTCTGATACAAAGTTTTTTTCTTGAGCATCTGTAGAGCATTTTATCCAAGCTTGTTTTGCCACATTCTAGCTTTGACAAACACATGTAGTTTCTGCTCTGTTACCAGGATATACAATCAATCGCTTTGCATGAAGAAGAGATTCTACACAGTTTAATAAACATATACCTTGAAGTACAGTCGACTCACTAAAGTCATCAAGTAATGATATATTCAGATGTCTAATGTATTATCAATCACAGTGTTGGAAAGGTTTAGTATTTCATATTTACCTCTGTAAATTTAATCTGATGATGGAAAAGGGAGGTGCCTGAATTCAATTATTTAAAAATGAAAGGTTCTAATTCATTTGGGTATTAATTACAGTAGCAAATGTTGGTTATATAATATCCCCCCAAAATACACTTTGACTATCATAACACATGGCTACAGCCACACTTATAATACAAACCTAGAGAGCAGAGCCTTAAGGCAACAGTGTGGTTAAAATAACCACACCTGATTCACACTAGAATCTCGCTTGAATTACAGATTTACATGCATTATGTAATATAATTCATACGCATGCTAGCATAATTAGACATAGTTCTATATTTAGACATAATTACCACATTAATGAAGTATGCAGTGACTATTGCAATCAGATTCTTATTTATAAGTAGGGAAAGATCCATATACTGATCATGTCCATCAGTCATGGATATCATATTTCTGCACAGATACAGGTATCCAACCTTGTTTTGTCTGTTGTGGAACAGTTTGAGAGGTTGAATAGTGGGAATAAAAGGGCTCAGTGGGAGGAAACTGACAATAATTGTCAGTGGTACTGGAGGCCTGTAGAGCAGACCGTATCCACTATGACGAAAGCAGGACTTTACAGGATTCATGTGAACAGGGTAAGAGAGCTCTGTCACTGGGTTCCAACAGATAAGCAGGCCCACGGTCCCTGACAGGGCGATGATTTACAGTCAGTGAAAAATGGCAAGTGAATATTTTATTGAAAGTCTGCCATATACAGTTGGTCACAGCAATGCAGGCTGTCAGACTCAACTTTAACCTAGTAAGTACAAAGTAAGGCTGTCACAATAACAGAATGTTAAACTTCACTACAATACTAATACAATAATACTACATATTGACGCAGTCATGTGAACAATACTGAACACATACCACCACACACATTTGTTATAATGATAATGTTAGGTATAATAAGCATTATTATTACTATTTTGTACATGTTCTCCCTACCTTTTAGGCCTACACACTCTTTATGTAATCATTATTCATTTTAGAATTATTGCTTTCTTTCTCGAATGTTGCTTCACTCTATTCACTTTTATTGTCTTCCTTGTTGTTTTGTCTGCAGCCTTGGGTTGAAAACCTGATTGTAGATTTGTTTTTTGTGGCCTTAGTATGATTTTATACCATTTATTGTAATTCACAGAGGTTGCCACCTTTTAAATGCTGTATCATTATATCGAAACATTGATACTTTTGCCAACTTTATGTGCAAGAACCCCAAACCATTCCTGCAATTGTTGTTTAGGAGTTTAAAATGTGTCCGTCACACTCAACAGTGGATTCGTAATGGAAATATATATGTCACACAATAGCGTTTATAGCTTGGTTTTCAAAACAGTAGGCTACAGCTAAGCATAGCCTCACTGTGTTTTGGCTGTTGATACTCCATCCTTTAGTTTTAAAAAGTAAAAAGTGTGAATGTGGTGTTTTAAATATACCTTTCTGCTCTTCCATCTCTCAACAAAGATATAAGCTGGTGGTTTCTTATCACAGCTCCCAGCTGCTACCTAGCTACGGTAGCCTATAAGGCTAAAAGCCTCCCACATCGTGCCCACTATAAATCCTTGTCCGTGTGAGTGATGCTTTCGGTAGCTATGGAAACCTAATATAATGCCCACCCCCTCCCTCCCTCTCTCCCACTCTCTGCCTATGTCTCTCTCCCTCTCTCCATCCACACCAGAGCTCTTTAGGCTACTTTGCGCATGCACGGCCGGTCACACCGAGCATTGCATCGACTCCAAGATGGCGAAAACACGTCTGGCTTGCCTCCTGACTCTCCTCTCAACTCACTGTAAGTACAAAAATCACATTAACGGGCTTTTATTTTTGCGTTTTCTCTTCGAGGAACGTGGCGGGCAGACGGTTTTCACTTCTGGATGTGTTTGGTGGAGATTTTACACCGACGTGGGGACTAAAGAGGTTGAGCCTCAGAAGTAACCCTACGTGGACCCAACTAACGTTAAACTCAAGCCGCACGGACAGCAAGACCAGTAGACTGAATATAGTTATTCACTCAGCCGCCGAAATGACACATATATTCGCCATATTTATACTATTTACCATCAACATGACTAACGAATGTACGGGTGAAGCAGCTATTGTTGCTCAAACCCGTTGCGTACTGTGTTTTAGTCCGGCTCTATGGAAATATGTAAACACATATGTAAATACAGTCTGGATGTAGCCACATACTGTATTAGCAGGACCAACTGAGCGCGAGCGCTGTGTTGAGCTCGCGCATCAGTTGAGTGAGCGGCGCGTGCTTTAGAGTGCGGTTACGGCTCCGCGTTCGTCCTGCTCACTCTGAAAAAGTTTCCACCTCTCAAGTTTGGGAGAGACACTTCGTGTTGGAGAATTAAATATGGATGAATGCGGTTTCGTGGCCCGAGCCGTTAACTATTTAACGCGGGTCTGGAGCCGCGGTGATGGCAGAGATGTAGGAAGTAGTGATGCGAGATAACGGTTTTCGCTGCGGCGGAATAAAGCAGGCTGTCCGCGGGAGGAGCCAGCCGGGCCAGTGAGTGTCCTCCACCCCCTCCTCCCGCCGCCGCCGCCGCTGCTGGACCCTTTCAAACCAGAGCTGAGCTGAGCTGGTAAACAGAAACCGCCGTCGGGAAATCAGTTCGTTTCAGTAGCCCACCCTTACAGACCCCACGGCCCCGTCTATCAGTCCCATACTCCGGAGAGACAAACGCGCACCTGTAAGATCGAAGCAGCAGTTCCGTTTAATTTGAATACACCAGCCGACGATAGCCTACATTTAATATGGAACATATTATAAGCCTATGAGTGTTGGATGAACACCGAAGTTAAATCATATTCAACCTAACCAAGGATCAATATTCACTTTTAAACACACCGTTTACCACTTGTTGCTGTGCTAGTTTCTTTTTCTTGACAAATCCAAATTGTTTTACTCCTCTTTGCTCTTTTCTTTGAGCCTGACAGACTCTCAGCTGCCCCCAGACTATTACAGTAGTTTTTAAAAAATGCAGGGCCACGTATGGTTTACATACTGGTCATTTGGAAGAATGGTAAATTATTCATCAAATGAAAATCCCTTAAGATACAAACAATATATCCTGTGTCTGGCCTTAGATTTATTGATCTGAAGTCCGCCTTTTATTTTGGAAATTGTTTTCAAAGCTTGCTCAGATCATAATTCGGGCATGGAAGGTTGTTGGTTTGGCCTATTTTAAGTGTAACAAATGTTTTGGAGAAACTTTAAATGTAACAAATTTTAAGTTTTAATGTTACACACTCTTCTCCTGTTGGTGCATGAATAGCTGAACTTTGGTAATAATTTTGCCACAACAGTCGGAACGTGTGGATTTGAGAGGACAGACACACAGATCAGAGAGAAGAACACACACTAGAACCTCCTGTGATCTCTCACGTGTGTCAACTGGCTTATTCTCTTTGCTTTAATTAGGAATAGCAGTGGAGCTTGTGTCAAATCTGTTGCTGTACTATCTATGCTGTCTCCCCCTCGACACGCCAAAAGGCTGTGTGCTGATTCTTTTCTTTCCAAGCGATACATTTCAAAGTCACTACTCTTAATGACGTTCCCCTGAGTAAACCTGTGACATGGCATGGTAGTGGCACAACTGACATTTCCGGGAAGGGGGGGGTTTAAGAATTTCTTTTGTCTTGCCTGGACAGGGCTTAGCCATGTGGCCGACTGGCTCCCAGCCAGCATCGCCACTGTCTTTAGACACAGGACAAATCTGGCTAAACTAAAGCTGCCCACAAGCCTTGTTATGCATTACTACTGGTCCTGATACTACTAGTTACTGGTTGTAATTAGATTCTGCATTCTTGTATTTTCGAAAAGCTCTGCTCCAAATTCAGTAAGAAATTCAGATGGACGAGCGTGCCATTTGCTTATCTTCTTGTTCTGTATGTCACACTTGTTTTCAGTTCATGACATTCTTTAGCTCTATCATCTTAATGGCCATGCAACCCCCAGCCATTCAAAGAGAAGGCTAAACCCAGCACGACAGAACACAGACTGCAAATATCAGCCCAGTCATCTGTCAGCACAGCAAAAGACGGGGGCCATTGTTATTTTAAGAACACATACTCACAGCAGACTTTCCAATCTGATCTAATGGAATCCATTGTTGGCTTCACCTGAACCCTTTCACTTAAAGTATTCCAAAGAAAGTGGTACGCACTTAAAGAGGACATCTGCCAGAACCCTCCTGCCAAGACTATGGCCAAGATATGTGGGAGCTTGGATGGGAGTGGATTAGTACAGAGCAAATATAAACTTTGAGATCACTGCTCTCTCATAAGAAACACCTGTGGACATTAGGGCTGGCCAAAATCTTTTATCCCGATATCGGTTATTTTACATCTTGATAATGATATCACAATATAGCATTTTTGTAAGCCAATATTTTAATATTCCTGTGTAGGGATGGGCGTGAGTGATTGATTCCTCGAGTACTACTTGTTTTAAATGAACTCGATTGGTAAACACCGGCACTCAAGTTTTTTTGTGTGCGTGTGTGTGTGTGTGCACACTGCTTTTTTTGGAACCAGCGCTTCGCCTCACCATCCAAGAAAGGTTGTGTGACCTACATGACGGGGTTACTGTGCAAGGCCCAGACAATGTGGAAGGGGAAAGCAGTGACGCTCTGTGCCACAATGTCGAGGCACTGGACACCCTCTTTAGTTTAAAAATATGGGTATCAAAGAGCTAGAAGCTTGTTTCAGTGAGCCATGCATTGGTCCTCAGAAAAACCCACTTAAGTGGTGGAAGTCCAACAGGCACCGGTACAAAAAACTGAGTGAGCAGCACCTGCTGATCCCTGCCACCTCTTAGCCAGAGGAGCGCCTGTTCTCCACAGTGGGACCGATCATTAACAGAATGGGAACGCAAATTTAATTAAGTGTTTAGCATTAAGCATTGGGTGTTGGTAGGCAGGAAGATGCGTTGCGTTCTAAAATAGATTTGGAAAAACGAGAACTCGATTGGCCCTCGAGGGATTGCATCAATTCCTCGAGGGCCATTAAGGACTAATGGTATTAAGGACTAATGCCCATCCCTGCTCCTGTATGAATTTAATACATAACAAAGACTGAGAATTTTCTCATTTTATTAAGAACTTTAGTGCAAAATACAAACTCAAAATATTTCACATCAAGATTTCAACATGATTTCTTGATATATGATTTCATCACGCTACAATTCTATTGAAAGATGATACATGATCATATTGAATTATCGCCCAGTCCTAGTGGACATCTAAATACTTTAGACCTTATTGCTGCATTTTTATACGATGTGGATCAACAACAGAAAATGTCATTCACAATTAATACCTGTAAAGAGACTTAAAGGAATGTCGTTTCAGAATTGTTAAATCAGCTTTTACACTTGCTCAAATGTTGAAATGGATTTCGCTTACTGTAAAATTGACATATTTATGACTTGACCTTATCTTCGTTTTCACTCATGGCTGTCGGCCTAATCCAATTGGCGTCCTCTCTTTATCTCAATGGATAAGATAAGGGAGAAAGCTGTCTAGATTGTTGTTGAGCCTCCTGTGTGTTCTCTGCTGATAACTTATTGCATTGCGAAGGGAGCTTTGAACATCCGCTAACCCACACATAACTGGGGTGCTCATCGGGTGACGTTACCCAGCACACTCTTCAAACATTTGTCCATATTAGAGCCAAGTGTCGGCACTTCCGTCATTGTTTTGCATGTGTGGCATAGCCGTATTGCATGGCAGGAGTCGGTCTGCCCAAAGAAAACTGCAGATATAGCTCCCCTAGGAGGTGCATGTTGTCAGATGTTTCCCTCCCCACCCAAAGCTTGTGAGCAAATGTTTGGAGCCCTCTCTGAATGGCATGCACGGCCCCTGTGGGCAAGTCACATACAGTCTGACATTTTACTGCAGAGACAGTAAATGGCAGAGTAAAACAGGGACTGACAAACAGAAAGGAGTCCCTTGCTTCTGAGCATTTGTTTGTAACAAGTCAGGAGTTGTCTCACCCTGAGAGAGAGGTGTCAGTGGCATAACACATTTATCATAGTTGTCATTTCGGTGTCAGCTCAGATGTAACAGCAGGAAATATTCCTGCCGTTACCATGGGCTTGTTTTGTGCTCATTGCCTAACTGTGAGTTGTGTAATTGTTTTTACAAAATCACACCCTTTTGTTCTACATTTTTTTATAACACTGCAGTCGGCCATGTGGATATCTGTGCAACAACAGTCCCTCCATGGGATAAAGTCAAAGCGGCACATGGCCTCACTGTGGAATGACCCGAAACAGCTGAGCAGGAGTGGGTGGTGGTGTTTTGAGCAGCGTCGCAGGCGTAACCAGAAATATCTGCTGCGTCCCTCCCAAACCTGAGTTAGCAAATGCAGCATTCCAAATAGAAAACACATGGAGGCAGAAACCTTCTCCTCATATGTGCACTGACTAACAATCATAACCACCTGTTTTCCTAAGAGATAAAAGGGCTCCCTGTTGATGAGTTGGCTGAGGTCAGAGCAGAAAGGGGGAGTTGTGAAGAAAGCTCAGCAGTGTTGCTAGTTGAAGGCGTTCAGAAAACAAGCTGGGTGTGACGATCCGTCTCCTGAGACAGAAATCCATTTCAACTTGACACAGAGGAGGATTCAGCTGCACCCTGTCCTGCTTTTATCATTTTTTGAAGTAAGCTACAGTAAATGCTGAGGTCGAAAGGCAAACACTAATGTGCTCACGTTCCAGAAATGGCAATGGCATGTGCATGCTTCAAATGTCAATAATACTACCATGTGAAAGAACCATTGGTCATATTAGAACCAGCCTCCAGGCAGTATTTACTGGCCAAAAGCACTATATGAAAATATTATAAAGGTCTCAGTGTGGAATAGGAATGTTTTGTCCATAAACTGATATACAATCAGAGGTTCGAACAAAAGAGAGGGGTTCATAAGAAAAAGAAGGTAATTGTCATCCTGTTTAGGTTAATGAGCTATTGGAAATGATTGCACTTCCTGAAAAGGAAGACTAAAGTGGTTGTTTGTTTTGACAAGACATCATTACATCCAATGTTAAGGCTGCTCTAGATCAACAGGATAATCTCATAGATGCCTCTGTACTGGCTGGGTGAGCTTAGGGCAGCACAAGAGAGGTTTCCTGTTAGATGATCTTTATCTGTGGTCCCATGGTCCCTGGAGGAAGGAAGCGCCAAAGCACTTCTACCGCTCGTGTGTTCACTGGATACTGACCGAGTACATCAATAGGTCAAAAGAGACCGCCATCGATCAAACATTGGGTGCTGTCAGCTTAGTGAAATAATTAGGGGTTTCATTAATGACATGGTAGAGGCAATGAACTACATGTGGCTGAGCCGCTGTTGCTCTGAAAGGAAAAAGCTTGAGGCAGCGCTCCCGCTGAGAGTCATAACCAGATAATCGCTCCGGATTCATCTTTTGTTTACCAGGCTGTAACAAAAGGGCAATTACTGTCTAAAAATAGCCATAAGGCAGAGTCATCTGACAACCTCAGGTGTTTGATCACAGTTCATTTCAAACCATTGGGCCCATCTTTGAAACATGCACTCATAATAATTTTGGACAAAACTTCAGTAGATACAGTAGCTTAACAGTATCTCAATGTTCTCATTTGTACCTCAAGGAAACTTTATATAAATGTGAATGATAATAACAACTACAGTGGAAATAAAACTTTACAGCTCAGCCCAGTGATGCGAGGTCACATAGGGATTTTAAAGGACTGATAATGGCAGGAACCAGACCCAGGTGAGCCCTAATATCAAACTAAAATATTAAAATCAGCTCTAAAACCAGTCAGTGTCTGGCTAAAAGCTTTGCTGCTGCATTTTGAAACAGCAGACAGGCTTTTAACTTTCCTTGGAGTTGACAGAAATTCAGTAATGAAAAGAAATAAAACAGGGAGACTTCTGGACGTTGAGGATCAAAACCGACTTTAAAGACATTTCTTGGCAAGAGGAAATATGACTGCACAATCTTTTGGACGTGTTTGTCAGAAATTAGATTTTGAGTCATTTTTGAAAGTCTTATTGTGTGGATTATATTGAAGAACTAGTGAAATTGAATCGACTCATGTGATGACTAATGGACATGATAATAAGAAGGGGGAGCTTTTTTGGGGTGATCACAAACACAACCGTGTTTGTTACCTTGGAGACAAGAATCCAGATTTCTTAGGGTGATGACAGACAGGCTGCAGTGAGGAGCTGTACTTGTGATCGATAGCAATGCTGCTCTCTGTTAATCAGGAGCAGTTGTGCTTGAAGCTCATTTCCCTTTCTTACATCTGGTTGCTTGTAATTAGTGTGTTTCCACAGCTCAGACCACAACCTCACCTACTATGGAGTTTCTTCGATCATTTTAGGCACATACAGTGGGTTCCATGTTTGAAACAAGGCTGTTTGACAGGAGGTCATGCCAGAGACACTAAATGTCAGATAGAGGACTTCATGTGAGTTAATGGCATCCTCTGGGAGATAGTGCAAAATCGTTTCTAAACAGCACAGCATAGAAATGATAGATGGGCTTGGTCAGCGAGTGAGACCCAGACTTTGATGCTCTCAACTTAAAAATAAATAAAATGAGGAAAATATTTATTACATGTAGGCAATCACTGAATATAAATTAGGGATGACAATCAAGTAACAGAAGGACAAACTCAACATTGGATTAGTGGTTAGAAAACCATGTCAAAGATTGATCTCAGTCTTCTTCTCCCCCCGCCCAAGGATTTTCTTGGTCGACCAGTGGTCGTCATTTAGTACTGTTGACGTACAATGAGATAAAAGCTCAGCATCGTCTGCACTCATTCTTGACACCATCTCAAGTTCATCTTAAAATAATATGGGACACTGCTGACTATGAAAATAAATCACAAATTAGATTTTGGTTCAAATTAGTTTGCTGCAACTGCCTCCGCCTGCTCTGGGGTTTGAGACTTTAGTATTTCCAACCTTACCCAGACCAAATGGAATTCAAATATCACTCTTACTTTCCATGACAGGTCACAAGACATTACACTTAAGAGTTCTGGAAACATCTCCTCTTTGACCCAAAAGAAATGTCTTTTATTGAAGGAATAGTTCAACATTTTGATTCACTTTCTGGCAAAGAATTCCATGAGAAGATTGACACCACTCAGTACTGTCTGTTTTATGACGCTATATCTGAAGAAAAAAACCAACACACATGCAGTTAAAGACACAGGGGAACATTAGCTTACCAGTAGCCTGCAGCTGCATTTTGCAGACACCATTGCGGTGTGAAAACATTTTGCCTTCCAAGTGAATTATGTGAAGAAACGATGAACAGTAAAGCAGGCAGGCTCCAATGGAACTCCATGGTGTATTCAGGTGTCCTTGGCGTTTATGGATGGGTGGGAAGGGTGTAACATGGGCCAAGGAAGACCCCATTACATTTGGGATCAGATTCGAATCACAGGGCAGATACACTTATTTTTCTCTTTAGTTCATTTGTGCGCTTCTAGTCAACATGTTATATCTCGTTGTTTTAATCCGTACAAAAATAACTGTTCTTTATTTTACTGGCTGTTATTTGATGGACTATTTCTAAGGTGGGAGCATAAGCTTCCTTGAGTCTAACTATTCTTTTAAACTTGTAAAGGAGAGTGGACATACATACATATAATTATCTATGTACAAGTAAGTAGCTCTGATCAAAAGCTCTGCTGCTGTAGAAAGCCCACCAGTACTGTCAGAAGTGCAGTGTGCATTCAGATGACTGGACAGATATAGTTAGCATATTGTAACCAGACCATCTGGCCATATGGTGAGGGCTATCCCTTCTGTGCTACTTAGTGGTAAATATGTTGGGATTGAACAGCAATTGATAGCACTGTTATGCTGTTTTAGAGCTTGCCAAAATATCTTTAGGAGGAGAGTAACCCATTGATCTGAATGGTATTGATCTCTTACACTGATGGCTATTAGGTCAAATGGTAAAAAAAAAAAAAAGTCCAGATAACAAAATGATCATGAAGCAGAGTGTTGTTGGAGGATACAGGAATAAATATGTGGAAATGGTTGATCTCTAGGAGCATTAATGAAATTTCTTCTTAATTCTGTCAGAAGAGATCACAAGTGCCTGGCTCGTCCATACTTTTTAGGCTTCGCTGTGACTCATGCTAGAGGAGAAACTCAGCGTTCACAGCACTGTTGCCACATGTGTGTGAGGGCATACTTGGGGTAAGTAAGTGCCTCAAATATTTGTCAGGATGCCAGACATAGACGACGAGTCTGTAACATGGTTGCTGGCCCCTGCCTGAGCCCCAATAGAGGGAGCTTCACATGTGGGTCTACTTCTGTGTCATCGAAAGCAATAGAGGGGAAAGAGGAGAAAGCAGTTTGGGTGGATTTCATCATGACTCAGTGGTTTGTCAGACGTTTGTCATCTTTGTAACAGGTCACTCAAAACGGCCAAGGCTGAACGCTCAAAGCTGATCAGAGTCTTAAGTATTAAGTTGTGACTGTCCTATAATTTATAGTACAAAACCTTCATGGAGACTTAAGTGAACAGTTGACATCAACAAGACTGTCCTCCGCTTTGAGGAGCATTGTATTTTAAATGTATTTTTCAAATACTATACTCTGTATCGACTTCAATGATGGAAAACCAGAAAAATGTAATAAATGACATGGAAACGGAGGGCGGGCCAGTGACTTTTCCACAGCCCATCTGTGTCAAGGGATTTCCTGAATTTTTTGCCATTAAGATTGTAATTAAACTAAATTGTCTGTTTCTCAAGCAGAGACATTCCCAAAATGACCATGTTATCTACTCCATTTCCTTTCACAAGACTGCTCCGCTTCCAAAGTCAGATTCATCTATTTATACAATGGTCATTATCAGAGCTTAAAAGGTTACCTTAAAAGAACCCATGGGAAATTCTTCACAGAACCATGATAATCACAGAGTATCACTATATGGCATTTTCCAAAACTTAAAACCACGGTCAAAATGTGGGTACATTTTTGGCAGTGGTGTGTCAAATCGTCAGGCCATCTGCCACTTTGCTGGACAGGGAAAACAATAGAAAGACGTGTTTAGTGAGGTTAGCGTATTATTTGATCAAGCTACACATTTGAAAGTCACCTGCAACTGCTATATAAAAGCAGCGCAGTCTGTGACTTTCAGGAAACATCTCCTCTTTGACCCAAAAATAATGTCTTTTATTGAAGGAATAGTTCAACATTTTGATTCACTTTATGGCAAAGAATTCCATGAGAAGATTGACACCACTCAGTACTGTCTGTTTTATGACGCTATATCTGAAGAAAAAAACCAACACACATGCAGTTAAAGACACAGGGGAACATTAGCTTACCACTAGCCTGCAGCTGCATTTTGCAGACACCATTGCGGTGTGAAAACATTTTGCCTTCCAAGTGAGTTATGTGAAGAAACGATGTACCGTAAAGCAGGCAGGCTCCAATGGAACTCCATGGTGTATTCAGGTGTCCTTGGCATTTATGGGTGGGTGGGAAGGGTGTAACATGGGCCAAGGAAAACCCCATTACATTTGGGATCAGATTCGAATCACAGGGCAGATACACTTATTTTTCACTTCAGTTAATTTGTGTGCTTCTAGTCAACATGTTATATCTCGTTGGTTTAATCCGTACAAAAATAACTGTTCTTTATTTTACTGGCTGTTATTTGACGGACAATTTCTAAGGTGGGAGCATAAGCTTCCTTGAGTCTCCCAAAATACCACATTTGAAAGTCACCTGCAACTGTTATATAAAAGCAACGCAGTTGGCCGTATAACCTTTTTCATTTTGACTGACAGTGACTCTCTGTCTCGGCCTACTTGCAACATGCCATCCCTGTGCCCCTTCCTTGTGCCCCTTAACAAATCAAAAAAATGAATTGTGGATTTGGAGAATTGGAACATCGGTGTCTACAGTCTAGGGCTGCAGCTATCGAATCTTTTTGTAATCCGGTATTATACCGATTATTCCATAGATTAATCGAGAAATCAGATTAAAAAAAACAATAATAATTTTGCGTAAATATGTACTATAATTTGCGTTATTTTGCAAAAAAATATATTATGTCTGGGGTATGCCTATTTGGTGTGGTGACATGCAGTAAAGGGCCGGAGGTTGGAGTCGAACCCAGGACTTAGCAAGAGTGCAGCAGAACCAGAGATATTGCCTTTTTTAATTCCATTCATTTTCCTCTGTCTCACAACCTGGTTCCTACATCACCCACAATGCAACTTGACTGACAACAATGTCAAATGAATGACATAGCTGGAGGCAATTTATCAGGTTTTGTGGCGCTCCCTCTGGAGGTGCAAACGGTTAATACAATGTTTTTCACATACAGTATGGATGTGTGTGACACTTTAATGTGTAACACTTCCACTATATAGTTATCCGTAAGATTTGAGAAACTTTGTGTCTGGCGGCCTCTTTGGCAGTAAGATGTAACAAGCCTGTTCTTTCAGAGCCTCCATCTTGTTACGGGAACTGTCTATGCTCCTTGATTATTTGCCCTTCTTTACTTTGATTAGTTTTTTGTTTCTTTTTCTTTGGGCTGGAAGTTGAACGGTCTTCTTTATCTGTCTGTTGATCCTCCAGTGTGAGTCAGCAGTAATGAAATGGACCTGTGCCGGTCACACACATTAGAGCGAGCCTTGTTTCATGCCGTACTCAGGCACTATATAAATATCCAGAGGAGAGACATCTGATCTTTTGTAAACTTTATTGACACATCCACCTCTCTACTTCCAGTCCGTCCCCTATATGTTCCCCTCTTGAATCCCTAAGCACACAAATGTTCCTATTACACTTCTGCCCTTACTACAAGCCTGACTCAGAAGTTCCCGATTTTGATTACAAGGGAACGCAGCATACGCTTCAGTGACTAGCTCCACCTGGGCAGACCAACTGCTGCTGACTGATGATGTCTACATTATGAATGTCGCCGCAGATGCTCGAATGTATTTTTGGGCAAGGCAGAAAATACAAGTGCTTTCATTAGTCGGTCATATGATCAATCACCATTATTTTAACTCACTCTTTGATAGATAGAAACTTAAAAGTAGTGGTGGGACACGATTTAAAAATGTAATCGAATTAATTAGAGGCTTTGTAATGAATTAATTGCGATTAATCGCATATCAATATTTGACACAAGCAGCAACATTTTTCAATTTAAATAGATTTTGATATATGACTTAATATATTATAACAAATAAAACAGTGCAAACAGAAAAGTGAAAACCTAACATTGCAAAAATATTTAGAATAATATCCTTGTCATAAAATTAACAGTTTAACATGTTTTTTCTTCCATATTTTCAAAAACACAGAAACAAAAATGATCCATCAACTAATGACAGTCCCTCCTAGGAGCGTTGTCTGTGCTAACATTAGCTGCAGCATGTTCAGCGTTGTCTGTGCTAACATTGCTTCAGCATGTTCAGCGTTGTCTGTGCTAACGTTAGCTGCAGCATGTTCAGCGTTGTCTGTGCTAACATTAGCTGCAGCATGTTCAGTGTTGTCTGTGCTAACGTTAGCTGCAGCATGTTCAGGGTTGGGGTGGAGCGGAGGGTGAAGAGCTCCGGTGGTAGGTGAATTTTTACACAGCCGTGCTCTTGTCCATGTTTCCACTTGGTTGTTTCTTAAGTTCAGACCAAAGATTCTCAACTGTTTTCGAACGTTGCAGGTGAGATTTGCAGCGGTGTGAACTGACTCATTGTGAATCTAACCGGCTGATGACGTCGCCAGAGATTCAATTTGTCAAATCACCAGTGGCTGGTTTTAAAACGTAACACCCCACCTGTTTCAACAGCCAATCAAGTCCGAGCAAAGTCCGCTGGTCAAGTCCCTGACAAACTGTCAGCTGGTTGAAAAGGCCTTTATGGACGGAGGCTCAACGAGCGTGTGAGGGAGAGAGAGAGAGAGTCGAGCGAGCAATACAATGAATAAGGAGAGGGAGCGCAGTAATCCAGAACAAAGCAGTGAATCACGGAAATAAAACATTATTTTCTCTGTTTCATCTCTATAGAAATGCAGCTGTAGAGACTATCTCACTGTCTCTGTCTTCATTTATATTTTATGATGCTACAATTTATATCAAGCTACGAACAACAGCCTGAAAAGTCGGAGGTTGTATGGAGATGATACACCGTCTCATTGCATTGGTCTGAACGGTTTTAGAACGTTGCACACCTGCACGTTGCAAGTATTTGCAAGTTTCAACTCGTTGCATATATATAAATATATACCGAAAATGTTAGCAGATAAGCTGGTCGTAACAATATGGAATGAAAGCAACCTGGAACAATAGTGGGGGAGCCATCTTGCCAGGCAGCTCCAACAGCACAGTTTTTACATTAAGAAAACGTCGACATCACCTCTCATTCGGGCGCTTGACTACTTTCTTGATTAGTTGCATCATCACAGGCTACATCTTGGTCATATAAAGAAACAAAGGCAAATCTCAAAGTTATACTCTTGAACCCAAGAATACAGAGAACACAGATGTGTAGTTCCTAAAATATTCAGCATACAAAAGCAAAGAGCCAACAAATAATTTATTGAGAAAATAAAAAAAAAAAACTACTGCAGAAAACACAAGAACAAAAGCCATTTAGTCAGCGGGGGGAAAGTTTATGGTGTGTACATGAAGCCACGCGATTATGTGTGTGCCTTTTGTGGGCGGTGAACAAGAGGGAAAACATACAACAGGCTACCAACCCCTGCACTCACCACACACCACCCTAAAGTGGAACTCGGAGCTCCCTCACAGCCATTTATTCTGGCCCGATCCGGTTTGAACAAGAAAAATTTTCTTATGGTTTTATGAGCTTTCTTCCACACTTTCAGAGGGAATCTGTATCCTCGTGCTGATGCGTGTCTCTGAACGGCCTCTGTCCAGCCAGTGCTCTATAATGAATCCCCCACTAACACCCTCCATCCTTCCCTTCCCTCGCCCAGGATCACTCATGCAGAACTGAGCCGCTGTACAGTTTTATCTCAGATCATCAACACTCAAGATCATCAGTGTTCACATCTGTGGGCAGCTTCCTTTGGGGCGATTGTTAGCGTGGTTGGGTCGTTCAGAGAGAAGCTCAGCTCTGCAGTGAGAGATGAGCTTTGATGGACTGCAGCGATGTGCTGGTATCTAAGCTAAAGGTTCCAGTCAGATCTCAGTGCAACAATTCTTATGATTGGGACTGAACCACTGCTCTATTATACTGCTTTCCTTTCAGTGTTGAGACGGAAGCATTTAAGCAGATTGGGCCTGGCGTTTTGCCAATCAGTGGTAGTCATCGTGGCTTATCAGGGCCGGGCCTGCTGTGCACTCTTCCACAGGATTCAGTGCAGTCTGGATATTCCTTACTGGGGGCAACAGGCTGACTCTAGTTTCTAATTGATGGAATATTCTGCTCACTGTGACTCATGTAATTAGGCTGCTTTTTCCTACATGCAGCTGAATCATTCCACATTCATCTGAATAAATCTGTATGATTTGGGCAGAGATAAACTCAGTGAGGTCCCCTTACTGGATCCAGCGCCCGATGTGTGCATGTTTTTGTTTTTGTATTTGCACGTAAACACCCCAAAGTGCAAAATAATGTTCTTTGTAAAATATCCACACATTCTTTGTCATAGGAGAGAGAAAAAATGATTCATTTGAACAATGTGGAATTAAACTTTTTGAGGCTGATACTGATTTTAGAGGGGAACATTTCCAAACAAAAATACAACCATATGGAGACTGTGGGCAGCATTAAGGTAGGGCTTTGTCATTTTTTTCCCCATAACGGAAAAAAACAGACAAAATTGTAAATTTGAGAATTCAAAAAGTTTCCAACCAAGCCACCCCACTGTAATTGTAATTTAAAACATGTCTTTACTAGATTCTTTAAAAAATACCCAGAAGCTTAGGCCTGGGGGTTTGTTCTGTATCAGTCCATTATCAGCCATTAAAATAAAGAATAATAAAAATGAAATAAATAGCTATGTGACACCATTTCAAAATCATTTTCTTCTTTTCGGAAAACCTATGCACTTGTAGTGATATGTCTGTGATTGGCCAATATCAGCCGACCAATAAGTCTGGCTCTAGTTTGAAAAAAGACAAACGTTTCTATGTAATCAACTAAATATCTAACAGGGCAGCTTATGATTGACATGTTCAGCCACAGAGCAGTTATGTTTGACGCAAACAGAGACAGCAGGTGATGAGGTCGCCAGCTGTCTCCTATTCTTACCATGAAAGCACTTTGGAACTTAGTCATTGTTTCCCAGACCAGTATGTGGCACTGTAACTGTGCACAGCACACCTTCACTTCCTGTGTGACTGTACACATGGTGGCATAGTTCACGTCAGTCTGGAAACAGAATGGGAGGTATGAAATGTTCGGCCGTTTGCCGTCTGATGCCTCTGTCTGGTATTTCCCACGGAAACCCATCAAGGATTCCTCCCTGAGCAGGTGATAGAAGTGCGGCTCCAGCGGGGGGGTCAGCAGCAGGAGCCTCAGATGGTTTCCCTCCTCAGCTGTTGTTTAAGCAACATTCCCTGTCCCACTGCTCAGCCAGCCTGTGCAAACTATTTGAGTCTAGAGTATGCCTTTATGCACATTTGTTGTTTGAGGGGGCTGCTTGTCGGCAAATTCTTGGAATCACACACTTGGATGTCTCAATATTTATTTTATTTTTTTTATTTTTTTTACATGGAACGCACATAATGTTCTGTCTCTTGAAGAACAGTCATGATTCAGTCCGAGTCATACCAAATGGAATTTTGAAATCTGTTTTCAGTATGTGGCTCATGAGCAGGCGGCTCCACCCTTTTAATTGGGAGTTATTTCAGAGATTGGAATAAACACAGAATACAAACTTGCATGTTTAAATTGTTGGAATTCTGTGTAAAGCCATGCAGTTTTAGTCAATAATAGGTACTGAATTGCAGCCGTCTCAAAGTCAAACTTCCTCGTGGTTAAAATACCTAAGTCAAGAATTGATTGTTGTGTAATGTACATATTTCCTCAGAACGAGCTTTCCAAAGTGACTTCCAAATGGAAAGAAAGTTGATCATGATCATGCCCTTGTGCCATTACTTTCTCCACTGAAAGTCTTTTGTAAAAAATGTGGACGCATTAAGTGACCTCAGTCCCCTCAACCACGCCTGGCTGTCAAAGCTCATTTCACCTGTGACCAGTCATCCCCCCACAGTCACACACTTTTGGCGACCTCACATTCTGCACTCCTCTTCATGTACTCCACATTAGTGCTTACTAAGGAACAATGAAAACAGTGAGAATTGCTTCCCACAGCATTATACAACATGCAGGCCAGTTGCCATAGTTTGGGAGGGGCTGCTTTAAAGGAAATCTTTGTCAAAGAGTAAATCTTTGCAGCAGTATTGTTTTTGACCCTTGACTCGTTGTTTGACCATGCTGATTGACTTGGGATTTTTTTTTCTCAAGTCAGCACTCCCTTGTGTCTGAGATTCTATTAAAATGTAAGCAATAATCAGATGCTGAGTGCACTTCTCTCAAACTCTCCTTTACATTGTATTTCCTTAAATACCTTCTGGAGTTTGTTCTTTGAAATTGATAGCCTGGTTTAGAATACAGTGCATTGGCTTTTAAAGATGGAGACATGCTTGTGGCTTGTGTGGGGTTGTTACAACATAGATATGTGTATGAGTTGAGTCATCTGTTGAAGAAAAACAATGCTAAGTGTTGCGAAATAAACAAGAGCTCCAAGAACTCATTTCTATTGCTTGTAAATCTGAGAAAATGGGAGGCTTTCTGAAACGAAAAGTGATCAGACAAGTATCATGTGAATCCAGCCGCCATGCTTTTCCAGTATTCACACTTCCACTGCACAAGATGGCTTTTGTTCCAGCGTGAGAACAAAGGCCAGTTAATAAGCCGGGCTGTAGGACGCCACTGTTTAAGAGTAGACTTTAGAAATACTGTGATTTGGCCTGGGCCTGCTGTTTCAGAGCTGATAGCATCTTGATGACTAAGCTCAACACTGCTGGGAGGCCCTATTATGAAGACTTTATAAGCTTCCTGCTGCCATCTCACACATTATGCTCCTGAGTGCCATAAATGTGCAACTACACAGCTCAGGACATGAGTGCATTTGGCAACACTCGTGTTGTTTGATGCACTGTTGACATGAACGCTTAGTTGGTTGGTGTCATTTAGTTACGATGAGCCTAGATGAGATGACTCCCACTGCGTTAAACACTGAACGCCATGCTGTGGAGATGTGCAGGTTGGGGGAATATGTAACTGATGAAAACAGTTCAAAATAAAACTCAGCAGAGTTGTATAAAAAGGAAATGTATCCCTAAAGGCTGCATCGCAAAAAGCACTCTTTCAGTTCAGCTCTTTCAGGCCACAGCGGGCACCCTTGGAGCACGCAGGAAGTGAGGCAGATTAAACCTTTTGGACCTGCTAAATCAACATGTCTCTGCTGTGTGGTGTTGTATTATTGTTCAGTTGTCAGTTGAGCCTTAGCTCATCGTGGTCAGCTACATTCACCGTCCACACTCTCAACAATGACCGCTTATCTCTGCAGGCTGTGGCAGAGTGGCTAAGCAGCCCCCCGTCTCTCTGTCAGTGTGCCGGCCACATGAGCGTTAATAGGTAAAGGAACTGCTGACTGGTCAAAAAAAGACCCATGTTAATATCCCAGCATCCAGATTAGCCTGATATCTGCAGATTTGAGTGTTTCCATATCTTTATATGTTGCAGAGGAATTATTGGTTAATCCTTTGTGACGTGCTGATGGGAAGCTTTAGAAAAGGGTGAATATTCCTATTGAGGATTGAATGTGTGTGTGTGTGTGTGTGTGTGTGTGTGTGTGTGTGTGTGTGTGTGTGTGTGTGTGTGTGTGTGTGTGTGTGTGTGTGTGTGTGTGTGTGTGTGTGGGTCTGGGTGTGTGTGTATGTGTGTGTGTGTGTGTGTGTGTGTGTGTGTGTGTGTGGGTCCGGGTGTGTGTGTGTGTGTGTGTGTGTGTGTGTAGGTGGGGGAGGTTTTGGCATGTCTGGTTGAAAGGACAGGCAGGAGAATGTTATCCAGGGATTTACCACCATGTATTATTATCTGACCAGTTCATTGTTGACTGGCAGGGAGGATATAGGTTAGTGCTCAGTAGCAATAGTCAATCAGGAAACCCTGCTCTAGTGATCGGTTTAAAATGGCGTCACAATCAGTGGACTTGTGGAATCATGAAATAGGTTAATGCTACCCATAAGCCATTGCCGTAGCCATACAAATGTTTATTTTCATCATGCTTGAAAAAGGCCTGTGTAGAAATTGCATTCCTAATTAGGATTAAGGAAGGGGTCAGGCAACCCGGACTAGAATGTGAAGCATTTGCAATGAGCGCCGCTGATGCCATCTGTGCAGAGTGTGGTGAGGAGCTAATTCTGGCACTGACTGTGGCGTGATTTAACACAGATTTCTGTGGTAGCAGCTCTAGTTCAACCAAATGACTCTGACTGCTGCCCAAAAAACTGTTGCAGTGAATTGAATTTGCACCCACCCCCTCCTGTTAGGTCTCCTTTAAGCCAACGCCATGGAGCTCCCCAATTCATTTGGACATCAAGCATGTGTGGCACGTCAGATTGTTCGCATAACAGAGATTCTGCGCCAGGGGAGGCCTGCTCACCCTCTTGGCCTTATGCTTCGATCTGTTTTGACAAGCCGTTCTCACTGTCTCCCTCAAGAGGCCGACCTGGGCTAGAAAAATGAGCAGCCAATTATTTGATCATGAAGTATGGTCAAGGCTCCCCTGGGTCCTGCTGCTTACACTTTTTACCTGGTAAGGATCCCAATTAGCAGACAGCTGGGGCTCTAGCTGGTGCTGACAGCCACTAAAAATAGTGCCTGGGCATTTGAATTCTGCCCTGTTCTCACTGTAATGACGAACTACTTAGTTTTATGGGATATTACCTGCAGTTAACCGGATCATCATCATGAATTTAAGTTTTCGAACTAACAGAAATCTTTCATGTATCATGACTTATAATTTGATTGACATTGTCATTGAAGTCACCAGAATAAAATGTTGGCTTTGTATGTTTCTGCAAACCACTGGTACTTTGAATCATAACTTAGTTTCCAAACTATTGATAGACCGATACATCGGCCGCCTGATAATATTACTTGCTTTTTTTAGGTGTATTGGCATCGGTCGATGCGGGCTGCTGCATTGGCGATAGTTTTCATTATTTAAAGATAGGTGTCCACTGGCAGCTGAAGACGCCTTTTTTAGGTTCAATAAATGTTCCCTTTTTTTAAATTGAGACTCGTAACATTTGTTATCATCATTGTGTTTTTTTTATGATGAAATTGAGGTAGCAAAAGTAGTATCGGTTCCAAATATCAGCTCAAGAAAATCGGCAGTCCGTATCGGTCATCAAGGCTGTATTGGCATCAGTCCTAAAAAATCCATATTGGTCGATCCCTTTTCCAAACAGCTGCAATTCATTCCCATTTGCTACTCTTCACATATGGACCCCTTGGCATCACTTTTTGACACAAGTTTAAACATGTGGTACACGTTGTGAATTCAAACAAAAACTATTACTTCCAACTTAGGTCAAGTGAACTAAGAATCGAGGACAGCCCTACTTCTAAACAGTCTCTGTTTAGGTTTAAAACAAAACTACATGATAAGGTTTATGAAAAGTATAAATGATCAATTAAGCACAACTGTTATATCATTAAATTTCACTTTCACATGGGACGGAACATAAACAGCACATGTACCACGGTCCCCTGGGTGAAAGTCCGGTGTGTGTTTGACCCAACCTTCCACTCTGATCTACTCCCTGAGCAGATTTTTGTGTTTGTTGTACTACTTCCAGAGCACATGCTCTGAGTGTGTAATATTGACGCAGACGATTTTACATTGGTTAGTTGAAGGCCCACTGTGTGTCATAAAGACACTAAAATTATTTGGGTGCCAAATATGCCTCATGCCAACGTTTCTGTGGTGACTGGGCTCACAGGGAAGACATAGTAGGTTGTATTTTACAATATCAAGATATCTAATTACACAGTAGTACACAAGCATAAGGGTTACATTTTTAATTGGGTTTAAATTCTTACATTTTGACTTTCATGAAACAATTCATATCATTGCACAAGTAACAGACATAGGCGTGTTGCTAATAAGTCATGTTCAGACAGCTAGAGGAGGGGGAGCAGTCTTTCAGCCGAGAGTGCAATACTGGAATTACTCTGCATCTCAAATATAACTCAATGGAGTATCATGTTTTCCATGAGGATCACACGACTCGATCTTTAGACCAACAGATTTAGGTCTACACTTCCACAATGTGTGTGGTCGGTGGCTATTGTGTCCTCAGTCACAATACCCATCAACCATTGTTCAGTTTAATTGAGCATTCATTCACTCCTACTGCTTGAAACTGTGTCACAAAACAAAGGTCTCCATTGGCATGCGTGGCTGCTGGGACCGTGCAGCAGTGTGACACCAAACAACAGTACTATTTTTATGCAGCGACCGGGATCTGATCATCTCAGGGCCAAGATTTTTCACATGACTTCATGAATAAGTAATATTATCACTTCCTTCTAAATGTCCTTTTGTCAAGAATAACTTTGGCAGCATGAGAGAATACATGGCTTAAGAACAGGAGCGTGATATTTTAAAAGGTGAAAACTACAGCATTTCTGTATAACGGCCATCAGCCGTGATTTTGAATATGATACATGCCTCTTTGATTGTGCAATAATAATAAAAACATCAGTAATTTTGCAGCATCTGATATGATATTATATGATATAATAATACAAGCAATTATATAATTAACAGTTATCAGACATGCAATAATTTCACTGTCTATTATATAGCCTTTCAACTCTAATCCATCTGTTTTATGACTAATATAAATGAGCGTACTTGCAGGGTTTATATAAGTTAACAATCACATTGATGATGTCAGTACATGTAGGCTCTGTTATATCATGTGTGGCAGGCTCTCAGTAATATATATCTACTTTGAAAAACTTACAAGTTTTAAAGATATAGGCTATGCCAACTGCAAGTTCCTGTTACAATGTTATAAGGGATAAGAGGCTTAAATGGAGATAAAACGAAGAGAGATGTGAGTCTTGTGAGAACAGTTTAAAGTCGAGTGACATTCTTGATTTTATAAGCTTTTTTAGACGTGTTCCCAAATAGCCATTTAGTTAGTGTGTAATGTGTGAGTCCCCTGATGTGAGGTAATGGCTCAGCACATAGACATGCATAATGGCAAGGGAAAGTCACTGCGTTTGAGGTGAAAGAGTAAAAGTTGCTTTTCCTACTCTGTGGTCCAGTCCTGTGAACTAGTTGTACTTAGCTTGAGGTCAAAGTGAGAGCGGGCCAGATGTAGACGCTAACACTGACACAAAGTGACAGGTTCCCAGGCATTCAGTGACACCATCGGCTCCTCCCTTACCCCCGCTCCATCCTCTCATTGGCTCAGGCTGAGTCTTTGACCATGCCTAGATCAGAGGGCTCACCAGGCAGTAGGGCACATGGGTTGCCCCACCGGGCTCACAGATCAGGGCCTGCAGCGGCCTCATATGTAAATGCAGAATAAATGAATACACAAGGAGCCCTTGTGGGGAAAGCTGAACCGTGTTTCAGTATACCTGGAAAAGATAGGATGCATTTGAATGAACTCCTGATACCAGGATACAACTTTTAGTCAGACAGAATGAGTTTACCCACCAGGGGTAGAATGGTTAGTGGGGGATAAATCCTTTCTGGGAAATCACAACCGCAAATCTTCTTAGCCCAACTGAATTCACATGCAACCTCATAGCGTGGTCAGAAATGAGCTTTTTCACTCACCAGCCAAGGTGGCGGGTAGAAGAAAACAATGAAGCGGCCAAAAAAATAAATTGCATTTTTGTGTCACATACAGGGTCTAAAAATGAACTTTCTCACTCACCAGCCAAGGTGGAGGGTAGATGATGTCTTTAGCATACTGGTGACACACGATCAGTTTGTCACAACATCATCGTACCTCACACTGTTATCTCCAAACTGCTATTTCCCACAAAATGTTCTTTTACCATGTCCTTCTGCTTATTTGTTCTCTGTTCTTCGGTGATGTGCTTTTGTTTAGAAGGTTGGCTGACTTAATCACCATGTAGCAACCTATTTGCGAACGCTTGCTAGTAGCAGGCATGTTGTGTGTATTTTTTGTATTCAGATGACTTTTCATCAACTCAGATGAAGTGTATACACATTCATCTCTCCTTTACCTCTGCCTGCTCTTTATCTCCAGGTCTTTACTTTGCTTCTGTGCTTATTAAAGCTGATTGGATGCAGACTACTTAGCATTCTGAATACAACGTTAGTCTGACCACTTTCATCTCTGAACATTAGAATTCTGCAGGCTGTTTGCTACTTGGCCACAGAAAAGGGCACTGTGACTCTGATGCCTGTACTGTTATTATGAATTATGCTACCGTGAGCAGCTTAGCAGTTATCTTAGCACAAACACTTTATCAACCTTTTCAAACCGCCAGACTTCTCCATCTCTGACACAGTTCAGAGGTCTGGCAACGCAAGACTACTTTCAAGTAACTAGTAGAGCAACTGCTACGGCAGTCAGATGACATGGTATAACAGAACCAAACACTTCTTAGGGAGGGAGGAGGGCTGGGTGGATGGTTGGGTCAACACACTAGACATTCACCCAGGAGACCACGGTTCGTGTCCAGTTCATGTCCTGCCCCATGTGAAAGTAATTAATTACAGAACACGCAAGAACGTACTAAATTCAACTCTGGCCCACAATGTTTTTTCAAAACCTAACCATGTAGTTTTGTTGCCTAAACCTGAAGCAGGCTAATCAGGGCTCAACACTCACTTTTAAAAGTGGTTGCCAGACTGACAATAAGGCATCAGCTTTTGGTTGCAGAAACTGAAAGTATGGTTGCCATTTTTAGTCACCTTTTATTTTGAGTAACTGTGCAGCTATACATCAGCCTTATAATGAAAATGTAACATAAAAGATTTATAAATGTCATTTGTCATTAAGGCTCATCTGGTTCCTTGTCAGTTGAATCAATATGATTTGCCACTGATGGCAACCAAAGGCCAAGAATTGGTTGCCAATTTCTCAGATAGTTGCAAATGGTAACCTAGCAACTTCAATAAACTAGGTGATTTAATAAACTAAAAGAATTGTTCAAAAGCCCCATTTTAAATCTTGTTAACCATAGATGTGCTCATAAGTGTCTTGGTAATAAGTCATTCAGCATAAGAAAAACATAAAGAATCACTGATTGAATGAAGAAATTTGAGTCAAGTTAGACTAAAACGACCCATTAGTTAATTGTGCAGTTGCAGCCTGATTTAGAATAGTTTTTGTTTGAATTTACAACACTGCAACTTAAAACTGCAACCGTGGAGTATGAAAAAGTGTTACCGAAAGGGTCTGCGATGACGAGGGAATAACAATGGGTTGCAGCTGTTCAAGAATATTGATATTCAACAAAACCTGCTTGGGTCTCAGTTGTTTAATCTACACAAAACCTGAAGCATAAAAGTAGCAAAACATATTCCGTTAAATAACCAATGTTTGTTCATAGTGATTTACGGTTAGCAGTCCCATCAAACACAGAAATGAGAAGGCAAAGTAACTGTTTACTCTCTCTCTCTCTCCTGGCCTTTAGTGGAAACCTATCAAACTATGACCCAAATACCAACATGCTACATAGCAATCCACGAATTTAGTGGAGCACTTCACCCCTGTTCATCATGTGATACATTTATATGTAGGTTTTATATAGCTGCATATTTTACATACACTTGACAAGCTGTTCTGGGTCCATGCATTAATGGGCTCAAATGTGGTGACATTTGTACAGCAGCTGAAAGCGCATCTGATGCATTTATATGATAGAGTTTGTCTTATCTTTGTTTTAACCTCCCTTCATGTCCATTTTCCTTGACTTTATCCGGTTGAAACCATTTGGGGCGTTTTCACACAGATTGACCGTTTGCCCAGTTAAAGTGTATGTATAATACTAAATGCCTTATTCTTGTGTCTTAGATCATTTTGTAGTTCAGCTCAAGCTCATAGTAACAAAAATGTAGTTGAAGGCTTCAGGATAAAAAGAAAAAAAACAAAATAGTTCTTGTCTAACCAACAGAAGGGGATTTCCCCAGTGGATCAAACAAAGAGATTATTCTCTTTGAGTGAAATCTTTTCCATCTCATGAATAGTCTGTGGTAATCTGAAATATTTGTGAGTTTAGACAGAGCTGTCACAAGATACTGACAGCAGAGAGGTAAAAGTAGGTGTGGGGAGAAGAAAGCGGAGCATACACTTGGGGATGGGAAGAGTCCGACACTGGCGGACGACCACAGCTGTGACAATACAACCTGGGGTCGTTCTCCCTGCCAGCTCAGCCCGAAAAGCTCTCCCTCACTGTCATCACGTAACAGGCTTACTATCTACATGGAAGAAGACGTCTGAGGTCTGTTTAGTCACTTTCTCCCACAGCTACCAAAACAGGTGGGATCCTGTCTAGTGCGTGTGTGGGGCAGAAAATAAGACAGAAAAAGAATCCAGTTACTATGGAAATATCACCAATATTGCTATGGGAACTGGAGCACCAGAGCACACTTTGTCTAGGATCTAGCTGTAATCGTCTCTAAGAAAGAAGCTTATGGTAATATGTGATGCTCTTATGAATTAATTTGTCAGGCTTTGTGTCCCAGCTGACATCGTAGACTTTTATCAAATGGAAATTAGCATCTCCTCAGGGTAAAGCGTGCAAGACACGAGTGGGCTTCAGCAATGCGCCGTTCAAAGTTTTGCTTGCCTCCAGTCAGCGCCCCAGTGTCACAGTGCATGGTTTAAATATATATAAAAAGTCATTTCACTAATCATTCACAATCATATAATTTTGTTTATAACATGGCATAACATCATGTTCCACCAGATTTTAGATAGGGACTACAACATACTTGATTGTAATACCTACCATGAATAACCCTTTTAGAACAATTACCAGTTACTCTAAACTTTACTTTTAATTCAGTTGTCCTCATGATGACATCATTGTGACATAATTCTCACAGCACGCATAATCGGACCACTTTGGAAATGACCCTTTCCTGGCTCGGCTATACTTTGCTTGGGGCTCACATTGAAATTTTGAGCACTGTGGCCTGAAACTTAAAGTCATGTGCAACATAAACATTTACAGCCCCTAAAAGATCTTCTGTGTGCTTTCAGTAGAGAAATTCCAACTGACTTCTTGAAAGGATGCACAAGTGAAACCCAACAGGAGGGCTGGTTACCTCTTAATACATCATAAATTGTGAAGGGCAGGTCTTTATCCATCTGTCTGGGGTTCCTAAAGAACCAAGCCATTAAGGGGCCGTCCACACGAACGCGGGTATTTTTTCTCGGCACGGCTTGGCCTCTCATCCACATGTGACCAAAGTTGTGGGCTCCTGAAACCGGAGTCCAGGGAGAACTTTTTCCAAAAACTTCGGTTTCAGCAGTCACGTATGGACAGGAAAATCGAGAAAAATGAAATGTCGACATTGTTTGACGTCACACTGTGCGACGGTAAACAGTGTGTTGTATCCATGGAGACTTGTGGAGTACTCTAGACGTGACCAGCTGACGGAGATGCTATTATGGAGGGCTGATTTTAAATTCATGAGTGACAGTGAGAAGTAACTCAACTTTGCTGTCAGTCCACACGAAGGAATCTGTCCGGCCTCGGTTCAACATTGTTGTTTTTTTTTCTTTGGCATGTGCATGACATTGTTTGAGGCAGATTTTGCGGTTGTCATGTGGACAGAGATATTTTTTATCACTCCGGTGGTGTGGACAGGATTCTTTTTAAACCAGGGGCTATAAAAGTTTGGTTTCAAAAATACACATTTTTGTGTGGACTAGGCCTTACTCATTTTTAGGGAATTTAATCACAGCAGTGATCTCTCATTAAATAAGTGCGTCAGTTCTATGTGTCAAACTCCTCCTGAATTTTATGATTGAAATATTTTGCAGAATGATCCCATTGTTAAATACTCAGATCATTTTTTTGTTTATCCCCAGAATGAAACGTTTCGCATCTGCTGGCAAATTTTTGGGGACTCTTGGTGGTCCTCCAATGCTCCAAGGTCCACACTACCAACACTTTCATGACACACAGCTGGATTCAAATCAGCAAAATATCCCTTTGACTAGTGCTAAATTCATTTAATAATGAGCTGAAGCCTTTAGTCAACTCAGGGAGGTAATTTCTTACAGTAAAAATGCTGCACATTCTGTGGTTTCAGCTTCTAAAATGTGAGCATTGGCTGTTTCTCTCTGCTATGTCTTTGTAAGTTCAACTTCTTTGGATATTGGTGAGACACAACAAGGAACTTGCAGATATTACATTGGACGCAATTTTTTTTTAACATTTCTTCAGATTCAAAGATGAACCAATTAGTTGAGAAAACAGTGGAAGATTAATCAATAATGACAACAGGTGTTAGTGGCAGCCTTATATTAAAAGTCTTAACAACATACATGTATGTATCATGTCACCTAATGAAGTTAAACTTTGCCTAGAGTCATGGATATCATTTTCATGATATCCTGTTTTTGAAAACCTTTGCTGGTTGTTACGGGCTGGCTGTTGTGTGCATACGTTAATGACCTGTTTGTTTGCTTGCTTGTGTTTTCTTGTTGACTTTGGTTAGCTTTTGATGTGATGAACATGTTTCTTGAGTTCCTTTATCAAGAGCTTCTGGAGAGAACAAGCAGCGTAGGGTTATGTGTTAATGAACGATGAGCCAGTTGAGTCTCCCTGCCCATTTACATTTTTCATTTCTCCACCACACCACGCTTCCTTGGTTTGCTTGTTTACCTATGTTTAAATTGGAAACATGGTGCTGAATATGTATCAGGGGTATCCAAGCCATGTTATCCATGTAACATTAGCTACACGCAGTGAATATATAGCAACTATGTTCCCACCATATCCGTGCACCTGGCTCTACACGTGTGTTTGGATGCACATGCCCGTTAAATGCCATTGCTGAAGGTGCAATGTCCTTAATGTAGCACAGAAAATGTGAGACACATATAGCATCTCAGTATATGTTGTCATTTTTATAAAGTGGTAAAATATCTATCATTTGGAGGACACGGCCTTGGGGATGTCAGTGGTTGATGTGACTGGCTGGCTGGTCAGGGAGCAGCAGTGTTTTATTGAGATGAGCAGATTTGTGTTGGACTAGGAAAGGAATGAATTGTTCAATCCACTCTTATTGAACAGACAACGCACCTCCTTGGGGAATCAATCGAATCAAGAAATTCAGAATGAGTTGAATAACGGATAAAAATATAATAAAAGAATGTGATCAGCCGCACGCTCGGTCGTATCAAGAGCACATTTATTCTCAGAAAGACTTGGCTGAGAGGCTCCGTGCAACCCAAGTACTTTCCAAAAAGCAACTGGTTGATAGTTAGTGAAACTGGGTGTGTGTACTTTGATGTCTGAGCTTCCAAAGGGGGCGTGAGAATATTCTCCACAGGCACGAGGCAGAGATGTTCCACAGGGAATATTGCTAGGTTGCTTAATTGAACCTTGCTATTTATGGTAGCAGCCTCACCTCTCTGGATTCAGTGAACAGCGGTACAGGAAACAAGTGTGGTTTCCCGGGGGGGAATAACAGAAAAAGGAGGGATTCATTACACAGTGCAGGCATCAGGAAATACCCAGCTCCTCTGTGCCCATTGTATTATTTAGTGAAGTAAAACCTGCAGGGTTTATGAGGGCATTACACTAAGATTACAGAGAAAACCCTGCGCCTATCATGAGGATAGCAAGGAAGATTTAAAAAAAAAAAAATTGATGCAGATTTGCAGATTGCCAAATCTCGCACAGCTGTCCAACCAAGAAGGAAAACACAGAGAAGTGAAATTCATTCCATATGTAGGTCACTGAGCACCTGCATGGTTTAAAAGCTAATAATCAAGCACCGCTTGCTCTAATGTGTCCGAGAGAAAAAGTTGTGCCCCAATTTTATCATGACCTAATACATAATATGTAGTTATCATTGGCACCATCGGTACGAGAGACGGGGGCAAGGCCTCAGAGGCTATTCAAGGAGACAAGAACACAGACAGGCTGAGTCCATGATCAGGGAAGGATGTATCAGACAGGCTGGAAGAGAGGTGGGAAACTCTGCTCTCATAACACACAGTCAGCACTTCCTGAGCTTTCATCAAGCTACTTTACTTTATACTTTAGTAGACAGTCACGCTGGTTCTTGCAGTTAGAAAAACCTTTGCTGAAATGATACCCAGACAGAGGCAGCTGTTTACATTAATTGATTGCTTAAATATTGAGGTGGGGAGTCATTTCCAGGACAAAGTATCACATTTTTTTTCGTTTGTTTTGTTTTGTGGCTACACATATGGAAAACAGTTGAAAAATTAAGAAGGTGAAACACATAACAAGTGTCACTATCAAAATAGAACTATGTGTTTCTGCCGGTAAATGTATATATTCATTTATTTATTGGCTTATTTCAGGGACATTGCACACAACATTTCCTTGCAAAATTCAAATGCAGCGCTCTATTAGTGAGGCTTTTTACAGTCTTTTTACAATCAGTCAGCAGCAGTTGGTCTGCCCAGGTCAGGGGTAGGTAATTCCTGTCCTAGAGAGCCACTGTCCTGCATGTTTTAGGTTTCTCTCTACCCTAACACACCTGAGTCTAACAATGATAGAACTGTGACAAGCATCAGCTGCTTGATAACGAGCACATCATTAGAATCAGGTGCATTAGAGCAGAGAGAAACCTAAAACAGGCAGGACAGTGGCCCTCAAGGACCGGAATTGCCTTCCCCTGACCCAGGTGGAGCTAGTCACTGAAGCGTATGCTGCATTTCATTGTAATCGGAAATTGGGAACTTCCAACTTCTGAGTCAGGCTTGTAGTAAGTGTAATAGGAACATGTGTGTTTGTGTGTGGATTTAAGAGGGGAACATATAGAGGATGGACCGGAAGTAGAGAGGTGTATGTGTCAATAAAGTTTTCAAAGGAGCAAAAAAAAAAAAAGGTTTACAAATATCACGCAGGCCTCTCGTCTGGATATTTATATAATGCCTAAGTACGGCATGAAACAATGTGTGTGACCGTAGATACAAAAGATACAAAAAACTAATCAAAGTAAAGAAGGGCAAATAATCAAGGAGCATGAACGGTTCACGTGACAAGATGGAGGCTCTGAAAGAGTATAACTCTAACTTTAAAGAAATTCTTCATCATTAACATTAGGGTTGAGCAGCTAACTCTGTCCTTTTATGCAGGGGTTAAAGTGGATTTGTATTTCTTGAATTACTTTTGTAGTTTTGTTTTAGTGGAACGTAAATGTGCAGGAGGACTGAACAGACAGGTCACATACTGTATATCAGTGTTTGATTCTGCAGTGATGCACCAAGTCCATGAACGAGGCGAGTGTCTGTGTTTAGTTCAGGAGAAAAAACATGCACTTTTTTAAAAACAAAACAAAATGTGTTTTATTTTTAACCATGATCCTCGTGGCTGCTGATATTTTATTTGTCATTTAGAAATATTTGTATTCATCAAGTATTTATGATTTATTAAGTTTCTTTGATCAATTCTAAAGTTTGTTTCACATATTATTATTTCTATACCATTTCTTTGCCAATTTGATTATTCGTCTACATCTTATTTGGCAATATTTTGACTGTTACTCTTGTAACAAGTGGGCCTGTTATTGGTTCCAGAAACTGTTCCAAACTGATTGTGATTGTGCATTTGTATTTGTTGAATCTGTGTTTTTCTTGTATGACAGTCAAGCCTGTATCAGTACCTCAAGACAGAGATGTCTTAACTGGAAAAAGAGTAGTGACATAAATAAATATAAATACACTATAGCACAATAAAAGTACCACTTATATTTGATCATGATTGTGTTTTATCACAAACCAATATTGAATAATATTGATCAATTCACACAGTAGTAGGCCTCAGACTAACAATAAGCACCTGTGTATCCCATTTAACTTTAATAAAAAACATACATTCATGAGGCATATGTCTAAATATAGACACTTGTGCCACTCATGCTAGTCTTAGGTGAACGGGCATATGATCAAATATGGTGTGTTTAGTTTTCACTCAAACATTAAGCTAATTTTTACAAAATGCTATGCAAATAACAATCTCAATCTTTAACAAAACTATTCAACCAAATAATAAGTGTGAGTTACATCAACGTACCATGTTTAGTCATGATGTTATTACAATAGCTGTGGGAGGAGCCAGGTTCAAAGAAGCAATATTTATGATTTCTGTAAGATGGCTGTGTTTGAAGGGCTCCAGACCACTGCTGATTGGTCAGATGCCAATGATGTCACTATCTGTCAGTTAGCTTGATCTCCCCTGATTGGCTGAGAGGAACCACACGACTCCACAGCTCCAAATGGAGGCAGGGGGAGGGTACTTTGAATATGGTTACTTACCATTGCTCCATAACATAAGGCATTAATGTAACAGAAGTGCCCGCGAGCCATCCCAAACATCATGTAACGTGTATTTCAGTATGACAGATAAAAAAAGAAAACATTAACTCGTTAAAACGTTTGGATGTTGTTAATAAATAAATCAGAACCACCTTGAATCAGCAGCTGTACCGTGGCTGTCCTGAATGACCTGTTGTTTAGTTTTTCATTATAATGTTAAACATAACGTTACCTAGCTGATCTGTCTATAGTTTTGTTTGAGTTAATGTGTCAGTCGAGTTTTGAGTGTTTCTTGCTCTTACAGTAAAGGCTAAAATGGAAGTATTGCCTCCCTTGGTCTGAAGACCACAGTAGCATCGTTTGCATAATGGCTTCAGTGGATCGATGATAACTCCACGGTCATCTGCCTCACACGCAAAGTACTTCCTTAAATTACTCATGGTGCCTTTTTGATCAACAAGTCGGGGCGAAGCGATCACTGTCGTTTTTTTCCACATGGGGTTTGTTATGCCATGTGAGCTCCACTTCTTCTTGACTACCTCCAAGTATGACTGGAACACTCTATACTGCCCCCACTACACCAAAACTTACGGTTCCTTAAAAAAAACAGGCATCGTCTGTGTTTTTTTTATTTTAGAACCGAAAGGTATCGCAAGTATCGGTTCTCATGACATCCCTAGTGATATCGCACACCCCTACATCACACTAAGGTGCAGATGGATTCTGTGTTTCTGTGCCTAAGGTTAGCTAGACCAGAGAATATTTAGTTAAAACAGATCGGTGATGCTGTTTTGCCCTCATTGTTCTCTGTGAAGTTTGGTGGAAGTTTTATGTCAAATGAACACTACACAGACCTTTTAAATGTTTAAATTAATGTCAGCAACCGGTCAACTTCGGAGGGGATTTGGCCTTGTGTGCTCTGGTGTTTTGTCTATAAAATGATCAAAAATTGTGAAAAACACCTGGCACACACCTGGAGTGCTTAGTTTTGTTTGACAAACTGTCACAAATTGCAAATGTTCACATGATAAAGGCTGGAACAAGCACATTTATTCTTGAAAAATGACCGGAACCATACATTGAATGCTTTTTCCCAAACTAAAGGGTCACTGATGGTTCTCTGTAATACACAACAATAATTGTCATAACTGGTTAGGTCTTCCTGTTTGCTAGCTTGGGTCATTAAGTAGATGGAGCTCAGTGCAAGTCTTTTTGAGTGAGGTTTCATGTGTTTTACTGGACATCTGTTTCCATGGCAGACCTCTCAACCTTTCTATGTCTACGTCAAGCTCACTTAGGCACCTAATCTGCACTAATACTCTCCAAATTAAGGAGGAGCACAGAGACAGGGGGTTAACTCCATTAGCTCTGTCAGATCAGAAAAACTGAGGGCTGCAGTTAATGGAAAGTCTTAGTACTAAATGAATCACCTGGAATCATTTATTGTCAACTTTGGATCCTATTTCAACACAGCCTATTCTGATATTTTCTCTCTTCGCACACTTGGCCTACTTAGATTTGGTATTAAGTTGCACAGTATATTTGGAACTCAAACCCAGAAGTTAGCACCGACATGCCTCACATACACAAGCTTTTGGCAGAAACCGTAAAAAGCGTATTTCTACGGGTCCGTGGATGAATGGAGTTATCTGAAGAGCAGATATCTGCACCGTTGTGTAAACATGGATTCAGTCATATTTCTGCCTTTCAGTGTAAAGAACAGACTACCCTTTAGTCATTTTTTATCAGAAGATGGTTTGCATTCATACAAGAATGACAGAGGAAACAGTGGGATTTGAAACACATCTCTCCTCTGCACACAGCCCTTAACTCTGCCAGAGCTGTGTGTGCTTCTAAGGATGTAGCACTGCGCAGAGGAAGATAAATAGGTGACAGGCTTCAGCTGGATCGGTGCTGTTTTGACTGTCACTCCTGAAAAAGAGTGCAGATTCTCATCTTTGCTCCTTTGCAATTCTTTGTCAAAGTTCTCAGTCAAAAAAACACTACTTTTTTAGGTTGTCAAGAACTTTTTCATTGCGTGCTGTGGAGCAAAACTTATTCCACCCGGGACCAAACTTTGTTTTCTTTGCTGCCGTAGCACAGTACGGAATAAATTACGTCTTGAGATGCAAAGTCAAATTAAATATTTATTTAACTTAACCTTAGAAATCAGAACAAAAAAAAGACCTGCTGTTGACCTCAGCTGTTCTGTTGAGCTAGATTTCCCTCCAAGTAGCTTCAAATGATACTACAATACTTTTGTAGTATGAAGGTCAGGGCGGCGCAGCTACAGAGCAGCACCCAGGAGCAGGTCACGATACAGAGCCAGCCTTCAGGAAAAAAATGCATATCCCCTGTCAAATAGAATTTATATTAAATTAAAACTACATTGTATCTGATACCGGGATATTACAAAGCTTCGGAGCACACCTAGCGTCACACTTAAACTTTCCAAGCAATTTCCGGAGGGTAGATCTTTATTGTCAGGCGTAGGTGTGACCTACTAACGACCTCCGTGCAGTGTTATTACTGTCAGCAGTGGGTAAAAACAAGCTGTCGTCTTGTCATGATCTCCTGAAAGAGCGAGGGCTAATCAGCTTACACTGTCTGCTTCAGCAGGTGACCCTAGACACTGCTGTGTATCCAGATGACACTTGGTGGAGGTCAGGTTATCCTCGTTTGAGCAAGTTTCTGAATCTGAGGCCCATGTTAGTTAGCAGCAGACTACACCTACACACTGTGCACCATTCACGGTCCCTTTGTGGTTGTTTTGCCTCTGTTTGTTTAGTTTTGTGTGTCTCTGTGCTCATGTTGTGTCTGTGCTCATTTTGTGTCTTTGTCCTTATGTTGTGTCTGTGCTCATTTTGTGTCTTTGTGATCATGTTGTGTCTGTGCTCATTTTGTGTCTCTGTGCTAATGTTGTGTCTGTGCTCATTTTGTGTCTCTGTGCTCATTTTGTGTCTTTGTGGTCATGCTGTGTCTATGCTCATTTTGTGTCTCTGTGCTAATGTTGTGTCTGTGCTCATTTTGTGTCTTTGTGGTCATGCTGTGTCTATGCTCATTTTGTGTCTCTGTGCTAATGTTGTGTCTGTGCTCATTTTGTGTCTTTGTGCTCATGCTGTGTCTGTGCTCATGTTGTCTCCCTGTACTAATTGTGTGCCTCTCTGTGGTCATTTTTTTCTCTTTGTGCTCATTTTTTGCCTTTTTGTGCTCATTTTGTGTTTCTCTTTACTCATTTCGTGTCTCTGTGCTCATGTTGTGTCTGTATGTGCTCATTTTGTCTCTCTGTGTTCATTTTGTTCCTGTCTATGCTCATTTTGTGCTCTCTGTGCTCAATTTGTCTCCCTGTACTTATTTTGTACCTCTCTGTGATAATTTTTTATTTCTCTTTATGCACATTTCGTGCCCCTTTCTTCTCATTATGTGTCTCTATCGCTGCTCATTTTTTGCCTTTTTGTGCTCATTTAGTGTTTCTCTTTACTCATTATGTGCCTCTCTGCTTATGTTGTGTGCCTTTGTTCTCATTTTGTGCCTCTCTATGCTCATGATGTGCCGCTCTGTGCTCATTTTGGGCCCCTCTGTTCTGATTTTGTGCCTCTCTGTGCTCATTTTGTGTCCCTTTGAGCTAATTGTGTCTCTTTGGGCTCATTTAATGCCCCTTTGTTCTCATTTTGTGTTTCTCTCTGTGCTCTTTTTGTGCTTGTTTTGTGTTTCTATTTCCTCATTTTGTGCCTCTGTGCTCATGTTGTGTCCCCTTGTTCTCTTTTTGTGCCCCTCTATGCTCATCATGTGCTGCTCTGTACGCTCTATGTTTCTTTGTGCTCATTTTGTGTCTCTTTGTGCTCATTTTCTGTCTGCCTGACTTTCCAAAAAAAAAAAAAAAGTCTATTCATGCAGAGGTTTTGATCCAGGTAGCCTGGACCTCTACCCAATAGGCCTACTTGGTAATCCATGATACAAATAAGCCAGTGTGTGTACAGTTATCATAATTCATTTCTATACAATGGACCATAGAGATGTATGAGTGGCCTGTATGCTGCAGTCAGATGTACATGATGGGAGTTAAAAATCAGCATCAGCAGGAAGTGTTCATGAGAATGTTCCTTAGTTAACATTCATGTGGAAGGGACTTTGTGTGGATTTGTTTGTGGACCATAGGCTGTCAGGATGATTCAGAAGTGCCCCCTCCCAAGGCCCTAGCCCTATACCACATACCAACACTGATCTTTCTGGGGCGCTTTTGCACCATTAGTCCCACATGGGCAACAGCATCAGGCTCAGAGAGAGAGAGAGAGAGAGCGAGAGAGAAGGGCTCGGCAGGCAGTTGATCTACTGGCATGGTGAGCTTGCCCTGAAAAGGGCACATGCCTCCCTGCGCAATTATCCACTGTGCATAGAAACAGCACCCCCACCCTCAACACATGCACACACAATGGTTTGACCAACACAACTAAAAATGGAAGAGGGACGGTAACAGAACATGGCCAAAGAGCACCAGGCTGTTAAGATCATCACACTGATGTGGGATTGACATTATCTTCACCTTAATTGTGTTTGTCAAATTTAAGATAAGTGAACATGTAACAAACATCCTCAAGGAGAGTGTTAAAATAAGCACAGCACATCAGTGGATGTCAGCTGGTATTGTGCATATCGCATGAGATCATCACTGTATCATGAAAATTCATGCTCCGTAGAGTTTCATGTTGCATTGCCTCTTCTCTCTTGTTGTGCAGGCTACTTCAGCGTGTTAGCAGTGGTCCTGAAGACAAACAACGAATCACCGTGGACCGATGAGTTTGACAGTAAGAGCTCATGAACAAATACTCCAACAAAAAAAATGCTAAATCAGTTTTTCACTTGAATTAATTTCCTTTTCTTTATTGTGCAGAAATTGAGTTATCATGTTTGATTGAGTCCATTTCTACAACCAACCCCAGAATTGAATGGAAGAAGATAACAAATGGGGGACCAAGTTATGTGTACTTTGACAAGAAGATCTCAGGTATAAAAAGCACAAGCAAGTCTCATTTATTTTCTACAGTTTTCCACACTTTTATAGCTGAACATTGCTGAACATCCTCCGACAGGTGACCTGGAGAACAGAGCGGTGATCAGAGAACCTGCCACATTGCTGATAACCAACGCCACAAGATCTGACACAGCCAAATATCGTTGTGAGGTCACCGCCGCTAATGACCAGAAGTCATTTGATGAGATCGTGATTGACCTTGTTGTAAGAGGTAAAACCACATACCTGCGTCACAGGCCTATATTGCATGTTATTAAAAGATATGAGGCCGACGTGAAAATGTGATGCAGAAAACAAACCATTATTGTGCCCTTACAGAGAGACCTTGCTTCGTGATTCACACTTAGATGCTGTAAGATGAAACCGTGTTGTAGGTCGCACCAACCCTTTGGCATACATATGAGGATGTGTTATGACCAGACCTGCCCAGCCGCAAAGGCGTGTTCTGGGCTATAAGAGGAAACCTCTGAAACTGCATCTGCTCCGAATTGCGACGCTAAAGAAAGCAAGCGCTGCGTGTTCTGGTGGCGTTTTTTGGCACGGGCCAAAAATCATGTACCCACCCGTTCCTGTCAGTGCTGTCAGTCCAGTGAACCATAAGGGGTCGGGGTGACATTGGGTTTATAAAGCATCAGAGTCAATCATAGACCTAACAGCATCATGAAAGAATGTTTCAGTTTGTTTAACATTTGTTAACAGTTGATCTCACCACGAGAAGGTAGAAACACCACTAAGAGTGTCTCAATAACAGTATCCTCTTAAAACGTCTTCACATAGAAAGAAGAAGAGAAGTCTTAAGCTCAGAGAAAGATCCCTGGCAGTATGGATGATTTCATGTGTCATCCAACTGTGACTGTCAGTGAATTCTTGATATGAATACTGTAGACATATGTTTCCATAGCCATATAAAGAGTTCACAATCAAATGGTTGAACATGGAACAAAGAGTCATATAGTGTTCTGACTGGTCAAGTTAGTATGTGCAGCTCATTGTCAGCCTCTTGATGGTAATGATCAGACCACTATAACCATGATGATAGTGAGAGGGGCAAACAACAGCAGCTTCTACTTGTTGCCCAGCTTGTGTGTGAAAGGAAGGACATTATTAAAGGGAAGTTCAGAGTCAGGATAAATGTAAAAGACAACAACAGAAAAGTGTTGATATCTGCCTGGAAATAAAAAGGCTTCCTCACTATCATGAAACCTTTGTGAAAGGTTGAGGAGATAACCAGGCAGATTGCCGGCAGCACCCGTTTTAGGATTGTTTGTGATTTGCTCTCAGTGACTTAGAAGTCCTCTCGACTACTTCTAACTTTAAACAGGTTTAGTAGCTGAGTTTAGGTGTGTAGTTCCTAATTTTAGGACTGACACGCCTAAACTCAGCCACTAAATCTATTCAATCCGTTCATTACTCCTAAATCAGCAAGTCAGGAGCTACTGTTAGCCTAAAGGTGCTCTGTGAATATGGTCTCTGATAGTGACAGTGATCATGTTTTATCTGAACACAGTAAAGCCGGTGGTGCCCAAATGCAGTGTCCCAAAATCAGTGCCTTTTGGGAAGTCGGCTGAGCTGAGCTGTGTGGAAGAGGAGGGCTTCCCCAAGTCTCAGTACCAGTGGTTCAAGGACAAGGAAGAGATCCCTGAGGACCCAAAGACCAGCCTCAAGTTCTTCAACTCCTCATACACGCTCAACGCAGAAACAGGAACTCTGGTTAGTATGTGTGCCCATATGTTTGGACAAGGGCGGGGCAGCGGGGACGGTGGCCTGACGCCCAGGGGTGGGGGCGGATATTTTGGGGAGACAGTTGATGGTGCGAGAGGACTTGAGCCACGAGGGGAATCTAGTGTCCTCGCTTGCACATTCCTCAGTTCTCACTTGCTTTGCAGCGCTGCTCGATCCGCTCCGTGCCTCGCCTCCAACCCTCTCTCGTCCACCTTCATGCTGGCCTCTAAGATGTGACACACCAAAGCATGCTGCAGTGTTCGCCTTTACGGGACGTTCTAGTGCAAGTGTCGCCGGCTCAGTTGAACAAACTAAGTTTTCAATCGTAGCTGTGAACTAATAAGGTTGGGAGGAGGGGGTGTTCACAGAAACACAGTTATCACTCCTCTGCTACTCCCATGTGAGGAAGGAATGTCCACCAACACATTTAGAAAGCTATTATTGTTTTGTATTAGATTACATTATTTGGCCAGGAGAGTTGCATCATTTTTGGGAACTTGAAGAAAGCCAGAGAATTTCTTCATTAGTTCATCATGGTTTTTTTTCCTTCATCAACATTTCTTATTTCCACAAATTTCTTTTGCGTTATTCTACATGGCTTTATATTTTTATATATTTCTGCTTGAATATAAAAAACATAAAAAGTTACACATACGTGTGCATACACATAAATAGGAGGGAGAGAAGAAGATAAAAAGGAAAGTATAATACAAAGACTGCTTTTTTTCTGAACATTTCTGATGTGCAGTGGGTTTGAATGTCGTTGCACATAGTTGTATGTCGTTTTTAAAAGGCTGATGTAATGTAGCACCACAGGCTCCTCTGACACCATGACGGGGGGTTATTTTTTTAGTGTGTAAAGTAAAACTGCATATGTAACTATCTTCCTTCACTGAATCCCAGAGGGTTCTCATGATTTATTTGTTCATTCTACTGTAAAAAAACACCAAAAAAACTATACATACAAATCCTGATAAAACTGACCATAATCTTATATGTTCTTAAAACCTTCTGTAAACAACTAGTGACTGGACCAAGAGTGATAGTTTTAATCCGATGTATGTTTGTGATTTCTCCGATGCAGAAGTTCGTCGCAGTCCGAAAAGAAGATGCAGGCGATTACTTCTGCCGAGCGAAGAACGATGCGGGGCACTCTGAGTGTCCACCCCAGAACATGGAAGTCTGTAAGTGTGCCACACATCAACTGCTGAGATTTACGTCCTATCCTCAGGGCTCGTGCTTCCATTCACATGTTTTTATACGCATTTTGATGAATCACATTAACAAAGCTGAATGGAAACAGCAACACTTGATAAAAACCTGCTCAGTTGCACAAAAATGTTTTGTGAATGCGGCAAAAGTTCTGCCAAAGCCAACATTTAACTCGTGAGTGATCAGCTATTTATGCTGTCGCCATCTTCCTGGATATTATATTCATTTGTCTTTGCTTCTAAACTGAAACGAAACACGGAATGGAAACACGACACTTTATTGAAATATTGAACACTATACTCCACTGTGTCACCCTGCCTTTAGAGGGCAGGTTAACCAAATGCCAGCGGTTCATTTCTACATTCTTACCTGAACTCCACAGATGATATTGATGTGGTGGGGATTGTACTGGGAGTGCTGGTGGTGGTCATAGTGCTCTTAAGTATAACTGCAGGGATCTGCTGTGCGTACAAGCGAGGCTACTTCTCCAGTCAAAAACAGACGGGGAACAAGTAAGACATTGAGACATGCTCCCATCATTCACACGAGCAACAAATACATGTGTTCCTCTTTAGCCAACACCAAACCTGTCACCCATAAAAACACCCTGCGCTCTCTCTTTCAGTTACAAAGTTCCAGCTAAAGGAGATGGAGTGGACTACGTCAGGACGGAGGATGAGGTTTGTAAATAGCAGCTCAACTTAGATGCGTTTAGAATTTGTAAATGATACTATTAAAATTGAACATAGTGCATTTTAAAACTGATAGACAGTCCAGTCAGAGTTTAAATTGAAGATGGGAAATCAATCCAGCCACCTGTATTCTCCTTTTATGAGCCCCGCCTGGTCTGCCTCTGTGTATAAATGATTCACCATTCACCTACACATACTGTGGCATTTATAAAAGACCACCCAACACACACTTCAGCCCAGCGCACACACTGGCCAGAGGTGGAAATGGACAAATAAGGAGAGAGATGGATGTCACATGTCAAATCCAAGGAGAATTTATAACCTTCATTTTGATTTGGTGTAGTCAGTTTCACCATTGTCTTATTAAACACATCATTTTACTTCCCTGGGTTCTCTTTTACTATTTATTGTGAAGCACTTTGTCGAGTCTGTCTGATATGAGCAACAAAACAGAATCATTGATCATCTCTGTCCATGTTCATTAATAATGCCCCTGTTAAAATCCCATCATGTATCTTCAGCACTGATCTTTGTGCCGGTGTGTACACACAGTTTGAGTGTAAATCCACAGCGAGGTTTAAGAATGTGGTCCCAGGTGTGGCTCTACACACACTGACAACTTCAACTATTAATGATTCCTGCTTTGTGGAGCAGTCGACTGTCAGCTCAGGCAGATTTGAGCCGTGAGAAAGTCACTGTGAAAACTCCCCTAAAGTACAATGTGAACATTTATTCATTTAAAAAATACTTTACTGATCCCCGGGGGGAATTGAGTTTCGTTATATTTGCTCCATTCTTGAGTAGAAATATTCAGATTAATTATAACAAACCTATTTAGAGATATACAACAGAAATAAGAAAGGAATAAAAGAGAATAAGATATGAGAATATGTAAATATCTGTACATTCATACTTCAGTTTATATCAACTATATATATATATATATATATATATATATATACATGTGTGTGTGTGTGTGTGTGTTGAAATAGATAGAAGTCTGTGCATTATACTACTATATACAGGGTTCCTACGCAGTCTGGAAAAGTCTGGGATTTAATTTGAGTCATTTCCAGGTCTGGAAAAATATGGAAAAAGGGAAAAAGAGTTTTGAAAAATGTTTGTGTTGTTTCCAGACTTTTATCTCACTTTCTAATATATTAATTGATAATATAATATATAATATATTATCCATCTCTACTGTTCCTGTCTGTAGAGTTACAGGTTCACTTATTCATTTAAGTATCCATCTCTACTGTTCCTGTCTGTAGAGTTACACGTTCACTTATTCATTTAATGATCCATCTCTACTGTTCCTGTCTGTAGAGTTACAGGTTCACTTATTAATTTAATGATCCATCTCTACTGTTCCTGTCTGTAGAGTTACATGTTCACTTATTCATTTAATGATCCATCTCTACTGTTCCTGTCTGTAGAGTTACACGTTCACTTATTCATTTAATGATCCATCTCTACTGTTCCTGTCTGTAGAGTTACAGGTTCACTTATTCATTTAATGATCCATCTCTACTGTTCCTGTCTGTAGAGTTACACGTTCACTTATTCATTTAATGATCCATCTCTACTGTTCCTGTCTGTAGAGTTACAGGTTCACTTATTCATTTAATGATCCATCTCTACTGTTCCTGTCTGTAGAGTTACAGGTTCACTTATTCATTTAATGATCCATCTCTACTGTTCCTGTCTGTAGAGTTACAGGTTCACTTATTCATTTAATGATCCATCTCTACTGTTCCTGTCTGTAGAGTTACATGTTCACTTATTCATTTAATGATCCATCTCTACTGTTCCTGTCTGTAGAGTTACAGGTTCACTTATTCATTTAATGATCCATCTCTACTGTTCCTGTCTGTAGAGTTACAGGTTCACTTATTCATTTAATGATCCATCTCTACTGTTCCTGTCTGTAGAGTTACAGGTTCACTTATTCATTTAATGATCCATCTCTACTGTTCCTGTCTGTAGAGTTACAGGTTCACTTATTCATTTAATGATCATCTCTACTGTTCCTGTCTGTAGAGTTACAGGTTCACTTATTCATTTAATGATCATCTCTACTGTTCCTGTCTGTAGAGTTACACGTTCACTTATTCATTTAATGATCCATCTCTACTGTTCCTGTCTGTAGAGTTACAGGTTCACAGTTATTCATTTAATGATCCATCTCTACTGTTCCTGTCTGTAGAGTTACAGGTTCACTTATTCATTTAATGATCCATCTCTACTGTTCCTGTCTGTAGAGTTACAGGTTCACTTATTCATTTAATGATCCATCTCTACTGTTCCTGTCTGTAGAGTTACACGTTCACTTATTCATTTAATGATCCATCTCTACTGTTCCTGTCTGTAGAGTTACAGGTTCACTTATTCATTTAATGATCCATCTCTACTGTTCCTGTCTGTAGAGTTACACGTTCACTTATTCATTTAATGATCCATCTCTACTGTTCCTGTCTGTAGAGTTACAGGTTCACTTATTCATTTAATGATCCATCTCTACTGTTCCTGTCTGTAGTGTTACAGGTTCACTTATTCATTTAATGATCCATCTCTACTGTTCCTGTCTGTAGAGTTACATGTTCACTTATTCATTTAATTATCCATCTCTACTGTTCCTTACTGTAGAGTTACAGGTTCACTTATTCATTTAATGATCCATCTCTACTGTTCCTGTCTGTAGAGTTACAGGTTCACTTATTCATTTAATGATCCATCTCTACTGTTCCTGTCTGTAGAGTTACAGGTTCACTTATTTATTTAATGATCCATCTCTACTGTTCCTGTCTGTAGAGTTACAGGTTCACTTATTCATTTAATGATCCATCTCTACTGTTCCTGTCTGTAGAGTTACAGGTTCACTTATTCATTTAATGATCCATCTCTACTGTTCCTGTCTGTAGAGGTACATGTTCACTTATTCATTTAATTATCCATCTCTACTGTTCCTGTCTGTAGAGTTACAGGTTCACTTATTCATTTAATGATCCATCTCTACTGTTCCTGTCTGTAGAGTTACAGGTTCACTTATTCATTTAATGATCCATCTCTACTGTTCCTGTCTGTAGAGTTACAGGTTCACTTATTCATTTAATGATCATCTCTACTGTTCCTGTCTGTAGAGTTACAGGTTCACTTATTCATTTAATGATCCATCTCTACTGTTCCTGTCTGTAGAGTTACAGGTTCACTTATTCATTTAATGATCCATCTCTACTGTTCCTGTCTGAGAGTTACAGGTTCACTTATTCATTTAATGATCCATCTCTACTGTTCCTGTCTGTAGAGTTACAGGTTCACTTATTCATTTAATGATCCATCTCTACTGTTCCTGTCTGTAGAGTTACAGGTTCACTTATTCATTTAATGATCATCTCTACTGTTCCTGTCTGTAGAGTTACACGTTCACTTATTCATTTAATGATCCATCTCTACTGTTCCTGTCTGTAGAGTTACACGTTCACTTATTCATTTAATGATCCATCTCTACTGTTCCTGTCTGTAGAGTTACAGGTTCACTTGTTCATTTAATGATCCATCTCTACTGTTCCTGTCTGTAGAGTTACAGGTTCACTTATTCATTTAATGATCCATCTCTACTGTTCCTGTCTGTAGAGTTACAGGTTCACTTATTCATTTAATGATCCATCTCTACTGTTCCTGTCTGTAGAGTTACACGTTCACTTATTCATTTAATGATCCATCTCTACTGTTCCTGTCTGTAGAGTTACAGGTTCACTTGTTCATTTAATGATCCATCTCTACTGTTCCTGTCTGTAGAGTTACAGGTTCACTTATTCATTTAATGATCCATCTCTACTGTTCCTGTCTGTAGAGTTACATGTTCACTTATTCATTTAATGATCCATCTCTACTGTTCCTGTCTGTAGAGTTACAGGTTCACTTATTCATTTAATGATCCATCTCTACTGTTCCTGTCTGTAGAGTTACAGGTTCACTTATTCATTTAATGATCCATCTCTACTGTTCCTGTCTGTAGAGTTACAGGTTCACTTATTCATTTAATGATCCATCTCTACTGTTCCTGTCTGTAGAGTTACAGGTTCACAGTTATTCATTTAATGATCCATCTCTACTGTTCCTGTCTGTAGAGTTACAGGTTCACTTATTCATTTAATGATCCATCTCTACTGTTCCTGTCTGTAGAGTTACACGTTCACACTTATTCATTTCACTCTTTTAGCATTTAGCTTGAATAAAATGCTGTGCGTTGAACATGTCTCAGTTTGGACTTCATACACTGATGTGAGCTATCATGCGTAGGTTAAAATTAGAATTACTTGGCGACATAATAACCATCTAACAATTGGTATTCAGATGTTTAATATTGACCAAAAATTCCTCGGAGAAGTGTGTAAATATGAGTCTGGAGAAGTCTGGAATTAAGAAATGGAAATGTGTAGGAACCCTGTATTTAGCAGCAATAAATGGAAAAATAGAGATAGGAAATATGTAAAAATATGAATACTACAATTCAGTGTTTGAACAGGGTACTTAAGTTTGCTGAAGATTTGACTATTGTGCTATTGTATAATAATGATTTAAGATGAATTATAGCAGTGATAGCGCAGAGTATTACACATATTGGTCAATATTGCACAGTTGAAGGTATATACAATAATAATAATAATCTTAATAAATACGGCTCCTCTCTGTTCTCTGCAGGGCGATTTCCGACACAAGTCGTCATTTGTGATCTGAAAAGGGAGCGGACGCTGAGGGGCGCTGTGTGGAGCGTAAGACATGGCCCGTGGGACTGAACGCCACGCTGTCTGACCATGGAGCTGCCACAGCTCACGCTCTGGGCTCTCAGCACCACTGACATACAACTACTCAAGTTTGCCAAAGGTGACAAGATTTCACAGGACAACAAATACGTCAAAGTATCACACATGTAGGGACCGAGATTCATCCGTCAACTCTGATCACCGCCGACTGAATTCTGTTACTAAATTACGGAGTGGTTCCTTCACAGTTACTGCATGGTTTTAAACGGGGCGGAGAAAAGGAAACATTTCTTTGTTCTGCCAGGTAGGAAAGGAGGAGTGTCTTTCCTCCAGTCAATCATGACGCATTTCTACTCCTGCTTCAAACCTTTCGTCATTTGTATAACATTTCTTTTCTACTGTTGAAATTTGTCAGACTATTTTTGATGGAATATATTTTAAAATGCCTATAGATAAAGGTTTACTTTTTTAAATATTTGTAAAATACTAACATGTGTTGTTTTTTTATTTGGTTGTGGATAAAAATATGTAACACTTTAACCACTTTGCATCGAGCTGTAAGCATTTACAACTTTGCGATCGGAAGAAAGAAAGACAAATGAAAACGGACTTGTATCAGCATATCAAGATGTGGTTCTCGATCGGCGGTCTTACATATTTAATTTCTCCGCCGGGAAACGGCCACGTTGTGTTGTGAGAGACTTCCATGTTCATGTTTGTAGATAGTCTTAGTAAGAAGCTTTGAAGAGTGCCAGTCAAATGCTGTGAAACACTGCACACAATCAGTGCTGCATTTTCTTGATTTTAAGTGTCCTTCTATGCTTTCTGTTAATCTTGTATATATTGAATTTACTGTCCAGGATAGAGTTTTGCTGTCATATGTGCGTTCAGTATTACACTATAATAATAATAATAATAATAATAATAATAATAATATTAGAACAGGGTTTGTAAGTTAACCTTCCAGGCCCAAACTAAACGAAGATGTAATACGAGACGTTGTACTTTGACATTTCACTGTGCAAAAGCCTCGACCTGATACAGAAAACAAAGAGTATACTGTTACTGTGAGTGACAGTTCACCACTTTGTTATTTGAACTACTGACTCAACTGTTTTCAAACTACTATTACTCCAGGTACCAAGAACACCCCTAACTATTAGAGTCAGGGAGAGCACATTAAAAACACAACCCTTGACCTGAATCCTGGTTGATATTTGCTGATGTCCAGTCTGTTTACAAACTGCTTTTGCTAAAAAGAAGAATTGTGCTAATTAGAGAGTAGACCTTATCTAACATTTCTAACCTTTAGTTGTGACTAGTTAGTTGGAAAGAAGGATCATTTGAGGTTTGACTGCAGCTCGTTCCTCTTCAGTGTTACAGTGACATACAGCTGGGGTCTGGAGGGTTAACAGTTGTGCTGATTGTATATAGATATTTGTCTTTTTGTTCTCTCTCTCTCTCTCTCAAGATTATGTAAAGTGGTGAAAAATGTAAAAATGTCCTATTCGAGGCGATATGAAACTCTTTCCATTTGTAAGACTGAGGAAAGTTAACATTTTGTCATATTGATAACACGTGAACAAGAGCTTCATAAAGCCCCCCCCCCCTCCAGACAGGATATTTAAAATATACTCTGCTATGATTTATATGTTGTTTAACATGATTCCCACGAAAACAAAGTTAATTTTGTTTTTTGTTTTTAAAGGGACTGAAAGCTCCTCTTCTCCCTGATTTAGAAAACATGTATTTGGCCTTAGTTAGTAATTCCATAGTTACGCTATGGAATGCCGATAGAAATCAAATGGATAGAAAGGACATACCCATTCAAATCAACGTAACTGGAGGATCAGAGCGGCTGCCATTTTGTGTGTACAGGCGCAAGCTGTTTTCACACCACCACGCGGCAACCGCCCTGTCAACTGCCTTTCATCAAAAGTGTTTCCCCAAAGATCCTGTAGTTCAGCACGGTGCACTACACCGCGCATTCATGGGGGGCGACAAACACCTCACCGCCCTGCCACCATGATCACAACCGCCTCCTCTCTGCCGCCTGCCCTCACTGAAATGACTGGAGGCAGCATGTTACCTGACAGTGGTGTGAAAGCAGCTTAACTTCTATTTAAACTTCTATATCAACCGACTTTTGCAGTAACGACCAAATTGAATACTTAATGCGTCATCCACACTCCTGTCACCGTGTGGGAAATCACATTACTATCACCAGATGAGAGACAACTTGTTTGACTTGTTTCCTGTGACTGGTGTAGTGTGGAGGCATGGTGGACGCTGCACGCTGGTTACAGAAAAAGCCAAACAGCGGGCTGGGTCTAACGACGGAACACCCTTTCAAAATACAATTTCCGGGTCCAAGCGCTCCGTTGAAACAAAACAGACAACAACGGCCAAACATGTGAACAATTACGATCACCTCTTTAGTCAGTTAGACGTCTTTTTCATCCATAAGAAAGAGGCAAAATCACAAATATGTTAGATCGATTGTATTCCTAATGTCTTCTTTATCCATTTTGAAATTTAGAGTTTCTTCTAGTCAGACAAAATAGTTATATGGTAAGGATGTTTTATGAACAGCTGACCGGGCCGGGAAACTTCAAAATAAAGTTCCCCAACCCGGTTGTGTCCGTTCCTCGCCCTGGTGCCGCTGGAGTACAGCCCAAACTGTCAGCTATGAAAAGGGAAGAGCACATCCTTACCATAGAACTATTTTGTCTGGCTAGAAGGAATTATGTTGTTTTTTTTAAATACTCTGTTCAAACTGCGGGGAACACAGCACTGCTGCATTGTAGAAATATGAGGCTTGGACCCAGAAATCATATTTTGAAAAAGCCGTCAGATCTGAACAGCCCTGTAACCCCTCCTCCTCCCTCCCTCCCGCCCTGGCGAACATCTCCCAAAGTTCACCGGTCCTATGTCCACCCAGCGAGCTGAGACAGACGTGACCACAGCAAACAGATCAATGTCCTTTCTATCCAATTCTATTTCTATGGAATGGCCCGACAAAAGTTGACAGGCTTGGTCGCTCACATATGCGATGTAAGAGACCCTGGCTGTCTGAATGTGAATGTACAGAGACTGTCACTGGTTCGCTGCAGTTTCGAGGCAGAAATGCTCAGCCAGGAGGTCGACTGCTCATGTCCCTCAAGATAAGTCTCCTACAGACGGGTTAACGAGGTTAAAAACATGGTTTTCATTGAAGGAGGTCTTGAAGAGCAGCATGGCAGATTCAGTCACGATCCCACCCTTGTGTCAGTGTCCAGAACAAACAGCTCTCCGTCTCAGAGCGCTGTTGCTTTTTGGCTCCTTCTCACCACCTCTATGAGCTCCAATCAGATATCCACGTATCACTACACGCGTAACTTCCAGGCAGCTCATAGGAATCTCTTGTTCAGCTGTTATTAATGTTTGTGGTCAAATGTTAACTGAATATCAGTCATGGTAGAGACGATCTGCCCAACACTTGCACACAGGAAGAAGAAACCCCTTTTTCCAAGTTGCATTAAGGAACCAAGAGAAAATGTTTGTACTTTTACCCCAGTCGAGTTCACAATGACCCCTGTCACAGGTACATTATAGGGTGAGACACAAGTCACGCAGCACACACGCAAACATTTCCCCTCCTCATTTGTACAAAGCTCATTCCTCTTAAGTGCCTTCTGCCTTTACAGTGGTCCAGTTCCCCTTCCACTTGTACATTGCTCTGATACTGTCGGAGGCTTCGTGTTCTGCATTCATTTGACAACGAGCACGGCGTTTGAGAGGAATGATGTCACCGCAAATTTCCACTTCCGTTCTTTACATACGTATCTGCAAATTTTGTAAATAGCTTTTTTTTTTCATAGATTTGAAGGTGTAGACATGGTGAGTAGAAATAGAAATATATTAGTGCCTAAATATAGTGGGAGTTATTTTTGGTAAAGACACATAGCACTATTAGGCAAAAAAGACAACGACGGATACCCAAAGCAGGGGCGTTTATACAGGGACTCTGGTTCAAAACAGGTCCAGAAAGACGCACTGGCTGTCTGAGGTGGGTGCTTCATTTAGAACACCAACAGTCGAGACGATTGGATTCACAAACCCACCGCTGCTTTCATGAAAGGACTGTAATGGACCTCTAATCATTGAGGCGTTGTGAGCGTTTTTAAAGAGTTAGAGTTTAAAGCCACAGCACCAAACAGGAATCCATGTACAGCGGCTCCATGTGGGCCTGGTCTGGTGGGATGTTGTAAGGCAGCGGTGACAGAGATTATATCCACATGACAGTGAGAGATGGTTTCCAGTGTGTGTTGTGCACCGTTGTCTTTCAGCTGAAGGATGGCAGCGCTGCATGATCCGGCACCGTCAGACGGTTTTAGACAGAGGACTGGTGCTACATGTAAGAAAACCAAACTCTCGTGCAGTAGAAAGTCCCTTTAGGGCCTGCTGGGGTTGTTTTTGTTTATTTTAGAACCACTCTTTGTGATTAATAAAACTCACTTCTAATATTACTGGAGACATTTGTGTTTGCTTTTTTTTCTCTGTGTGTGTGTGTGTGTGATATTGATTCAGCGTCTGTGCCAGTCTTGTCATTTTCTCACATTTCTTTGCTCCTTCCAATCCTCCTAGACGACTCCACAGTGTCCCGCTGTTCACAGAAACCCTTTTCATTCTGAAAGTCCATCAAATATCCCACTGATAGCATCTCTGTTGAGCTAAAGCTCTAATCTATTAGTGGGGTTAAGCCGTTTGCACTTTCTACACTCAAGACAGCTTTCTTGTTCCTCTGTGGTGACTCTGCCAACTGGCAGCAAGTTCCTGGGTGAAGAGCTTTATAATCAATGAACTGAGCCCGCTAATATATTGTAGTTTGCAGCAGAGCCAATGCACGCTCATTTTATTTGCAGAAGAAATAATTCAAGCTTGGGTCACCTGCTTGCTTCATAGACTGTATAAAAGAGGCGGACACAACTAACGTGACATCACCCATTTATATGTGGACTACCGTTTTGAAGCCTCAAGTCTCGCCATCTTGGTTTTCAAAACCGACTTTATTTGGATGAGAGGGCGGAGCAAAGCCTCTGTTGTTTCAATGCTGCACTTAACGCTTAAAGTGTAATTTTGCTGCAAAATCTTCCCATGGTCCGCTAACAGTCGGACGTGGCTAACAGTGATTAGCTCGGGGCAGTACGGTGAAGGCATTCAAACGTCTTTTTTAACCACTAATACTGCTGAAAATAACAGCAAACCTCTGCAGCAGCATGAGAAGAGTCCCTACACAGAAAACAAAGCACCAAAAACGTAGTTAGTGAAGCCAGAGTTTATTAAAAGAGTGTTTTAAAGACTTACCTACTGGCCCCCGTACCAGCTCCTCTCATAGTAAAGTCCATTCAAGTGGATTACCAAAGTGCAGAGGTTGCTGTTATTTTCAGCAGTATTAGTGCTTAAAAAAGACGTTTGAATGCCTTCACCGTACTGCCCAGAGCTAATCAATGTTAGCCACATCCTGCTGTTAGCGACTACCGGATTTCACCGTTAATAGTTGTTACACAAAAAAAAAAAAACTGTCTCAATGGCTTATTTGATGAATGTAAGTGCCGAAAAAGACCTGTGGGATGATTTTGCACAGGAATTACACTTTAAGAGAGTAACTGACCATTTTGAAAATAAAGTTTTTAAAAATAAAAAAGGAAACTGCAGTGATATAGAGACAGGTGAAAATCGCCGGTTTCCCTTAAAGAGATACACTACCATTTTCAGTCCAGCTCTGTGTCACAGCAATGTGGGCATTGTTTTCAGATGAACAGTGTTTGGTCTGTCTCCATGGAGTAGGTCCCTGCAGATTAGAGCATCTACCAAGATAGGAGTTCTACGAAAATCCGCCAGATGACACAAAACACAGACTTCAGTTGATCTAGCACTAGCGTTATCTGGCTAACGTTAGCTTTGTAGGCAAGATACAACTAAATGAACATCGTGCTCTATTGAAGAAGACTTGAAACAAGTGATTGAGACCATAAACTCATTAGGAAAATGTTTACTGAGGAAATAAATCAAGTGAGAAGTTTAGGTTCATTTTTTCATTGACTTCTATACAATCTGACTTCTTTTTGGAGCCAGTAGAGTCGCCCCTGCTGGACAGGAATGCAGGTTAAAGGCCTTTCAGACTCTCCTTCATACAGTCTATGAATTGGTTCAACGTGGGAGGAAAAAACACTTTCTGGCCTGATGAATTAGCCTAGATTATTAAAAGAAAGACACTTTGTTGAAGAGACCATAGGGTTTTAGATCCTGACTCATTGGACTTGCACAATTCTCCTCTGAAAGTTACGCAGCATTTGTGTCCGAAGTGACGAGGCCTTGTGTCTTTAATGAGAAGAAACATCTGTGGTTAGTTGTGCTGGTATGTACTGCCCATATTTCACTATCAGCCCTCCATCCTCTAACTGCATTACAGTCTAGTCCATCTGTTGAGTACGTTCCAGATAAACGCCATTTCTTTTTTTTATATAAATCAGATTCTCAGCATTAAAGTGTTGTTTTTAAGAGTTGCTTCCCTTTTTGTTTGTATTGTGCACAAGGTCATTCCTGCAACAGTTCGACAGTTGGTGGCACTAACACGCAAAAAAGTTTATCAATGTGCCTGCAAAGGCAGTGAAGATCGCAAGCTAGCACACATGGATGTGAACAATACAACATTTGTAAAAATGACATCATGCTTAGTAAACACTGAGGGGTGAATTCACAAAAAATAGCATCATAACCTGCCCATTCTCATGGTCCACTTCATGGAAGATATAGGGCTGGTAAGTCCTGCTCCTGTATTCCTGCTTCAGGTAGACCCCGTGGGACACAAGCGCCATGAAAAATGCAAATTGGTGTCTATTGCAATGGAACAATTATTTTCCAGTCCCAGTGTTAATCTGTCCTGGATTACACATATGATGTTTGTGGAATTAATTTGACAGTTTATTGTAAAATTGTTTAGGGAAAGGCCTATGTGATGTCACGACGGCTGCTGCTGCGTCTTCTGCCAAGATTGCGATCAAGACGCCAGTGTGTGTTGTGCCAGAATGTCCCCGTTCCAGCAACAAACAGGTGTTCTTGCTCTTATTCCTGTCTGACCCAAACCCCCACCACAGCGACTTCCTGGTTGATCTAATACTGAAGTGCCAAAAACGTCAGTTCTCTGAGTGTCCACTAGGGGCAGGTTTCATAACAGAGCAGTTTCTCATTGACCCCCATGTTAAACAGGCCGTTTTCACAGCATCATTAAACCTGTTTAAGGACAAAAGAACATTCTAGTCTGTATGTTTAGGTCATATCTCCATGACAACACTGAGGGGGGGGGGGGGGGGGTTGTACCAGGCTAGTTTTTATTTTATTGGAGTTTAAATTATTATAAATAATTAGGGGCGTGGCCTCTTGAGTGACAGCTAGCCTCTGGCCCTCACTTCTCCTTGGAGGCTAGTTATCAGGATTAGCATCATTAGCATGCTAACTCCGTCATCTCGACCTGGACTGTGGTCATTCCTGTGGTGGTGTTTCCATAAGTGACAAGATCAACTGTACAAACAGATGGTTTAGGAACACACCGTGTTAAGGCTAGCTCTGTTATGCTAATTAAATAGCCTCACTTGCATGATGACTTGAAATACAGCCTGCTATCTATGACACATACACTAGATGCTAATCTGGAGCACCAGGAGGATTTGGGCCGTGAGGGACTATGTTTAACAGTCTATGGGCCTGGTACTGTGTTGAAAATCAGTTTAAATCATAAATCATAAATGCTGCCTGCACTTCACTACCAGAGCCGGTGTAAACTCCGCTAGAGACATGGGACTCCCACTCCCGTTTATCTAGTAACGTTTGCCTAGCTCCCAGGAGATGAAGCTAATGTGGCTAATTCTGTAAACTGTGTCACCCAGATGGACGTATCTCCCTCCTCCCAATGTCACATCAGTGCCCTTTGGATCAAGTTGAGAGAACAAACCTCGACGGAGAGGCACAGTCTACGGTGTGACCGCAAGACTAGGAAGCAGCACTCAGAGTTGAGAAGGGTTGGAGGGAAAGCGTGATGACGTGACCTCACATAAACGACTTGAAATGCAGTTCTCATTACGCTTTTTCCCAGAGCCTTTCACAATCTTACAATAAACTATAAGATTCTTAACATGAGAAATTACCATTTAATTCCGCAAGCATCATATGTGCAATCCAGGACAGATAAAGACTGGGACCATGTATATTTTCCGGAAGCTGAGGTCCAATGGGGTCTACCAGAAGCTGGACTTACCAGCCCTGTTACAGCTCAGACACACCCATGAAGTCTTTCAGCTCAATGCACTTTGCCTTTTTTTGCATCTGATTGCATTTATCCATGTGTCAAAGAATAAATGTTGTCTTTGTGCTAGAACACAGATGGCAGAACAATGGCAGAGAGAAAAAGACAAATGAAATGTTCAGAGGCTGAGCTTCAGGTTCCGACCGATGAGGTACAGAGGAAATACTCTAAAGTTCAGGCGAGGACTTTAAACAGGATAGAGACAAACTCTTTTTGGAATTCAATATCCAATGTGTCAGTGCTGTTGGTGTTTTCAGGCCTCCAGACTGTGAGGGGGCTCGATTTGAAGCGGAGCAAACTCTTTATAAATGCACTTCATTAGCACTAAATCTCTGAGGAGGCTAATCATTTCACTGTAGCCGCGTGTGGCTGTTAGTGCGCATGTTTTTGTTTACAAGAAATCTCCACAGGGTGCCTTTAATGCTGAACTTTCAGTACCACTGAATTAATATCATGGAATATTTTACTTCAAAAACCATCTTTCTGGGTGAATGTGCTCCTCTCTTTCTCTGACTTTCCAGAAGATCAATTCAAGTTCATTTTAAGTGTGACACAGAGGTAATCGGTTTTGTTTGCATTCTATTTTCAGTCTGTGGATTTCTAATCTAAATGACTTAAATTGTAATGGCTAAATCCAGAAGGCAACATTAAGGACCTTCAAATTATTTGTTTACTTGCCCTGAATTTTGACATCACTATTTGTGCATTTGCATTTAAAGTACTTTATTGGAAACGAACAGGGAGCGAGATTAGACTTGAACAGACTTGGTCAGACTTGAACAGGAATGTTGCGGCTCATTGTTGGGGGCTTAACCCAAAGACCACCAGGCAACATCCTCCTTTTTCTAAATTTGTGAATCCTAAAACAGACTTAAAATCAAATAATAATAAAACCGTTTCAGAGGGAAATATTTCAGATCCAGTTTATCTTTACAATACGATTTAATCGTCATCTTGAATGGAATAAAAATGAGTATTCTACATTTCAGTCAGGAGAGACATAGTTTAGTATAACAGATATGTGATGATTAAATATTGGCAGAACGTTCCTGGCGCTTAGACTCAACACAGAGATTTGTAATGGAGGGGCATCTGCCTGAAAAGGTCTGGCCTTGGGTCCCCAGTTTGGACAAAGCAGTGCCACTGGAAATTGTATCTTGACGTGCATCATAGCCTATAAGTCTGGATAAAGCCACACAACCTCAACCAATATTATAATTATATAACCATAGTGAGGTATACAACCTTAATATTTTGATATAACTGTAACTTATAAGGTCAGGTAACACAACGTTAGCTGCAGCCTCTCCCTCACAAAATATGCATAATGATAAGCAATAATATGATGTTAGCTAGATAGGCAACAGTCACGTTATGCGCTATGTGCTTCTTAACATTGTGTTACTGTCGTGTTCTTACTCAAGGAAAGGCAGAGTACTTCTTAAAGTTCAAAAAGTTTGTTATAAAAACAACAGCAAAGACTCTTCAGCCTGGCCAGGGACTCTCCCTGGGGTCAGAAGTCACAGGCATCTTTGCTGTGACCACAGAGGCAGAAAAGAGCACAGAGCTCCTCCTTCACAAAGCATTTATACAGCAGTAAAGTCATTGAGTTGTTGGGATTGGTTCAGAATGTTGCTAAGGCAGTTCCTGGTTCCTGGTTCCTGGTTCCTGGTTCCATCACTCCCACACTGGCTCCCATTCGCCCCCTGGTCACACGGTTCCTCCAATGATCCACCAGCTCCTGCAGAAAGAACACTCCCTACTCTGAAGCATCCAGCCTCCTGGGGGGCTGACTCCCTCATTTTACTGCACCTAGTTTTAAACTGGAACGCATCTGCAACATCCTTTAAATGGCATCCGTGATGACTTGATAATATTGTGAAAGCATGCTCAATCATTCTTATCTAACTTCCATATCTATACAGTGAGTAATAACAAAATTCAAATATATTGTGACAAAAAAATGTCTTTGTTTAAAAATCCCCACATTACCTAACTTAATAAGTTACCATTAATATTAAGGCTGTATTTTTAACCTTGGTGTTACTGGCTGAGGTCAAGTGGATGGTAAATGTACTTACATACAGTATATAGCACCTTTCTAGTCTTCTGACTACTCAAGGGGCTTTCACACTACATGTCACATTCATCCATTCACACTGATGGCAGTGGACATCTACAGACCATCTAATCTAATCTAATCATTCACACCACATTTACACACCCATGGGAGCACGGGGAGCAATTCGGGGCTCAGTGTCTTGCCCAAGAACACTTCGTCATGCGGACTGGGAAAACGAACCACCGATCTCTCGAATGGAGGACGACCCACTCTATCACTGAGCTACAGTCGCCCCAGGTCTACTTGTACTTGGACAAGATATCATTCACACACACTCATAAAGAAATTAAAATAATTGTTTTGATGAGGTATAACAGAATTTGCCACATAACGTGTGGGTAGTTGACTCATCTAATGGTAACGTTAACAAGTTTGCTAGCACACCCCTCTGTTCCTCCAACTCCCAGGGGGCTAGTCGACTTTTGGGTTGAGAGCTGATAGACGGACCAGAGATGGGCGGCTAACTAGTTAGCTTGCTAACTTCACCATGCTTCACTATATGCTTAAAGACAATGAGCCGAATAAAGTTGTCTCTCATCTGTTGATACTAATGTGCTTTCTATGCTGTTAGCGTGTGCATGTGTATGAAGCTTTGCGGTTTTTTAGTTTTACAATATCTAATGTTAATTAGCTTGCTAATTCCCCCATGCTTCATGCTTCACTGGTTACCACCACAAAGAGAAAACACAGCCGCAGTGTGAGACACTGGTGGTGTTGTAGTGGTGGCTGATGAATCTGATGAATCTGTGAAGACTGGCATGGATCAGGAGGTGGTGGGGCACTAAAATTAAGTTATTAAAAAAAAAAAGGTTTGTCTGAAATACTGTTATTTTTTTATTGTCCAGAATTTGATAGAATATCCTGTGTGGCTATACCACTGTACCACTTTTTGTTGAATTGACTTGGTTATTTAAAACAACATGCTAGTACAGCAGAGGTACAACCACAGAGGATATTCTATCAAATGAATCTGAATCTATCTGAACAATGATAAAATAACAGTATTTCAGTATTAATAACTTGTTCTCTAATTTGGATCTCCAGTGTAAGTGCAACAGAGAGACGAGGATAACAGCAGCATGAACATACTAAACAGAGGCAACAGCAGGATAGGCTAACAATGTAGGTTTGACACTGTGCTGTTGGATAGATGTGACCAGCTAATGAGAGCAGCTGACGACATGATCGACAGCCCCAGGCATGACAGCAAAGAATAACGAGCAAGCATGTGTGAGAGGGGAGAAATAGAAAAATGAAACAGACCTTAGCGTGCAAAGAGACTTCAAAAAGAAGATGATCAGTGAGCCTTAAACCGTTGCCATGTCCTATAGAAACTGGACTGATCAGGTTTGATCACTTCTGACACTGAGCCGCAGCTGCCAAGACACACTGCTCTGTTTCCTAGTGCCACTTGGACTTTACTGACATGCTTGAAAAGCCAGTAAAGCAGGAGTGAGATACCATCCCACGTGACTTCCTTTAGGTCTACCAGGGTGCCCTTTTGAGCGGTAACCTCTGCAACAATGCAACATACTGTATATCAGTCTAATCCTTTCCATTAATCCCATTAAGGTGAAATTACGGTACTATATTGTTAGAAAGAACTCTTCTGAATTGTATGACATTTGGACAATATTTCTGGAATCGTTGACGGGTGGAGATGTGGAGGAGGCAGTGAGAGAATGGGATCATAAAAACATTCAGTTTACGATGTAACCTATATTAAGAATATTATTATTAATATTCATTGATTATTAATGTTGTTGTTGTTTTAAATGATTTTTTGTGTGTAATTTATTATTTGTTGACTTGCTTTTTATTTGTTTACTTCACCAGGACGTTTCGGTTCTTCGCCCTTTCTAAGTTGTGGATACTTTCATTGTTATTTTCATTGCTGACATATGTCTAAACTGTTGGATGTTGTTGTACAAATACAAAAACCAATAAAGATATGTTTAAAAAGAAAGTCAAATTCCGGTCTTTTGGTCTTTTTCGGCACTTACACACATCAAATAATCCATCGAGACAGTTTTTTTTCATGTAACAACTATTAACTGAGAAATCCCGGAGAGTGGCTAACAGCCGGAGGTGGCCAACACTGATTAGCTCGAGGCAGCACGGTGAAGGCATTCAAACGTCTTTTTTAACCACTAATCCTGCTCAAAATAACAGCAAACCTCTGCAGCAGCATGAGAAGAGTCCCTACACAGAAAACAAAGCACCAACAGCGTAGTTAGTGAAACCAGTTTATTAAAAGAGTGTTTTAAAGACTTACCTACTGGCCCCTGTACCAGCTCCTCTCATAGTAAAGTCCATTCAAGTGGATTACCAAAGTCAATCCCAAAGGACGGAGCCCATTGGTGCTTTCTTTTCTGTGTAGGGACTCTTCTCATGCTACTGCAGAGGTTTGCTGTTATTCTCAGCAGTATTAGTGGTTAAAAAAGCGACTCTACTGGATTTCTCCGTCAATAGTTCCTACACAAAAACAACTGTCTGCATGGCTTATTTGATGTGTGCAAGAGTTGAAAAAGATCACGGGATGATTTTACCCCGGAATTAAACTTTAACAGAGATTATACATTCCAGACTTTGGCTGCAGTGAACAATCTGTGAAGGAGCTGCACACAGAAGTGTGGGCAGAGCCGACACGAGGAGGAGAAGAGACAGGAGGAAATCCTACTTGACAGAAGGATGGAGCCTGTTTAGAAAATATCACAGCATGACGTGACGAACTGACACATTGACAACATATTTGTCTGTAACAGAGCTGGGCTACGGCTGCACCTACTGCTCCCAACCGTACGTCAACAATTGGTTTCAGCTAGAAGGACTGTGCTCGTTAAAAGCTTGAAGTAATTTGTCCGAACACGAAAAGGAGTTGTAGAATTTCACCATGTGACACTCAGATGTTCCAGCGGGCTGTTGAGGGACAGTTTTAGACTTCTTTCACCGTCTCAAAAGTGAGTCATTGTTATGAAAGAACATCGGTACCACTCAACTCTGAATATCAGCCCCAGGGGAGCCATTTAACTGTTGTCAGCTTTGATTATGAAACGACTCACAAAGGAGGATCATTATCCTCTTTTTTAATTCACTTCTCAATCTTCCCAAAGTCATCAGGGCTAATTACGCAGTTAGATCTGGTCCCAGAGGAAGCCTCCTAATGAACTGAAGTGACACACTACACCACAGCGGTTTCTTCCTCTGTACACGTGATACCTCATATTGTTGTAGATATGCCAGTGGTAGAACTGAGGTGTGAAACATGAATGGTGTTGACTTTATTTACTGGCATATGCGGGTTATTCTTTCTTTTTATAAACAATGTGGGTGGCAGTAGCTCAGTCCATAGGTGACTCGGCTGGTTCAAGTCCCAGTGTGGACCATTCATTCATTCATCTTCAACCGCTTATCCCGGGGTCAGGGTCGCGGGGGTGCTGGAGCCGATCCCAGCTGACATCGGGCGCGAGGCGGGGTCCACCCTGGACAGGACGCCAGTCTATCACAGGACACATAGAGACGAACAGAGACAGACAACCATTCACACCTACGGGTGATTTAGAGTCATCAATGAACCGAACACATGCATGTCTTTGGACTGTGGGCGGAAACCGGAGAACCCGGAGATTCAATTCAATTTTATTTATAGTGCCAAATCATAAGAGACGTTATCTCAGGACATTTTACAGACTAGGTAAAGTACGGTGGCGTTGAAAACCTTCCCTATTACTGGCAGGAACGTCAGACAGACCCAGCTCTGTGGAGGACGGACATCTGTCTGCACCGGTTGGGGAGGAAGAAAAGAAGAGAGAAAGAGATAAAAGACGGACAGATGGACAGAGAGAGACAAAGACAGACACAAAGACAGAGACAGACACACTTCCAGTAACTATAATAATATCTATAGTAATGTGAATATGACTTATATGCTATGGCCGTTAATACAGCAGAATAGTGGAAACAAGCACAGCTAAGGTGATAGATTATAATAGTAGCAGGAAGCCATGTGTGGGCCATGAATGGACTGGTGGCTGGAGAGGTGCCAGTTCGTCTCCTGGGTACTGCCAAGGTGCTGTTGAGCAAGGCACCGAACCCCCAAATGCTCGGGGCATCGATCCATTGGCAGCTCCCACGCTCTGACATCTCTCCATTAATTGCATGTATATAGGTCCTGTTTGTGCATGTGTGTTCAGGCCTGTGTGTGTGTGTGACATGAATAATAATAATAATAATAATAATAATAACGGAGCGAAAAAAATTAATTTCCCTTGCGGGATAAATAAAAGGAATTCTTCTTTCTTTCGTTTTCTACTGTTCCTGGACCACATGACTAACAGACAATGTCCAAGAGCTGATCTTGCATCACCCACAGCAAATAATAAAGCTCATTGTCATTATTTTATATTATATATTCATTTATTTCACTTTCTTACTTATTTACTCTTAGCTGAATGTTGATAAACCTGTTTAGTATCAGTATAGTTTGTATTATCAATTTTAGACACAAGCATCATTACAAAATAAACAAATAAGAGATATTGACCAGTCTGTGTTGCCAGTTCTGCACTGTTTGGCAGTGAAAACTTTTTTTGGAGTTTTTTTCAGTTTTCCATCCCATCCTGAATAAAAATAAATTCATAAATACGTTTAAAAACAGAAGACAATCATGCTATAATATGGGGATAGATTGACTTAGGCGTGGGAATGTTAAAATACTGAATAATGACATAAAAAGTGTCTTTTTTATGTTTGATTTTAGATTGATTTGATGTATTATTATTATTATTATTAATGCAAAAAACCCTACCTGAAGTTGACCTAAGAACTCAGGTCTCCTGTTGTGATATAATTCTGCCCTCTAGTGGTGTCTTACTGCCACGACAAAACAGGTTTTTTCACTCATTGGAGATGAGAGAAATGCAAAAGGGAAACAATAATAACTTAGAATTTGAATTTTTATTTCAGACATGTAAAAAAAAAAAAAAAAGAATACAAAAGTATACAAAATATAATTAGTTTAACAAATAAGAGAGAGAGAAAAAAACCAAAAAAAACAACCTGTAACAACATACAATTTATTCTGTCTGAAAAGGAGCAGGAAGAAGTTTTTTCACTTAGTTAACCCGACCCCTTTATAACAATTCAGTGATTGCTGTAGTCGGTATCTTTTATCCACTATATGTGCAATTTGTAAATCTAACTATACAATAATCAATATTATAAAATTGTATAAATAACATATAATATATATAAAGTAACATAATATAATTTATAGGCCTATGCAGATTATGCAGCTCTGAACATGTCACTGATAAAAACAAATGATAGATGTTATCGCTGAGCCTTTCACACATATCTGCAATCTATCCTTTACAACAGGAACATTTCCAGACCACATGAAAATAGCTAAAGTGGTTCCACTTTTTAAAAAAGGATGTCTCCAATTACAGACCCATATCCCTACTACCTCAGTTATCTAAGATTTTAGAAAAACTATTTGTGTTGAGACTGAAAAGTTTTATGGACAGAAATAAAACATTAAACAATAGTCAATATGGTTCCGCACTGGTCATTCAACTGCAACAGCAATTTTGAAAATGGTAGAAGAAAAAAACAATGCTATGGATAAAAAGCAAGTTTTTGTTAGTATTTTTGTTGACCTGCAAAAAGCATTCAATACTTTAGATCATAGAATATTATTGAGAAAACTATATAAATATGGTATAAGAGTGGCTCATCAATGGATCACAAGCTACTTAAATGAAAGAAAGCAGTTTGTTAAAATCAATAATACAAAATCCTTCTTTATGTCAATGACATTGTGAAGGTTTCCAGTCTACTAAAATGTATTTTGTTTGCGGATGACACTACTTTATTTTATGCTGGCAAAATATAAAACAGGTGTTACACATGGTAGAGCATGAGTTTGGGAATTGTATGAGATGGTTCAATGCAAATAGACTGTCCTTAAACATAAGTAAGACTAAATTTATGATTTTTAGTTGTACAAATAAGGACTTTGATGTAGCATTGTCAGTAAATGGTGTGGAGATCGAAAGGACCCATGTATTTAAGTTTTTAGGTGTTTTGATTGATGAACAGTTGACATGGAAATCCCATATCGACCATGTTAAATCAAAGGTATCCCAAACCATGGCTGGGCTGCACAAGGTTAAAGAATCAGATAATAAGTGTGCCTTGTTTTTGCTGTATAATTCACTGATTGTTCCACATCTGACCTATTGCACTGAAGCATGGGGGAGTGCGTATAAGACGCATATTGATCCAGTCTTCAAACTACAAAAATGTGCCATTCGCGTTGTAAATGGAGGTGGCTACAGGGATCATACAAATCCAATATTTATACAATTAAAAATTATCAAATTCAATGAATTACGAGAATTTAGCCTTCTCAAAACAATGTACAAAGCTCACCAATATACATTACCGGAAAATTTGCAAAAGAGATTTGTTAAGAGAGAAAGTAGTTCCACGTTAAGAGTAACTGAAGTCTTTCTGAAACCAGAGTTTAGAATCAAACCAAAGGAAAGATGCATCTCAACTCAAGGTGTCAGTCTGTGGAACAATTTAAATAGTGAAATTAAAACTTCTCAATCCCTTTTTATTTTCAAGAAACGTGTAAAAGCGCTATTATTACAAACATATGATGATGCTATTTAGCAGAAAAAGTGACTTTTTATCTTGTATTCATTCTGCAAAGAAATGCTGACAAGGGGCAGACTTTATAAGTTTATCTTCTTTCTGCTCCCTTTCATTTCTTTTCTAAAGAATGAAATAAAAATGAAAAATAGGCCTACATCTAAACATCCATAGAAACACATCTACATATACATATGGATATACAACCGTAAATATACATAAATATATAGCCCATAATTCTACACAAAGCGATTTTTTTGTTTTTGAAGCCCTTCCTCGTCCCTGTACCTTCTGAAAATCTTTCCTCTGTACCTTTTTTTAAACTGGACCATGTTTGGACATTGCTTTAACACCAGCCACTGAAATGCAGTGACTTTTTAAAGTCTTGCAAACTGATGGTGTCTTAAAATTAAACTTTTCCCTCACATAATTACCCCCCTCTCTGTCAAAAAAATGTTTGAATATGTTTCTTGCTGTAAACAATTTTTTGCCGTTTGATAGTGAACCAGGTCAGTGAACTTTAAAGTGTGGGCATGTAAAATCAACCTGCTTTATTGATTCTTATGGCTCCTTTTTGAACTGTGACTAGGGAGCAGTGAGCTTTTGTAAGTGGTGCCCCAGACCTCCACACAGTCTAAATTTAAATAAGGTAAGCTCATTGAACAGTGGAGAATGTGCAATGATTTCTGAGCCAGTATAAACTTTGCTTTGCAGAGGACTGAGGTGTAAGTTGATATTGATATGACTTTCATGAGGCGTGTGACTTCATCAGAACGGTGTTTTCCTGCCCTCTTGTGCTTAGAACTAGTACAATATTCTTCCTCATGTTTTAGTTGAAAAAAAATATCCTGGGAATGTGATAATGTTGGACGATGTTTCGACATGTACTTAAGTCAAAGAGAAGTATTACAAGAAGGCTGTTTATTGAAAACACTTTGTTGCTGTTTTATGCATTTATCCAATTCACAATGGGCCAAATTTAAAAACTGGGACAAAGTTGCGGGCCAAATGTGCATGTTTTCCTTCTCTCCAGATGTGTAATGTTGAACCTTTCCAGTGCAGGTCCTTGTTCTTGTCCTGGTGTTTCTGATGTTTGATTCTTTGGTTACAGCCACGGTGACAAACAGCTCTTTACCTTCAGACACAGATCATCTGCCTCCCACCGCTGCTGAAAGCTCCTGTGTTCCATCTTTCTTTTGGGTGTTTTTGGGGAGGGGTGGATTAAGTTTGTCTGCAGAGACTGGCAGCATGGATGCTCATGTTTGTCAACAGAAAAGGAGACGTGTGTGTGCTTTATACTCGCGGGCCAGCTCTCAGAGAACCTTAATATGATCTTGCGGGCCAAATATGATTACACCGCGGGCCAGATTTGGCCCACGGGCCTGAGTTTGACACCCCTGCATTAGACCAACCAGTAAACAAACTCTGAATGAAATGATTCTAAAGTTATTAGGGATAAATGGATGAGGACGGTCTTTTTGTGATACTCAAAAGTACACGTCGAAACATCTTCCAACATTATCACATTCCCAGGATATTTTTTTTTCATCTGAAAAATGATGAAAAACATGTTGTATAAGACTTTGTCAGGATAGAAGTATGAATGGATTTCTTTTTCCACTACTGCCCCTGCGGTTTCCAAAGTCAGCCTTTATCCAGACGGAGACACGCAATGGTCCACATAAATAAGTGGGGAAAATAATCATACGAGCACACATTAAAGATAAATGTTGCAAAACCAGTTTAAGATGGCCATATCAATGGAGTATAAAGAAGCTTCGACAAACACTAGGATCTCCACAGTCTTTTAAGGAATACTACAGGGCATACACTGTTTAGCGTTTGCTTTCAAGAAGAATGGTTTGATTCCTCCTCAATAAAATGAGCTACTTCATTCAACTTGAATCTATAAAGGTTTAAGTTTTCTGCACTGGCTCTGGTGTTATGACTTTGGACTTCCTCCACTTTCTTAAAGTAGCTTCGAAGATGAACACTTCCATGTAAAATCCTATTAACAGCATTTAGTTGGATTTGATGTGCTTGACCCTGAACCCAGTGAAGTTGTAAGAATTGAGACTTATACTGAAGTTTCTGCTTCAAAGCTTCTGTAAGGTCCCAGTCCCATCAACTGACAGCATCGTCAACACTGGATCAGGCAGGACACTGAGGGTTTAAGAATCAAAACTCATGGAACTACAGATGGATCTTTTAGGTTGTCATTTTTCAGCAGGTTAGGCCTATGATTGATTGAATGTTCCTTTTCTGTGTCATGCACATAAAGGGCCCAGCCTTCATGGGTGTATAAGACACCAAAATGCCTGTTGCAGTGTTCAAATATTATATTTCGTTTAGTTTTTTTTACATAATTATTTTACAGCTCAGCTAAATATATATTTTTCTGCATATATGTATATACACTACTGTGCAACGGCTTAGGCTACTGAGGTGAGGTTGTGTAAGACAGTTTCATGTCCCAGGTCATACACCTGCTCAAGCTCTTTTGAAGAAGAACAAAGAAACAGCAACATTAAGGACCATAGTCACAGTGGTCGGCCAAGGAAACTTAGTGCAGCAGATGAAAGACACATCAAGCTTATTTCCCTTCAAAATGTGAAGATGTCCAGCAGTGCCATCAGCTCAGAACTGTCAGAAACCAGTGGGTCCCAGGTCCACCCATCTACTGTCCTGAGGAGTCTGGACAGACACCAGTGGGACCCAGGTCCACCCATCTACTGTCCTGAGGAGTCTGGACAGAAACCAGTGGGTCCCAGGTCCACCCATCTACTGTCCTGAGGAGTCTGGACAGACACCAGTGGGTCCCAGGTCCACCCATCTACTGTCCTGAGGAGTCTGGACAGAAACCAGTGGGACCCAGGTCCACCCATCTACTGTCCTGAGGAGTCTGGACAGACACCAGTGGGACCCAGGTCCACCCATCTACTGTCCTGAGGAGTCTGGACAGACACCAGTGGGACCCAGGTCCACCCATCTACTGTCCTGAGGAGTCTGGACAGAAACCAGTGGGACCCGGGTCCACCCATCTACTGTCCTGAGGAGTCTGGACAGAAACCAGCGGGACCCAGGTCCACCCATCTATTGTCCTGAGGAGTCTGGACAGAAACCAGCGGGACCCAGGTCCACCCATCTACTGTCCTGAGGAGTCTGGACAGAAACCAGCGGGACCCAGGTCCACCCATCTACTGTCCTGAGGAGTCTGGAGAGAAACCAGTTGGACCCAGGTCCACCCATCTACTGTCCTGAGGAGTCTGGAGAGAAACCAGCGGGACCCGGGTCCACCCATCTACTGTCCCGAGGAGTCTGGACAGAAACCAGTGGGACCCAGGTCCACCATCTACTGTCCTGAGGAGTCTGGACAGAAACCAGTGGGACCCAGGTCCACCCATCTACTGTCCTGAGGAGTCTGGACAGAAGTGGTCTTCATGAAAGAGTTGCAGCCAAAAAAACAAACCTCAGAAGTGGAAACAAGGCCAAGAGACTCAACTATGCACGAAAACATAGGAAGTGGGGTACAGAAAAATGGCAGCAGGGTCTCTGGACTGATGAGTCCAAATGTGAAATATTTGACTGTAGCAGAAGGCAGTTTGTTCACTGAAGGGCTGGAGAGCGCTACAATAATGAGGGTCTGCAGGAAACAGTGAAGCCTGGGGGAGGTTCATGCAAGTTTGGGGCTAAATTTCTGCAAATGGAGTTGGAGATTTGGTCAGGATTAATGGTGTCCTCAATGCTGAGAAATACAAGGCAGTTACTTATCCATCATGCAACACCATCAGGGAGGCGTGTGATTGGCCCAAGATGTATTCTGCAGCAGGACAATATGCCCAAACAAACAGCCAATGTCATTAAGAACTTTGGCTGTTTGGCTGTAAACTAAGCTCTTCCGCATAAAGAAGAAGAAGTAGTAGTCCTTGAAGTGTCGGTCTGGCCCCACAGAGCCCTGATCTCAACATCATCCAGTCTGTCTGGGATCATATGAAGAGACAGAAGGGTTTGAGGAAGTCTACATCCACAGAAGATCTAAAGGTTAGTTCTCCAAGATGTTTGGAACAACCTATGAGCAGAGTTCCTTCAAAAACTGTGTGAGTGAACGTAGAAGAACTGATGCTGTTCTGAAGACAATGGGTGGTCACAAGCCCCCTGGGCTTGTCAAATAAAATCTGCTACAAAAAAGGTGTTTTTTTTTAATTATACTTCACATAAAGTTCTACACTATAGCTATTTTTCATGAGATAATAGGTTTGTAATTTTGCTTTTCACCATACATGAGAAACATTGTCACTAAGTAACCTACTCTGGAAAATGATGAACGGCAGGGTGTTTGAATAAAATAAAGATTTGATCTCATTTGCCCAGAAATGACCATGCAAAATGTCCCAATCAAATGTCTTTTTAGTGATGCTCTGAGCAGAAACCTCACAAGTTGATTCCAATGCTGAAGCATTTGACACGTATACATGATGTTTGGAGGCTCCCATCCCATACCTCCACTAATGGCCAGTGTATCAATATAAGTCAATATACGGACTACAAGTAAAAATCGAATAGCTCTATAATGGTAACACCCATGGCAACAGTAGTGGTTGTACGCAGAGGCGGATTAATGCACAGGCTGGCCTAGGCTGCAGCCTCCGGATTGGCCAGACTACTTAAATTTGTTTTAATTTACTACGCTGGGGGGAAAAACGTGCCTCCTATTTGGGCCCTTAGAAACATTTTAAAAAATCATGTCACTGATTGGATAGATATAGGACACATTTACCCAGTCATGTGGCCGGGTTCATAAGGTCAGTTTCGTTGTCAATGATACGTCACTAACTGTTAATGCACAGTACAGCGGCAAACTGTCAGAAAGGAAAAGTGATAGAGCACAAAAAAGACAAGCACAATGACTGAAAGAACAACAGGACCAAGATCTACTCGAGGAAATTCCTTCTTCTGTACTAGGGTTTTTTTCCCTGATAAAGCATGATTAATAATGTGGGGGGCCCAAACAACCAGTAGCCTAGGGACCCCTGACCACCTTAATCCGCCACTGGTTGTACGGAGGATGCACTGTTTTATTGCACTTACATGTGCAGATGTTTGACCAGAACGGTTTATCTTTTGGATTTCTTTACTTTGAAACATTTCAGCCCGAAATTAAGAACTGCTAACTCATATGAAAGCCATACCCTGTGATGTGAAGGGTTGCTTCGTTTTAAGCTGGTGCGAGCAATAAAGGGAAGCCCACTCCTACAGGAGATCCATCCATCCATCCATCCATCTTCAACCGCTTGTCCCTATCGGGGTCTCGGGGGGCGATCCCAGCTGACATCGGACGTGAGGCGGGGTCCACCCTCGACAGAACGCCAGTCTATCACAGGGCACATAGAGAAACACAGAGACATACAACCATTCATACTCACGTTCACACCTACGGGCAATTTAGAGTCATCAATGAACCTAACACCTGCATGTCTTTGGACTTTGGGAGGAAGCCAGAGAACCTGGAGAGAACCCACCAGACACGGGGAGAACATGCAAACTCAACACAGAACCCTCTTACTGTGAGGCGACTGTGCTGACCACCAGACACCATGCCGCCCTGCCTACAGGAGATGACAACCCTAATGAAAGTACCTGAGTACCTGAAAGGTCGTACCGCGGGGAGCAAAACCCACTCTTCTTCCTCCTTCCGCCTGTTGATACTGCGCCAAAAAGTGCAGCCATATTGTAGCGAGAACATAAAAACAAGTATTTAAAATGCCGCAGTCGACCAGATAATGTTGTGTTAGTGTTGCAGTGAGAGTCACGTTTATACCAAAAGCTAAAAAAGAAAAAAAATCAGATTAGTAAATACAGTTTTCCTTCACGTGACTGTCCGCGCATGCGCACTCGGGCGCTTGTAAGTCGAAATACTGAATAATCAGGGAAGCGTTACAGGAGCAGCAGAAGCAGAAAGTCGGGGAGTGCTGGAAGAACACGTCCAGGGACACCTGACCGACCAGCAGCGATGAGCTTCTTCGGTTTCGGTCAAAGTGCGGACCTCGACATAGTTCTGAATGACGCCGAGACGAGAAAGAAAGCGGAGCATAAAAGCGAAGACGGCAGGAAGGACAAGTACTTTCTCTTCTACGACGGAGAAACGGTGTCGGGCAAAGTCAACGTGACGCTCAAGTACCCGGGGAAGAGGCTGGAGCACAACGGCATCAAGATTGAGTTCATCGGCCAGATAGGTGAGCGGCTGGCGGGCCTGCGTCTCACGCTGAGCCGCTGACAGATCAGCTCACTCCACTCCGGAACACCCACACTGCACTTTATTAAACGTGTCCTAATGAGTACCGTGTGGACCACTGTAACAAACCGTCCCGCTTTGTGAACAAGTGTCAGTTGGAAGTGTCAGGTCTCGTGACAGTCGTGTGCGCGAGCTAACGTCAGCTGACACATCAGCCATTGGCTGGCTGTCTCCCTGACCTTTGACCCCCTTCTTAAATGTTCTGTCACATTACAACTCTTCCGTTTCTTACTAAGGAGTTACTATGCTAGATAATGGGTTCAAGGCCGGAGCTGACCTCACATATAATGCAATTGGTAGCAGGTTGCCTGTAAAAGTGGCTGAACAAGACACAAACTTAAAGGTTGAATATGTAGAATGTTTATTAAAAACTGTATTTTTCCAAGTAATAGTAATACACCCACGGGGCGTTCTGAGGGGTACAGAATGAAAGTAGTGCTTTTCCATAAAAAAAATCAATCTATTTAGTCTGAATTAATGATATTTCTTATTTTCTTTTTTTGGACTCATTTTCTGTCACGTTCGGTGTACATTGTAGCAGCCAATAGATCTTTTCAACGTAAATCCATCGCTAGGCAGCAGTCGTGTTCCTTTTTAACTTCCTGTAATCTGACGTCATTCACATACACTGCAACAGGAAATAAACTAGGACTGTTTTGGATGTTTATGATTACATCTTTGAAAGGGTCAATAGCGTTGGGCGTTGCTGGTTGCAGCTACTGTAGGCAGCAAAGGGACGTTATTTGTCCCAGCAGCTGAGTGAGCGGACAGACGGGCAAAAACCAGAGTCACTATAGGCCGAGCATTCACTCCATGGACTGAGAGAAAGGAGAGAAACACCATTAAAACGCACGCCCACATGGCTACGCTTCTCCTTGATCGCTAACATCACTTTCATCTTTACTTAGCTGGAACGGCTAATGCTAACTGTCAGTCAAAGTCCTTTTGCAATCCTTGTTTTTATGGTGCAATTTTCTAGAGGGGACGGGTTCAAACAGACTCAAACAAACTCTGGTCTCCTGTAGCTACATGGCCGGGTTTGACCAACCTGACTGCTGGACTTATTTTTTGTTGTTGTGACAACGATCTTGAGACATTAGATGGAGCTGTTCTGCTCATTCTCCATATTCAACCTTTCAACCAGCTGAATTCAGCTGTGGGGGAATCTAACCAAATAAATGTATTTAATTGACTCAACTTTATTTTTTATAGTACCTTAAATTCAAACATGCAGCCCAAAGTGCTTCACAGTGAAATTGAAACCACAAAAAAAGATAAACGGTAACATATAAAACTTTGCAAGACCCAAAAATGACATTAACAACTAATAACATTACTTCAAATTAAAAAGATAGGTCTTTAATGACCTCACCATTCTAACATCAGTGAGGTCCACAGGTCCTCAAACAGAAGGCACTGTCACCGGGGCTTTATGGGACACAGAAGGAAAATGGTGTAAGATGAAAGCCATTTTCTGACGTAGAGAGGTGTAAGGTCGTTTCAAATGAATTCTAAAAGAAGTTATCTAACAGACTTTGTAGGTAATCAGGTAAAGGGGGAATTTCAATAGTCCAAATAGCTATTAGCCTAATAACAGGAGTAAATATTCCAGCATCTTTCTAAGTTAAAAAAAAGAAGAAGAAATGACTGACTTTGCTGATTATCTATACCACTGTAATTCAGATGGCAATATTTTACTTTTTATTCCACTACATTAATTTGTATAGTTACTAGTTACGCCTACTTTTCAAATTAGGATTTCAACATACAAACATATACACATAATGAGTTTATAAAATGTTATTTGTTACAGGGTAAAGGGCCCAGTAATATATTGAGTAGTTAAATGCAGCTCCACCTTGACCAGCTGCAACATTAAAATGCCGTTGACATGTTGATTCAAAATAAAAAAAAATAACATTGACAGGCGTGGTACCTTTCAGCTGGATAATGAGTACTATTACGTTTGATAAAAGTGCATTTTGATGATAACACATGAGTATTTGTACATTGCTGTATTTCTGTCACAGATCTGAACACTTTATGTAAAATCATGTAACATATCTGTTAATCAAAATAGAGTACTGTGTTGGGACTCTAACAAAATCTGAACATTAGGTTTGCTTTACATGGTGATTATTTAGTTGTGTTGAAGTAAAACAGTAAAGGAAATCATTTGATATCTGCGACTAATTGCACAAAGGTTGCACTGTGTAAGGCCAGCTGCAGGGACCATTTGATTTAAAAGAGAAAGGCCCTCATTCAGTCTCGCTACAGCTTGTTTTCATCATTTCAAAGGTACATACCCTTCTGTTTTCATGTCTTTCGTGATTTATTAAAATGCAATCTGCCCATTTTAGCTGAGTTTGCTTACTTTTGTCATTTTCACACTCTAAATAAATCCTAAATGCGTTTTGACACTTTCCATCACTGCCCCAACCCTCCCTTTCCCCTTTTTAATGCTCACCACCATTTGTCTCCAAATAAAGAAAGCAGAAGTACTTTGGATCAGGCGCAGACGGGCAAAATGGCAGCCTTAAAGGTGGCCTTTGTAAAAAAATAAAAGCTGAAATAGTTAATATGGTGTACACAAAGGCTGCCTCACATCAGTTTGTTTAGATCTGCATGGATTAGTCTGGCTTTCTGGATGTACAGCGCTGGGATGAAGCCGGATGTCAGGCATTCTCCTCTACTTCTATCTGTTTTGCGAGGGCACCACCGCTGGATCCGGGGCTTAGCTCCACCCAAGACGACTGTGAGGGTTTAAAGAAATACAAACAAGACAGAGTATTATTTCCCCCCTATCCCAGAATGATAACTTGTGCAGCCAGAGCATACCTCGGTAGCGTAACAGTGCAGTGGAGATGGGTCTGACTATGCAAGACTAGTAAGTGGCTAAACTATGATGGCCCAGTCACGACTGGCTCATTAGCCTAGGAGGATCCTCCTTCAGGTAAAACAATGAAACAGATTTGACTTCAACAACAGTCAAGACAAATCTTATGCCGTTCTCCTCTGTCCTCAGATCACATCTTAACTGTTGTTAGGTATCAGCACTGAAGGAGAAGCTTGTACGAACTCTTCATGTGAATGTATGAGTGCTCCACTGTCTGTCTGATGCTGCTCACTTGTCTTTTCTAGAGCTGTACTATGACAGAGGAAACCACCACGAGTTTGTGTCTCTTGTGAAAGACTTGGCTCGGCCAGGGGAGCTCACACAGTCACAGACGTTTGACTTTGAGTTCACACATGTGGAGAAACCCTACGAGGCTTACACCGGTCAGAATGTCAAATTACGGTAAGCTCTGCTGTGTGCACTGTGCATGGTGTGTCTGAAGTATTTGCAATGTATATTATGTAGAAATCTCTCACATGCAGCTCACACTTCTGTTTAATGGCACCGTGGCATGATCAACGCTTTTTTCTCTGGATCCTTCTGTTGAATATGAACAGGGCTCCTGAAATTGGGCCTTTGATCAGTACATTCATGTTACACAAACCATCCAAAAATATCCTTTACCCACATGTTGTTTACTTTCTGAGCTTTGCCTCCACGCTGTTAGTACATCATACGCTTCAGTGATCTGATTGGTTGATTTGGCCCGTGTGTTGGTGATAGACAGATGGTTTATCCAATCAGAAACCAGTATTTCTGCCTCTTCCCAAAATATCTCCAAACCAGACTTACCAGATGGATATGCAGAGAATTATGAGAGTTATGAGAATTAAAGGTCCCTTATTATAAAAAGAGAGATTTCCATGTCTTTTTTTTATTATGAAGGTGAAACAGGTTGATGTGCTATACAAATACTAAGAGTATGAAAATGCTCAATCCACAGAGAAATGCCCACAGTCTGTATTCAGGAACTGTGTCATGCCATGAGGACTTCTCTACTGTTGTGATGTCACAACTATACTATATAAAGGTAGAACGCTACGTGGCTACAGTGCCGTTACAGTCATTCCCCGGCTGCAATGATGGCGCAGAGACATCAAGAGTGCGGATGTGGAAGACCCAGAAATACTGACCAATCAGAGCAGGTGGAGGAGGTGTCAAAGAGACAGGCGCTAAAAACGAGCGTTTCAGACAGACGGTATATTCAGACAGACAGGATGAGAAAAATAATGTGTTTTTGAACATTAAACATGCAAACATGTTCCTGTATGATCCTGAAAAGGAGCATTATATGGGAGCTTTTTAAGAGAGAAACAGAAAAACTTCATAAATCACCAATTTGTGATTTGTGAGGTCACTGTAAAACCACTGTAACCTCATCAGAATATACATCTTTGACATACTTTTGCAATACTTGTCATCCTAGTGTCTCTATGCGTGTTAATAATAGCAAGTTCACATATTAGTGGTAAAGTTAGCATGCTAAGAAACATTAACATGTTCAAGGAATTGTGTAGCATTTAGGGAAACCCTAAATGCTTTTCTGCCAAAAGTCCTATGAGAAGATTAATACCACTCTAGTATTTGTTAACACCCATAAAACCACACCATGTTTTTGTTTTTATTTTTGTCCATTTTGTTTGTTGTAAGGATGAAACAAGCGTGATATAACATATAAATGAATGAGCTTCGGGGGTGCCTTTACCTTCAGAGTGTTTCTTTTTGCTAAGCTAACAGTCTCTGGGCTGTAGCTCAATATTTAACACAGACACTGAAGGTGAATAAGCTCATTTCCCCAAAAGTCTCAAAAGAATTCCTCTGACCTCTGGTAATTGTACAGCTGTACAACATCAACACCAACCTTAACATGTCCTGATGTGGCCACTGTGAAGGGGATGCACCTTCACAACGACACAGCCTTTCTCCTGCAAAACTTTTCAGACTTTAAGTTTGTCTTCCCGTTTTTATCCATCCAGCAACTTCTGTTGAGCAGCCCAGCCTGCCAGGGCCACAGTGGTTATACTGAAGTGTTACTCTCTTGTACTCGTGTTTCATAGCCATATGATCTTTTTTTATTTATTCCAGCTACTTTCTGAGGGCAACAGTAAGCCGGAGACTGAATGACATCAGCAAAGAGCTGGACATTGTGGTACACACACTCAGCACCTACCCTGAGCTCAACTCCTCCATCAAGATGGAAGTGGGGATCGAGGACTGTCTACACATAGAGTTTGAGTACAATAAATCCAAGTATGATTTTCTTTGTACAATTATCTACTCAAATAACTCTTTGAGTTCTTTGTTTGTAAGAATTGTACCTGTTTTTTGTGCCTGTTAACAGAAGAAAAGAGAGAAAACAAAGGGAAACAAGTGTTTGGTTTTTGACAGATCGTACCTTTTGCTTGCAGGTATCACCTTAAAGATGTGATTGTAGGGAAGATTTACTTTCTGCTGGTGAGGATTAAGATCAAACATATGGAGATTGACATCATCAAGCGGGAGACAACTGGCACAGGGCCAAACGTCTACCACGAGAACGACACCATAGCAAAGTATGAAATCATGGATGGGGCGCCAGTCAGAGGTAAAAACACACAGTCCTTTGCATGCAGTAACTGTGTTATTGCTGCCTATTCTTAAATGGTGTGTTTGAATATTTCTGCATACTGGGGTCCATAAACAATGTAGAATTGAATAAATGGACTTTAAAGATGAGACTTTCAATGAGCCCAGTCGTATTCATGTGTAATGATGTTAGTTCTCATAGTAGCCATTTCATTATAATGAGAGCCTACCTAGATAACTCCTTCAGTACCCCAAATATGCCTGCATGTAAACAGCCTTCATGGATTCACGGGTTTCGCGTTTGCGCATGCTCCGTGGGTTAGAACCCAACCTCCCCACTCGGCGGCGGTGGTTTCTGACCCGGAAATAAAATAAACCAGGAAGAAACGGCCCCGAAAACATGGGAAAAAGACAACATTAGAGCGTTACCTTTAAACTGAGGGGGGACTCCACCACGGCAAGAAACATCACTACCAAGAAGACCCGTTTCTGTGGTAATTCTGTCCAAAAGTTGTCCATTTTCCCCACGCTAGTGATAAAGACAAGACTCCGTCATTTTCCCATTCAACCCCCTCTCATGTATACGTGGGGAACTTCAATAATCCGATTATTCCCTTAACCGGGGTACGACCATTTACGGGTTACTGATGTGCATGTAAACACACTGACTGTGTACTATGACAGATTTCCTAATATTAGATTTTGAATCTGCCATATATCGCCCTGCTTACAGCATCATAATGTTTTGCTTTATATTGAGTCGTTACCCCTGTATCAGGATCCGTATCGTGAACGGGTCATGAACTGTGTTTGTGTTGCGAGTTCACTCGTCACGCACTATATCTGCCTGTGGCTTCTCGTGCTGCAGGAGAGTCCATCCCCATCAGGCTGTTTCTAGCCGGCTATGAGATGACACCCACCATGAGGGACATCAACAAGAAGTTCTCTGTGCGGTACTACCTCAACCTGGTCCTCATAGATGAGGAGGAAAGACGCTACTTCAAACAACAGGTACGCATGCTGAAGTCCTCTGTGCTTCATCTGTTGACTTTCCCTAGGGCCGTCACTGATCCAGCCAGTGTGATTCTGTGCTCTGCCATAGTGACTGAAAATGTTTTGGCGCTCTCTTCTCACTCAGCTTTAAACTTCACGGTGCACATAGTCATACAGTATGTGACTGAAATAACCCTGACCTCAACAGAATTACAGCACCTTTGCTTGGGGTCACACATTTGAAGATGTCCCCTTGGGCTCTGAAATATTGTGATGACATTTTTTTTTCTTCTCACAGTTCTTCAACATTTAGTAAACATTTAATTGAGAAAATAATCTGTGGATTAATGATGAATATAACCGTTATAATAGAGGCAGTGGCGGCTGGTGAACACTTTTTAAGTTGTGGCTGAAGCCATATTCGGTCAGTATCAGCAACCATCAGTACACACAAACTGCACACAGTTTTCCCTTTTGCATTTGAAACTGAACTTGTAAACACTTGACTTATTTATTTGTGTTAGAAAGGCTGTTGAATGTTATGTCAGTGCCTCCGATTGGCAGAGATGCACACCTGCACTGATAGTAGAAGGCAACACAAGAGGCACACTGTCAACAGTGATCTATATACAATAATGTCAAATTATATACATTCATATACTGAACTCCAATCTCCCTAATGAAGCACACTTGGTTTATGCATCAAGCATTTCTGTTATTTCTTTTTTTTAATAAAGAGTAATTCTTCATTCGACTCCACTCTGTAAAGAGCATCACCTTTGTCTCTAGGCTTCACCAAAATTCAAAACAATCTGTTGTAAGTTTTGACCACAGTCATTTCCTAATCTCTATTTAAAAGATAGGGAGGGTTTAGCCCTGTTAGAACATTTACACCAGCCGTCCCTGAATAGAGGATATGCTGCGGCTCATTAAGCCATGCATACTGTTGACCAATGAGTCAATCCTTTATTCAGGTGGACATGATTGGAGTAGCAGACTTCAGGTTTTGTTTTCATTCAACAGCTCCCATGAGGGATATTTGTTCCCTATATATCTTTATTTTCAGTCACAACCGCCAGCAGGTTCAATGTGAGACATCCCCAACTGCAGCTTGTATATCATTAGTCCTGTTTGTTTGCAGGAGATCACCCTGTGGAGGAAAGGCGACATAGTGAGGAAGAGTATGTCTCACCAGGCGATCATCGCCTCGCAGCGCTACGAAGGCTCCTCCAATCCAGAGAGGACCCCGACTCAGAGCAATGCAGAGGATGACAGCTAAAGTGTGTGTGTGTGTGTGTGTGTGTGTGTGTGTGTGTGTGTGTGTGTGTGTGTGTGTGTGTGTGTGTGTGTGTGTGTGTGTGTGTGTGTGTGTGTGTGTGTGTGTGTGTGTGTGTGTGTGTGTGTGTGTGTGTGTGTGTGTGTGTGTGTGTGTGTGTGTGTGTGTGTGTGTGTGTGTGTGTGTGTGTGTGTGTGTGTGTGTGTGTGTGTGTGTGTGTGTGTGTGTGTGTGTGTGTGTGTGTGTGTGTGTGTGTGTGTCTTCACCCAGTAGATGCACTTAAATATAATTTGCAAATCCCATTTGACCAACCTGGTGAACTCCCGTGCGTGTACAGTGTCAGAGTCACCACAGTTGTATTTCTAACAACCTTTCCTTCAAACTTCTTTGATTGCTGCTGTACAGAAACCGCAGTCATACGCTCGGTTCTGGAAAAAGTGGTGAAACGATCGCTCTTCCAGTACATTTCTGTATGTCTCCTCAAAGGAATGGGACATTGGGACATTCATTCATCACAGATTATTTCCCTGCCATGCCCTCAGCTGAGAAACACACCCTCTCATTTTGTTTTAATTCAAAAATGTGTTCAGTCCAGTCATCTGAAAAGCCTTAGACACAAATAAGACTTTAGAAAGGAAATACATTTACATATTTGTATAAGACAATGCTAAAAATATTTTCATACATTCCAAGGTTCTCATCAGAAATAGGCATGAGTATTTTTTTTTTTTTTAAACAAATGTCCATTCTTTTAACCAGCATTGAACCTGTTTGATGCATCAGTAGGTTGTGGCTCGGTGTCCGGTGTCTCCACTGCTGCTAAAACAGTCCTCATTGTAAGCGTCTGATAGTTTGAAGCCCTGCTTTCTTATTTGCACTATGATCCCATCCTGCTTCCTCTGCTCTCACCGCTGTTTCTAAAGTGGACGCATGGCAGGGTTCACTTCCGATCCAATATGGACAGTATTGCACCTGTGTTTAGTGACTGTGGACATAGATGCGTGTGAGTCCTGCCTCTTACTGACTGTCCCGTCTGGTTAGTTAGCAACGTGCCTAAGGGTTTATTGCCAAAATGTTTCAGTGCAATACCAGAGAACTATTCCCACAGTGTGCTGCTACACCCTGCCCCCCATTTAGACTGCGCCCATCTCATCATCCACTGCAGTCAATTTTCATGAAAGAAAAAGAAAGGGTTCAGTGCCAAGAAGGTTTCAGATAATGTTGAAATTTAAAAAAGGCGTATAAGAAATGCAAATCTGTAGCGTTAAGCACTAAATTCAGAGACGCGAGAGTCCCACAGAAAGAGTCCCAAACGCTGTATCTTTTCTAAATAAGCATAAATAATCCGGGGTGTTGTTGCCTGAGTTCCTGTGCCATTGCTCCTTTTTATTTAGTGTCCTTTTCTAAAAATCTATTCTCCATCCTGAATTAGAGCACACTGGTGAGAACGATGTGCACGTGTGCGAGGCACTGACACAGAACCCCAGCACTCCTGCCTGTCCTCCTCACATTATCCCGCTCTGCAACCTTTCTGCTTTGTGACAAGCTTATGCTGTGCAAAATCAATCACTGTGTATTATTTTAAAGTTTTAGACATTTTTATATTTCATACTTTTACTGTCAGTGAGCTCAATTTTGAATATGCTGTTGTTGTGGCCAGGCTGCTGTTCAGGCTACTGCTAAAATAAAGGCTATGGCGTGTTGATGTGAGCCAATTATTTCCAGTGCTGTAGCTTGACTTAAGGGCTGACAGAGTTCCTCTTCTTTAGAGATCCTCCCTCTGGCTGCCTCTCCACTCTCTTCTCAACTTAGTGTGCATTAAGGAATGGTACCAAAATCATCTGGGTGGTGTTTGACTTAAAAAATATACTAATTTAATTATAATTATAATATCATTATAATTATTAATGAATTAATATTTGTTTTGGACCCTTCCTTCCTCTTGCTCATTTCTCAAGTTAACCCCTCAGTATTTGACCTATCACCAAATAGTGCTTTCTGCTAACCGAGCATTCCAGCTGCTCTCTATTTGTGAACCAATGATCAGTCATTATCACTGTCTCAGTCTGAAAAATAAGTGCAGAATAAAGTGAAGGTGTGAAAACATGTCACGCTCTCAGGACTCAACAGTAACAATTGCCAGGTTGCTTTTTGAAACCGTTTTGAGAAATTGGCAACCAATTCTTGGCCCTTTTACTTTTAAACATATAAAATGTAGACAGCTAGAAGCAAAATGTGCACCCCAAAATAAATGCTTTAATATTTGTTAGTGATATTTAAATATAGCTGTTGCAGTCAGAAGCAGACAGCGCTGCATTGTTGCGTTTACTCACATGCGCACATGAATCTGTTTTCAAACTCAAAGAAATCCTTTTGTTTGGTTGCTGTAATAAAGGTTTTAGTCTTTAAGTCACATATTCATTCATACGCTGATGTAGAACTGCATATAACTTACTCAAAATATAAGGTGACTAAAAATGGCAACCATATTTTCAGTTTTGGCCACCAAAAGCTGATGCCTGGTTGCCAGCCCGGCGATGACTTTTCGAAGTTAGTGTTGAGCCCTGGCTCTTTGCTGTGTGTTCTGACAGTATACAGACACAGAATCGGCTGAGCGGTTTCACTTTCTAGCTAGCTTCCAGCTAACGTGCAGTTGGTACAGTGGCTGTATGGGGTGAATAAACACAAACAGCCCAGTGATCAAAAAAGTGTGTTTAAGCAGGGGGAACATGTCCTTCATGTTCTGTCAGATCAGCTTTAATCCCTACTAACTACAACCCCGTGTCCAAAACAGTGGGGACGCTGTGTCAAATAGAAATAGAAACAGGATGTGATGATTTGCAAAACATTGAAAGTCCATATTTGATTTGAAAGACAACATATGAAATGTTCTATAAAGATCCTCCACAAACTGACCTCTTAGCCATACTAGCCTCTAGAAAATAAGGGCTTGATCTTGGGCATAAAAAAATATTACTAATAGTTTTCTTACAGTCCCTAAATTGTAGCATCCTTTATTTTGGATGTCACCTCCATTGATACTATTATACTATGACACTTTACTGAAATCTGTTGAAGGAACCCCAAATCAAGTGTGCAGCATGTGTCCTTTTTCTTGCTCTTTAAAGGTTTGAATTGGTGCTGGAACAGACACAGTAGCTAAACTAATCCACTTTGTAATAGAGCGTAAACTGAGATTGAAATAAGAAGGACTAATGAAATGTACAGTGTAAATGCAACCCTGCTCCTCTTTTTATTTTCATGTCATAAATCAGCTCACTGTCTATAAATGTTGATTTGAATCACTTTATATTCCTTTTTTTATTTTGAATTAAAAGGGAGTAACTGAGAAAGGCGTCTGTTCTCTTCATTGGCGTTAACACATCTGTTGTTTCAGGCACTGGTGTAAGAAACAGCTGCTGTAACTGAGACACAAGATGGCTGTCCAATCCAAGCTCCGTTACCTCACTAACATGGCACGTTGTGCTTCTGTTTTGACAAATATTAGACTGTCTTACATGTTTACTAGTATGGATCTGATTAGCACCTTCATGGAGAGCTGTTTGATCACTGCACGATTAGTCCTGTCTGTAATGGGGGCATTTTCAAATTTTCTTGGACGTATTTTGGTTTTGTTTTGTTTTTTATTATATGGAATTTGGGAATTCAAATGCATCCTGAATGTCCCCCGTAAATGCCACATTGATGGTCATACAGTATAACTGTCAGTGTGGAACAAATGCTGTCACTAGAGGGCAGGTTTGGATCACATTTCTTTATCAAGTAGGTGTCCTAGTGGAAGAAGAACCTCATTTGTGGAAGTAAAGGCCATTGTTAATGTGCATTACTTCCAGAGGGGCTGTTTAGACATTAGTGCCAGTGCAGTTATTACGTTTGTTAAATGTGTTTAATGAGAAGAGTGTAAGCTAAGTCATTTAGCATCAGAAATAGAGCAGCAGCTTGTTGCTGCTGAGGCCAATCGTTTGCTTTTGTGTGCTGTGCAGACAGCCAAAACCTTTCAGGGACTCCTTCACTTTGGTAAACAGGGAGGGAAACCGTATTACAGCAAGATATAATGTGGTGCATGTGCCTTCTCGATTATGGAGGACAGAATCTGCCGAAATAAAAACATGAATAAATGACTCCCGAAATAAATGAATATGCTATTAAATGTAGCAAAAATCTTTTAAAAAACAGGCTTGTAGGCATTATTTAATTGACATAAATTGATATTTCAGTTTTAATTTGCTTTTTATTGACCTTTGTTTTTATTCCCTTATGTATTTAATTATCTCTGTACTTGTTTATTTTTTATTTTATTTTATAAATGTATTTATTTATTTTTGCATTTATGTGACTTTTAAATGAATGCATTATTTTCTTTATGCATTTCATTTAAATAATGAAGAAATGCACAAAGGCATTTCAAAGAAAAACACTGAAGTTAATGAATTAGCCGTAATCAAAAACATTTAATACATTTGAAATAAATGCAAAAATAAAATCTGTATTTTATATTATTCAACATAAATGTAGGCTGACATTAATTCATTGATTAAATGTGACAGAATGTTATGCGTCCTTTTAAATTAGCTTCTTTAGTTACCTTTGTTTTCATTGCCCTATACGTTTACTTAGCCTTTTATTTATAGTATAACAAAACATACAATAATATACATATATAATTATAATTATTATAATAATATACATATATTATTGTAATTATAAGAATTAATGTCGGCCTGCATTTATGTTGAGTAATCTTTTTGGTATGTTTGCTGGTACTTCGTTTATTTATTTTTAATGTGGCAGGTCCAGTCCTCCATATTCTCTTTAAGTAAGAATGTCTATGCTCCTAAAGAGAAACCGTTCCTGAGTGCAGTGCTGTAGTGGAGGACATATACGCAGGAACTCAGGCTGTAGCCACCTCTCTTTCTGGCAGTGTACATGAAGCCATAAGTAGGAAAGTAGACCCACTACTTTCTTGATAATCTGCCCATCTACCCACTGCAGTAATTACAACCACCACTACACCCCACAGAATGAAGGTCCTATTATCCAGTGGTGCATCTGTCACATAATCACATTGGTGATTAGAGTTACCGCATAGTGGCACAGGAAGACGAAGCAACAACTGCCGATTCTGGATGTCACTTCAAACGGATTCACTTCAGTATGGAAAGCAGCTGAAGAAGGCTCTTTTTCATCCTCACATCGATCATAATAATAATCACACGCAAATGTCCACATTGATCCACCTGTCCAGATTTGCTCCCACAGCCCCACGGACAGGAGCTGTGTCTGTTGAAAATGAGCAAACGTTATGACAACATGCCTCCGAGCTAATGAGCAGCAAAGGATCCATTCTGCGGCTTAATAGGGTGGAGGAAGATCGAAATGTGATGCGAGACTCTTTTAACTCTTCTAATATTCAACATTCAGCATCAATATTCTATAAAACGTCTCAGGATCATCAAAGTGAGATGTGATAGTCCCAGATGAATATGGCAACAGGCAGACCGTGAGACTGAGGAAGAGGTATAGCAGGTGATTGTCTCTAACGCAGGCTGGGCAATGAGGGATGCAGGGAGTTAACATCGTTTGACTCCACACAAACTCCACACAGAACGAGTTTAAGTGAGGACGGGAAGTGCTGGAAGTGTAGGAGGGAGATGGGCACCTTTCTACAGGGAGTGTCCTCCAGTGCTCCCTCTGGGGAAGAAGGTGTTGAAGACGCTTGATGAAAGGTTTGCTTCACTTCCACAATCCCCTCAACTGTGTCTCCTTGGAGACAGGCCTGTTGGCTCCAGGGGTTACCAAGGCACCAGCAGGATTTATTACAGCAGCGAGACTTATTTAACACAATCGAAAGAGTCCACATAGACTAGATTACACAGTGACTGATGATAATGATGAGTGAAACGGCTTCTTTTGAGAGTAAATGATACCGAGGGGACATTTAAGAAGACTGTGCTGTTATGGGCTGTATCAAGAGTGTAAAGAGCTCACAATGGAACAGAAATCAGCAGATCTGAAGGGCACTGTCCTCAATTATGGAGGACTGAACCTGCCAAAATAGAGAGTAAATACATAAGTAAATAAATGAGTTCATAAATAAATTAATATGCCATTCAATGTACCAGAGTTATTATAAATAAATGTAGGCATTAATTAAAATTCACAGATGTGACATAAATGGATATTTCTTCTAAGAAGTACATAAAGCAATTTAAAAATAAACATATAAAATAAATACATGGAAAATTAAATTAGAAAGTTAATAGATATGGGAATGAATACAAATGTTAATAAATAAAGAAGCTTATTAAAACAGAAATATATATATGTATGTCACATTATCTATTAATTAATGCCTACATTAATATTGGAATATTTTTGGTACATTTAATGGCATATTTATTTATCAAGTCACTTATTTATTTATTATGTTCCCAGGTTCACTAATCCATACTAAATGGCTCTAATTTGTTTGTTTGTTTTTTGTTATTTTATTTTTCATTTATTTATGACATTTAAAACAGTTTTGCTTTAATATTCTGAACTCTTCATGTCGCTATGCAAATGTTGTACTTTGTATTTGATGGAAATGAATAAAAACTTTAATGACTTTGAGTTGCCAGAAGAGAAATGAACATTAACATGGAATGTCAGTTGAAGTGAATGAGTAATGTACAGTTTTTATGTCATAATGACATCATGTGGCTTGTTGAAATGAAAGCAACCACTCATGCCATTGTGACATGTGACTGTCAGAGCCTTTCTCTATAAAGTGAGAAAGCCTCAAAGTCAGAAAGATAACATGAAAAGAGCTTACAAAGTACATGAATACCTGCAGAGGTTGGTAGTTATTCAGGGTGTTTTGTTGAGACTGAAGTTAGGCACAAAGATGCAGCAATCCTTTACAGTTCAATTTTATTACAATTCAATTTTATTTACAGTGCCAAATCATAACAAAATTTACAAAGACCGAACAATTCCCCCATGTGCACACAGTGCATTGAAACCCTCCCCTATAACAGACAGGATCGTCAGACAGACCCAGCTCTGTGGAGGACGGACATCTGTCTGCACCGGAGGGAGGAAGAAAAGGAGAGAGAGAAAAGAGAGAAAAGACACACAGATGGACAGAGAGAGACACAGACAGACAGAGAGACAGTTCCAGAGATGCAAACAACCTCAAAAGTAACTATAATAATATCTATAGTAATGTGAATATGACTCATATGTTAAGACAGTTAATACAACAGAATAGTAGAAACAAGCACAGCTGAGGTGATGGAATATGACAATGATAATAATTATGGTGGCAAACATGATCAATGATGAGTAGTGGTAATAACAGCTGTGATACAGTGAGACGTAGTACTGATGGTGTCTTTAAAGCTACAAATGTTATAATTTACAAGACTAATGATAGTTTATATGAGTAATAGCAATAATAATAATGATAATAGCAGCAGGAAGCGTCATGCAGCACCGCGATCAGCAAAGACCTGCGAGAAGCCAAAACACAAACAACTCTGGGGAAGAAGCTGAATTAGTAACATGCAATGATGAGACATGAATGATACAGACAGAGAGGCCACGATTTGACTGGTGGCTGCAGCTCATTTCACGGGTGGACGTTCCCTCTGGCTGAAAGAAGTGACCGTATGGGTGGAGGGAGAGAGTGGAGAGTGAGGAGAGCATCAGCAGGAGCGAGGGGATGAGATCTGATGACCAGGAATAAATGTCCTCCTCACTTGCTTAGATTCTCCTTTAATGCCTCTCTGAACTATGGGGGGTTTTATGATCAGCCATTATCCACATGGATCTTTTTACCTGCCAAATAGACTTACTTACTCAAACGGCCAGTAATTGGTTCCAGATTGAGGGTATAATCTTTGAAGGGCATGCCTAAAAATGACAGTAACATGCATGTACCTGATGAGCAGAGCTGCATACAAGTTCAAATGTCTTTTGGACCATTGCTCTGTGCCGCACTGTTTCACATCATTGGTAATTGGACCATCTTCCATGAATGACCTGTTTCAGGTCATTGGACATTCCAAAATATGAATTGAATCATTTCAAGCCTCGGGTCATTTTCTGTGTGTGACAAGGCCTCTGTTCCGTTTCAGATGACAAATATTTCTGCTTTTGTAGAAAGACAGCTTGTCTCAGAGAACCGTACGATCCAGGATCAGCTCCTTTTAGGGCTGCTGGCTAAAAAGACATCCTAGTGGACACAGGGGCTGAGGTTTGTAGTACTGAAGAACAGAAACGTGTGAGTGACGGGCCAAAATGTACTTAACTGTCGTATCACAACCTTGAGTCCGAATCAAATTGATGTAAAACTTGCAGAGATTTGGCTTCGAGTCTTTGTGACTTTGTCTCTTTGAGTCGACTCTTGAGTCGCAACTCAATAGAAAATAAAAGACTTGAGACCTTTTCAGTTTACATGTTGAATATTAACTAGAGACCGTCTGGTGATGGGATCACACCAGCTGTGACACCAAATAGGGCCAGGAGAGTAAAGGGGGAATGGCCCCGTCCCTGCTTCCAGTGCCGTGCTCGGACCACACCCATCTTTGAACTCTGACTTCATTTTGATCCTAACTACAGAACTGTAACATTTAATGATTGTATCTCACGCGGTTGCAACGCTGTCACCGATGTTAATGTTAACATTACATGTGTGTAACATCATGTCTGTGGGGGCTTATGTTAGCTAATGACTGACACAATCTGTTCCCTCACAACCTCGTAGCTAGCTACGATAAGGATGGGAGCGTACCTATGTTCCCCGAGTCCTGTGTTCTCCACTTTGTATGTGACCGGGGAACATAGGACCCTTATTTTGAAAAAAAGGGTCCAAAGTTTCCCGCGGTTCACAGAAAGGGTCCTATGTTCCTGGTCTGTCATTTTTTCCACAATAAGTGCTGAATTCCCCGGTAAATAGGCCTATGCAGACCCTAACACTACCCCCTAACTCTGACCCTAACTCTGACCCTACCCCCTAACTTTGACCCTAACCCTACCACCTAACTCTGACCCTACCCCCTAACCCTGACCCTAACCCTACCACCTAACTCTGACCCTAACCCTGACCCTAACTCTTACCCTAACACTACCCCCTAACCCTGACCCTAACTCTTACCATAACACTACCCCCTACTCTGACCCTAACTCTGACCCTAACCCTACCCCCTAACCCTGACCCTAAGCCTACCCCCTAACCCTGACCCTAAGCCTACCCCCTAACCCTGACCCTAACTCTACCCCCTAACCCTGACCCTAACCCTACCCCCTAACCCTTACCCTACCCCGTAACCCTGACCCTAACTGTAACCTCTAACCCTAACAAAATGCTGAATTAAGTCATCTGAGGGAGAGGCTTTTGCGACCGGGACTATGGGACCCTTTTGGGGAAAAAGTGGTGGGGAACATAGGGTTGACCCCGATAAGGACGGATATCACTAATCCCAATCACCAGAATAAAACCATGGCATTTTGATTTAGAAGAAATTAAGAAATATATACAGTATATTTATTTTTTAAATTACTTTTTAGCCTGGCAGCCATGTCTGACTGTTTAAAAGTGATGGGGAAGGGATATATTTTGATTTAATAACACCTTCAGGGATAAATAAGCTTTCATAATCATCTTATCAATAATAAGAATACAAATTCATTAATTGTGATACTTTTTGAACAGTTTAGATACGTTTGCCAATAACTAATACCTTGTCTTATCTCTGCACTAGACTGGACACTGCAGGTAAGACTGCTGCAGCCCCCCAAAGTGACTCGACTTGCCCAAGATAGAATAACATGTTACAGCTGAACACGCTACAGCACAAACACTGAGCTGATGGGGGAAACAAAATCATATGTTAATGCAGCCACACTGCCAGTCCATGCAAGCATTGAGCGAAAGGGTTGTCTTTCATGTATCCAGGCTCCTCCGTAGGACCTGCATACTGGGATACCAAATAACGGTTAATTTGCCTGAGAACACCACAGGCTAACAATACTGGTTGATTTGAAGGAAAGACTGCTTTTACTATATGTTCAAAATAAAAACAAGAGTTTCCCTTGAGTGTGAAAAATGAGCTTTTTTGGTAAACACGTACCCCTGCCCACCCTGACAGTTTAAGTGTCCCTCACTGTGGACCAAACTGGTTCTTGGGTGCACTTTGATACTTCTATGCTGCCTTCAGGTGAACCTCCTGTGTTTCTACCCCTAACTTTAGAATCAAAGCATAGGCTGCGACCTGTCTCTGATTTAGGCATTTTAGGAGCAAAATTGAAGGTCCAATCCTCTTATCTTTATTCTTATGTATTTAAAAATAGATTAAAATGATCATAGTTTGATTTTTACAAGGATCTTTAGCAAACTAAGTGATTTCTTCAGTCCACAGAATAGGACTTGTTGGCCCGGGCATCTCATATACTTCAGTCAGAACAGGATTTGACACGTAACAAATACCACACCTCCTGTGATTTAGATTCTGCAGTGTTTATGGTTCTGATCAAATTCCTCTTGGTCATTAAGGCTGAGAACAATAGCATCATCCATGCATGTGCAACATGGTCTTTGCATGTCTAGAACTATAAGCACGTGGTTTATTTCTGTGTTGTATCTCCAAAAAGAAGAGCACTATCTTTTACACAACTAAACACAGGAACCACCAATCGATTTTATGGGTTGATGAGTTAGTTTGCATTAAAGATAGTAAATACACACACATGTGTGGCAAGTCAAAGTTGCTTGGATATTTCAGAGCTACACAGCCTTTTGTTTATGTTGGTTTTAGTTGGCAAAAGCGACCGTAAAAAATATAATGTGATTATTGGTTTATTTTAGTAATTGAATTATTGTAAGATATTTTATAAACAGCAGCAGCAACCGCAGCAGTATCCTGGGAACATGTCCTTCAGCTGGGCTACATAAGTAATGTTAACTTCCTTTCATGGTCTCAACCATTTTAATTCATAGGCAGATAGATCCCCACACCCACACGTCGTGGCAACTGGAATATGAGAGCAAATTGCCCAACTGTTCTATTTTCACAGACACGCATCGCTTGTGTTGAACGTGTCCGACAGCCCGTGAAGGCAGCACAGAGATAGCGCTGCTCCTCTGCTCAGAGAGTATCCACGCCGAGGTGTGCTCTCCATACTCCGCCGAGTTGTACACGGAGGGGAGCCTGCCGACAAGTTTGAACCTGGAACCCACGTCCCGTGAATCCGGCGAAAGGCGAATGTAGTCGGACTTTTGCTCCGAAAGGGACGGTGTGTGTGGAGGACGATAGTAGTCTCAATTCAGCCACAACGGAACAGCGACTGACTGAACGCTTCCCGCGAGCCTTGTCGTCCCGGGGGAGGCTTTTTGTTTAGGGTCAGCCTAACTGTGAAGACGACCACCGGCGCGCTTTTTAACCCGCTCGGAGAGAAATTGACAAATATTCTCAACAGTTTCGTGGCGGACGTGTTTGAGGGTGCCGGGATAAGCTGTGATGAGGAGAGAGTCGAACAGCGGTGAAGCGCCAGACGGAGACGGCGAAAGCTAAGCTCAGCTCATCTCACCGAACAACGGCGGTCACCGAGCACACAAACACAGGTACTTCCACTACAACTCGGCACAGTAACGGCACACGCTCTGGCTGCTTTCACACAACTTTGCTTATAACGTAACGTACAGTTGTAGTCGGTGGTTACTGGCCAGACAGTTGTGTGTGTGTGTGTGTGTGTGTGTGTGTGTGTGTGTGTGTGTGTGTGTGTGTGTGTGTGTGTGTGTGTGTGTGTGTGTGTGTGTGTGTGTGTGTGTGTGTGTGTGTGTGTGTGTGTGTGTGTGTGTGTGTGTGTGTGTGTGTGTGTGTGTGTGTCACAGCTAGTCGTGGTTTGCATTGAGTCGGCTAATCCTCCCGTAGTGAGAATTTCACGCAGGACCCCATTCAAAAACAGGGCACTATAACGCTGCACTGAATTCAGCGCTTGTCGTACAACAGACACACACCATCAGAGTTATTATATTTCATTTTTTTCTTGTTCGGCTGTCTCACCAACTGCCATAACGAGTCCGTGAACCCATTTAGTTATTTATCTAAATAATTACAATACTTTCGCTTATCAGATGATGCCACATTTGTCTGTAGTGGTGACATGTTATCATCCATGTTTTTATTATCCCTGTGCACTGACCACCAAGCAAAGAAAACATTAAACTGATAGATATAGATAGAAGTGTACTGTGTGTGTGTGTGTGAGAGAGTCTATGATAAAAGTCTGCCTAGTTGTGTCTCAGTCTGGCTGAAACCATTCATTTGTTAAGCCTGTGAATGTTCTCATGTGTCCAGGTCATCGTTATCCCCAAAGCAGTTTCAGTCAAAAGCAACTGGACTTGGTTATTTGTCTAGGAAGACGTTTCACCTCTCATCCAAGAGGCTTCATCAGTTCATGTACGCATCTGACCAGGCTCGGACTGGTCCATTCATTTGTTGCATTAAATATTTCTGCAACCTGTCAGGGCTGCTGAGTTGGTGTACTTTTTCTATTTGACCTGCTCTTTAAAAAGGACTCCATTTGAAATGCTGAAGCCTAACTCAGGTGTGATCCATGGAGGACTGTCTTAAAAGCTCCCTCTCATGTTATTTGATCCCCAGTTCCAATGGTCTTCTGATGCTTCACTCCCTGTATTAGATTAGAGTTTAATCAGATATGCATGGGGGCTTTAATCCTTATTTAACTGGGCAAACCGACTACAAACAGGCAGGGTTACGCACATCCACATCATTCATATCCATAACCACACTACTATTGTGTACAGTGGAACATGTGGATAAATGCCTTGCTTAAGGGGACCCTGAGCATAGTTTTCTCATGCTATTTTCCCTTTTGCAATATTTCCTGGTCAGCATGACTAATTGGTTCTAGCAACATGCCCATAAAACCTATTACATTTCAGCCTCGGCCCTGATTGGGCTGGAGCAGTTTACAAGCCATGGTTCATTATGTATTTTGCTGCTGGGGGTCACGGTTCAGTGCACGGTGCTTTCAGTGCAGCAGGAGGAACTGTGCCAGTTAGCTGTGTACGTGTGCATTTGAGAAAACAAACACTAACATCTTATCTGCATTTGTACAACTGCACTAGTTTTCCTAGCATGTTGGGGTTTGCTCTTATCTTGATCCAGCCCTCTACTCTAGCTTGTCATCATTTATTATATCTGGCTTGTATTTTACTCTACCCTCTTTTATTTTCCCAACCTGATAGACACTTGGTTCTAACATCTGTCGTTTCTGTCAAATAGAGCCACAGTGCAAAGTGGTGCTGTGAAGCCCTTCTTTTCCTCTGAAGGATTCTGGTTCAAATCTATATATTACACCGGTAAGACCGTGATATCAAGTGGGGCATCAGTGTCACATATTATCAATATACATATTGTACCAGTTTGTGTTAACCTTGTAAAGTCTTTGTGTCATTGGGTTGCTCGTCATGCGAGACACAGGAATCATAACAATCAAGGCTGCACAGCTAAACAGAATTTGATCAGAACCATAAACACTGCAGTATCTAAATCACAGGAGGTTCGGTATTTGTTACGAGTCAAATCCCGTTCTAAATGAAGTATATGAGTCATATTCTGTAGACTTAAGAAATCACTTAGTTCGCTACAGATCCTTGTAAAAAGTATGATCATTTTCATCTATTTTTCAATGAAATTACAATAAAGGTCAAAATGATGATATCGTGAAAAAGTACATTTCCACTAGACGGACACTTTAAATGTGAATGTGAACAGGCAAAACTAACATTACTGCTACAAGTTTCGACAGCCAGCTGCAGCTGAAATAACCACACACTCTGTGGTGCAGCAGATAAGACTCAAACCATTTTGGATTTACTGCTGTGGTGACTTCAGGATTAGCCATATCTTAACAGACAGGGCACAAGTAGTTGTCGCTGCTTATGACTGATGCAAATCTCAGAGACTGCAGCCCAGACATTTGTCTCACGAGTTAAGCTGCATTGGAGTCTGAGCTGAGGTGTTGGAGCAGTGGTAGAGTACAACATGATAAAGAGAGTACACATTTAGCCTCCAGTGGTGAAGACGACATACTAAGAGCAGCAGACTGTGAAAGTTGGTGCTTCACTAACTGCATTCAGTGGTCTGAACATACCTACGGTCATCTCCTCTATTGGATGGATTGTCATGACAGTTGGTACACTTACTTGATGTTGCCCTCAGGATGAATTACAATGACCAAGTGCCTGTAAAACTGATGACATTCCCAGCAGCCTCAGCTGTACTTTGTTTTACAGGCTAATTGGCAAAGGTTAGCATGCTAAACTAACATGAGCCCCTTTCACAAACAAACATACAGACACACACCCCCACCCGTACCACTATATTTTTTTGCGAAATAACGCAAATTATGATTTTTTTATGCAAAATTATATATATATAATATATACAGTATATATATATATATATAATATATATATATAATATATATATATATATATATATATATATATATATATACTGTATATAATATATATATATATATATATATATATATATATATATAATATAATATATAATATATATATCCGATTACGAGATTAATTGATGGAATAATCGGTAGAATACTCGATTACAAAAATAGTTGATAGCTGCAGCCCTAACTCAGAGGGGCTGTGTGTAAGAATGCAAATGTAGCTTCTGTATTGTAACCCTAGATCCATGAATATCTCTCAGATCCAGGCCGAACTGCTCCTGTCAGTTGATGAAAAAGTTGGCTTGGTACCAGATCTCTAGTCTTGCAGGTATAATATATACGGTAGATGTGGATCATCTACCACAAGGGGCCCAACTGCGCTGGGCACAGTGGTGCGAAAAGACACCTTCACCACTGCATATGTGCGTGAAGATAAACCTAACAACGGAGCTACTGAGAGGGCTATTGGGGCGATTATGTATTGGGGTTAAAATGTGTAATCAGTGCCTGAATCAGTAGGACCGGACATCAAATTTTCCTTACCCCGCCAGTTAACTCCCCAGTACAAAGACTTTAATCTCTGGGTGAACCCATATGAATACAGCCACTCATTCTCCAGTGTATTCACGGAGATGAGGGGTCTGTTAATGACATTTATAGCATACTGTGGAAAACAAATCTCTGATGGTGAAGAAGGAGGGTGATTTACACAAAGAAGGCAAGGAAAATGTCCCACTGAGAGACGACAAGATTCAGGAACTTCTGTCAGTAAAGGCGGACACCAATCAGACACCAATCAGTCAAATTCTAAGAACTGACAGAGACTGTTGTTTATGACCAAATTGAGAACCAGGTTCGTTGGCATGGTGTATCCGCATCATGTCCTCCCTCCTGCTGCTGTTCTCCTGCACCAGCCCTGGCCTAAACCAGAGAATAATCCTGTTGTGTGCTTCATGAGTGAAAGAGAAACTCTGGACTATCCCCGGACCTGATTCTCCTGACATTGTCTGGGGTATAAATGTGAAAAAGGCTATGGTGAACACAGTGGCTACTGTGACTGTAGTGGGTCAGTCTTGTTCAATAAGAAACACATTGGGATTCACTCTATAGGTGGTCATATTTGAAAGCATAAATGTGTTCTGGCTGCTTTAAGACTTCAAATCAACAATTTTGTCTGTGATTTTGTTTTTTACAAAACAGCTGGCTGTGTCCTTGATGACGCAGGTGGCTTTGCTTGCAGAAACGGAATTGTTGATGCTGTTTTTGTTTCTCAAAAAATTCAAGATGGATGCCAGTTTTATGTGTTGACCTGCTATTTTCCAGCTGTTGCGTGAGGTGTGTCATGAGTTCCAAGCAGTTATCTGTGTGCATCTTTCCTTCGCAACAGGGTGCATCACTGCATCATTTAAGGATTAGTCATACCATGATCAAGGTAGTAAACTGACTTGGTGACTTTTATATCAACTTGCAGTCCCATAGCATTATGTTTGGAAACTTTCGAGTGACCAATGTCCAAATAAACACACAATAATAAATAAATTCAGCAGTATGCACTATATCAAAACAAAATTGAAAACATTGTGCAGACTGACTGTCGGATTTCTCCTGTTACGTAACCAACTGCTTTCCTTTTGTTGTCTCGCTGTGTACATGAAACCTTCTGCACTCTGAAAGGTCCCCTTGTTTGTCGTCATCCTTGGCGGCCACGCACAAAGACAGACATGACCTCTGACCCCGGCATTAGATACTGACGCATTGTGTGTGCCTGAGCATCCATTGTGATTCCTTTCCGCATGTTCATTAATTATGCATAAAGCATACGTTGCAATCCTCAAGCCTTGTCCCACACATGCACAGAGCTGCAGACTCTCTCATTCTTAGTGTGAAAAAGCATCTCGCGCCAAACTCTGTGCACATTCACGGGCCTCTGAGGATGCCGTGACATTCCCCAAAGGAGATTCCATTCCCCCGTAAACAATCCTGGCATTGACATAGTCACTGATTAGTGAGTTGCCAGGGTATTCCCACAATGGCTGAGTGGAGGATAATGAGAAAGGATCGACAAAATGGGCTTCTCATTCAGGACTTTGTTGGCAACACGTTGTGTGGAACTACTTGGAAGGCATGTAGCTGAAAGTTTAGCTTCAGAAGTGTTCAACAAATGATTCTGACAAGGTGCTGAAAGTATCCAGGAAGCACTGGAAGCTGTCAGAGCGACTGGTACCGGAGTTCAGAGATTTGTCTCTGATGTTATCTGTCAGCATTTTAACTCCTTTTTCCTGGAGTCATAGGAGTAAGGTGATGTCGAAACTGTCTTACCTACATTTTATTTTTGGGTGAACCGGTAAAAACACGAATTTCATTGATCCTAAAGGGGGGAAATTGGGTCATTGCAGCAAAGCTCAGTGCTGGGGGAAAAAGTGCTAAAGTATATGACTAAAAAGCACAAAGGCAGTTAAGGACATAAATAAGACAAAGTGAAATATTTAAGCTATAGCAACTTCATTACAAAGAGTTTGACCGAGTTAAAAGAAAAGTGTATTGATAATGATTCCTGAGAAGAGGAAGCTAAGAGGAAATGGCTCTTCTTTGTGGTCAGACATTTAGAATTACGCTATTATCTTGAAGCACACTTTATGACTGGGTATCTAATTGACAGTTTGCTAAACCCCTTCTCCCAAACAGTGATTGTCTAATCGCAACTTGGTGACCACAGCCAGGCACAGAAGGCCTGTCAAGCATTGGATTTTCAACTAACTCAGGGATTTAAAGCTAGGTAGCTGGCTATTTTGCGTTTTCCAGACTGAGTTCCTGTGCTCTAGCACGCTCTGAAGCCCTGGGGCACCAGGCACCAAAGGCCCAGTGATGCAAAACCTCCCCTAAAGCAGAGTTGTCTAGTGGGTCACACTTGTACATTCACTGAGACCGCTCATCGGACACCCACTTCCCAACACCCTACTTTTCCCCCTTCACCATTTCGCTAATTAGGTTGACGGGTGTCATGTTGTCTGGGTGCATTAAGGTCAAATTCACCTATCATGTTACAACAGGGTACTTTTCAATACCTTATTTGTACAAGCAAGCGATCTTCATATATTATTAGTTAGCTTACCTTAGTGAAGAGTCAAGCATACTCTTGCGTCCTCTGCTCACTTTTTGTTTCGTACAATTACTCGGAGATCTGATGAGATCTGTAAGAATTTGATCCGTGTTTTCATTATTTCATTTATAATTCTGCCCGAGGAATTACTTTTGAAATGATGTGTTATAAGAAGAAAGCAACCTTCGGAATCCCAGTTCCTAGTGGATATCGAATAGTATTTCTGATTGAAATGCTCCCTATTCTGAAACTAAAGCAGCTAAATGGAATTCAGCCACATTACTTTTGTAATTTACATCTGAGCTTTTTATACTGTCTTCCTCGTAGTTTCAGTGAAAAAGGTCAGTTGCATGTGCTGCATCTGCTGAAGCCTCACTCAGCAGTTCCAAAACGTCTGTCTCTGAACTAGCTGTCAGGCATTCTTATAGAGCAGGGCTGCAGCTATCCACTCTTTTTGTAATCGAGTATTCTACCGATTATTCCATTGATTAATCGAGAAATCAGGGACATTTTTTTCATAATTTTGCGTAAAAATGTATTATAATTTGTATCATTTTGCAAAAATATATATTATGTCTAGGCTACGGCTAGATTTGCCAGACTATTTTTTTATTTTTTTATTTACTACACTGGGGGGAAAAAAGCCTTCTATTAGGATCCTAAGAAACATTAAAAAAAAAGATGCTGATTGGATAGATATAGGACACATTTACCCAGTCATGTGGCCGGGTTCATAAGGTCAGTTTTGTTGTCACATGATACCTCACTTACTGTTACGAGACAGTACAGCGGCAAACTGTCAAAGGAAATGTGACAGCAGAGCACGAAAAAGAGAAGCACAATGACTGAAAGAACAGCGAAAGGGCCTAAATCGAAAGGATTTTTCAAGGTTGCAGACTCTTCTTCTGTTCTAGCGGGTTTGTTTCTGCTAAAGTGCGCATGCGTGCGTGTGTGCGCGTGCGTGTGTGTGTGTGTTTCAATTTACCATGAATAAGTTACTATTGAAACAATTCAAAGTGGTGCATAAAATTCTACCTGACACACGTGTTTACTCAAACAGGTTTAAAGACAAATAGATTTATTTATAAATGAATTAGAGAAAGATAAGATCAGGAAGAATGAGTCGCTCTCTTCCTGTTTACTGTAACAACAAGCAACGAACAAAACTCCACTGACGCATTTCCTCAAACAAAAACTATAAAGACGGATCAGGGTTAACAATGGGCACCGCTCACAGCTCGTCACCAAAGGATGGAAGAGACGTTGCTTTTCACAATAATTGTTCTTTTATTTAGCAGAATGCAGCCACAGCATAAAATTAAAGTTGCACACAAAAACAAACACAAAAAGAACAGATGTCACTCTAACTGCTGAGTGTTGAAAGCAAGCCGTGCCTCTGCTGCCTTTCTCTGCTCCGGGCCTGTTCCTGGACCCAGCCCGCTGCCAAAGAGACAAGAACCAGAAGACAAACATGCTTGCATAGCTGACTGATCGGCTGATTACCTGGTTCTTTCCAGCTGTCTGATCACCGGCTGAGCCACTCCCCCCTCTCCTCCAGCAGCTGACGCCCTAACCACTGCCCATTGCCACAGCTACTCTAGGGTTGTACAGTATAAACGGTATAGTGGCAGGAATTTGGCTACAGTATGGACTTTTTTTTTTTTTTTTAAGATTTTTTTTTTTTGTTTAGTTTTCAAGCCTTTATTATATTGGACAGACAGAAAATGGGGTGAGAGAGAGAGGGGGAGGTCGGCGTCTAACCTGCGACCGCTGCCTCAAGGACCTTCAGCCTCTTCACATGGGGCAACTGCTCTACTGCTACAACTGCTCTGTGCCACCGGCCACCCCACGGTACGGATTTTGACTCTACCGTGTAACCTGGCAGAGCAGCTATGACGTAACCACGCATTGCATGCAGATCCGGCCTGCGAGGGAATATTTACTGGCCCTTTGAGTAGAAGGCTATGTGAAAAAGTTATTCATCTCAAACTTATACGTTGGTACAGTAATTGTACAGAAATTCAGAAGCACGTATATAGAGATTGTGTGGAACAGGTCAATCTACATCTGTGAATGAGACAATTGGGTTCACTGTTATTGAGAGACCTGCCAATTTTTTTATGATGATATAAATAAATGGGTTCAAAAGCATTGGGACTCCGGTGAATCACAGTGAGAGCCTTTATCCACAAATGGAGAAAACCTAAAACAGTGGTGAAACTTCACAGGAGTTGCCGGCCTGCACAAAAGAATCTAGAACAACATCTAAAGCACTGCAGGCCTCACTTGCCTCAGTTAAGGTCAGTGTTCATGATTCAACAATAAGAAAGAGGCAGGGTGAAATGGCATCCATGGGAGAGTTTCAAAGCGAAAACCAGCGCTGACCAAAAAGAACACAACGGCTCGTCTCTTATTTGCCAAGAAAGAATTTGATGATCCCCAAGCCTTTGGAAAAGCAAGTCAAAAGAAGAAGATCAGAAGGCGTGCGTCCTGTTACATCAGGTGTAAAACAAACATTTTAGAAAAATACATTATAGCACTATAGCACATAACATGGTGGTGGTAGTGTGAGGGTCTGGGGCTGCTTTGATACTTCAGGACCTGTTAGACTTGCCATAATTGATGGAACCATGAAAATCCTGAAGGAGCATGTCCAGCCATCAAGTTGTGACCTTAAGCTAAAAAAATAAAGCAATAAAAGGTTTTGGAGGTGCTTAGTCAATGTCCGGACTTAAATCTGATTGAGATGCTGTAGCATGACCTTAAACATGCCGGTCGGGCTCGAAAACCCTCCATTGTGGCTGAATTAAAACAATCGAAGTGGGGGCCCAAATTTCCTCCACAGCGATGGGAAAGAGTCATTGCAGTTGTTGCCGCCAAGGGTGGCACAACCAATTATAAGTTTTAGGGGGCAACTACATTTTCACATAGGGCCAGGTTGGTTTGGATAGCCTTTTTCCTTAATAAATGAAATAATCATTTAAAAACTGCATTTTGTATGTACTCACGTTATCTTTGTCTGATTGTCTAAAGGCCTTGTTTTTGGCCCTGAACACATTTCTCAAGGATAAGATAGAGGAGCTTTCATACTCACTAAGCTACATTAAAGCCCTGCTCCACTCAAAAATGTTGTACTTCTGTCTGTCCCCTGGAATGTCTGACATGACTATAGTGACTGAGCAAGGTTTGTAACTGGAGCGGTGTTTTCACATTCCTCTTCTGAAGGAGGAGAAGTTTGTGCACTTCTTTGAAATTCAAACGTAGCCTGGGCAGCTTTAGTTGATGTGCCACTAATCCATGAACCAATCTCTGTCTAATATGTGAAACACTATTCGACGGGGGAACAACTTTGACACAACACCAGCAAAGAAACCTGAAACCTCCGGCTCAGAGCGGACTGTCAGTACAGAGAGAAAACGCACTGTCATCACAGCTGTCAGCCACTGACAGTTACAAGCTAACAAGCTAACAGACAACAGAAACTCAGAAAAGATGCTAACTACCTTTACCATTCTGATACGTCTGCTAGTCCACCATTTTAGTGACAACAGACACCTCATCTGAGTCTGGGTCTGACTAACACCGGGGTCAGGACGCCCAAATTCTAACTTGCAGATCAAGTAAGTTATAGATTGCTTACGTTGCCTCCATGGGCAGGCAGCCCGGGCTGGTGTCAGTCCATTCACCTGTGAGGCTCCAGGAGTAACACCTGCCATATCGCTAGTCTGCGACCCCCTGTTGCCTCCTGTCTTAAACCTGCTCAAACATGTAGGCCGCTGGCTGATCCATCCATTGTGTTTATTCATCATCATGAGCTGTTTGCGTGGTTCAGTTTAAACCTCTTGCCTGCTCATAAACCTCCTGTAGAGACTAGAAGTAGTTATCAGAGCGTCTCAAGCTACCATGAGTACGCGCTGGCACAAGCAGTGGAGAGCAGGGTGGGACCAGATGCAGAATTCTACAATGAGGGAGGAACAGTAGATGTGCCTTCATTTTTTTTAACTTCATGTTGAACAAAATATGAATCATATAGTAGTTTTTAAATGGTTTAACATCTGTCTGGAGTGGGACTTGGGCAAAAAATGGCATAATACGTTGATATTACCAGCACAGCTGTCGAGGTCTTTGTAAGTCGACTTACATAAATAACTCAAAAATCTGAATATTGTGGTAAATGTTAACTGCTCCTGGCAACTGCTACATGAAATATTAATGTACTCCTGATTAGTTAGAGAAAAAAAAGACAGCTATCAGCTACAATTAACTTAATGCAGTCTGGTTATTGGACAAAATATCTGGGCCCGTTATTATTCTAGATGTTTGACTCTCCCCACTAGCCAGTAGTTGTTTATATTGGCTCTCTGCCATTTTGAGCTGGGCAGTCTGCATACAATCGGTATACTAATTATCCAGTGTGAGCTGGTGACCTGAAATGGCAGCCCAGTGTTTTTTTTATTGGTGGTGGTGTCGGTGGTTGTGAGAGCTATTGGGACCATATGGATGAGAAATCCCAACAATGAGCAGGAAGATGCACAGAGCTGCATGCTGTGGTGTTGGTTCTCAGTGGGATCGACAGAACTGTCCAACTTTTTACATATCAGTCAGGGAGTCATTTCAAAGTTCAATCAACGAGTCAAAAGCCTATTTCACACATGCACCGCAAACCTGAAATTACACATTACCCGGCTGGGCTCTATGTAAAACGCAAAAGTCTGAGTCAGACCGGACAGCAAACAGAGTTCACTCTCCCAGCTCCCTAGCACATGAATGTTTAATCTCCGAGTGAGCCCATGTGTGAGTACAGCCACTTATTCTCCGGTGTATTGAAGGAGAGAGAATGGGCGTGTTGATGATGTTTCCATGATGCCTCGGCAAACAGCAAAAAAACAAACAAACCTCCGACAGTGAAGAAGCAGGGTGTTATGACGAGAAAGCCTTACTTTATACTTTATTCTTCCTGGGGTCCACACAATAACGATAAAAGCAGCTATTTAACATAATACAATCACAATGAAATCAAATAACTATTTGACATAATACAATACTACGGAAGCCCTAAAGGGTCATGCATTGCATACATTTTATTTCCTCCGTTTTCTTGTGAGTATGAGATAATTAATTTGAATGATAATGAATGAAACGTGATAGCCCTGAGATTTCTCGTTATCACTTGAAAACAGGTGGATGTATGTAATGTATGACCGTTAGGGCTTCTGTACAATACCAATAAAATCAAATTAGTATTAAACATCAAAGGATAACAATGAAAACAAACAGCTATTCAAAATCAGACAGTATCAATAAAACAAATGGCAAAACAACCCCAATATAAAGCTCAGGAAATACATGAATTGATTTTACATATGAATATAAACTGTGGTAGCCTACAATAGAAAGCCAGACAAAATTACCCTTACCAAAAATAAATAAAAACACTCAAGTGTTCCAAAACAGCTATAAGAAAATAACAATGTCTATGTGATATTCATCGGCCTTAGTTTTAGTGAGGTTTTGAAAGAAAGTCCACCCTTGATGGAGAACATAGAATAGAACAGACATAGAAGCCACAGCGAATCTCTGTCTATCTCTGGACCTGATTCTCCTGACATTGTCCGGGGAAAAGGGAGCTTTAATAACTGACTGAAGCATGACAAACTCATCTTATGTTTCACACTCAAACCCTTAAGTGTAGAGCTTTTAAATTGTCTAAAAAGCACCTGACTCTGATGACTGATACCCAACACTGTCCCTTGGCAGACAGACTTTGTATTCATCTCCTGAAGGTGAATTGAATTAACAAGGTCACTCTCCTGACATCCAGTCTCCAGAGGCTGAAGACAGTAGGCTGTAGAGAAGGCATCAGATGACAAGCAATGGAAGGAAGATAAAAACCCAGTGTTTGAAAAGAGTGCTGCGTCACATTGATTTTTGTCTCGAGTTTGTCCTGGGACAACTAACTGCCAACTGGCTGAGTCCAGTGCGGTGAGGAGACATCAGTATGAGACCGTGGCCTGATGACCAGATTTGGATTGCCTTTTACAATCATTTGGGACTATGATTAATGTACCAGATGAATTAACAGCTGAGTAATACATGAGATTATAATCTGTCATTATAGTTGATTTCTAAAGGTATCTACAGAAATGTTGCCTTTGCACTCAGCATTTAAAAGCCTTGACGCAGGATGTAGCACTCAACTTCAGCGGTAGCTACAACGGAAAAGGAAAGGGTGCCAATGTCCCTCAAGGATGGTGAGCAGACTGCCTTGTCATGGCCTGATTCCTCTAAAGCTCCAAATTACCTCATGAATATGCACCACTGAAAGAATTAGGGTCAGGCAATGTCATACTGCCTTGGTTAGTAAAGGAGCAGAACAACAGTAGGCAACTTTCAGAACAACACTGACGATGACATGAGAGGAGACCGCTCGACATTTGAGTTCTAAAGTTCAGTTCAGACCAAAGATTCACAACGCAACGAGTGGAAACTTGCAAATACTTGCAACATGCAGGTGTGCAACGTTCTTAAACCCTTCAGACCAAAGCGATGTCTTGTGTTCTATAGAAACGTCTCTCTATACTTCCGTTCTAATCTCCAACTTTTCAAGCTTTTGTCCGCTCCACCCCAATGCTGAACATGCTGCAGCTAACATTAGCACAGACAACGCTGGACATGCCGCAGCTAATGTTAGCACAGACAACGCTGAACATGCTGCAGCTAACGTTAGCACACACAACGCTGGACATTCTGCAGCTAACATTAGCACAGACAACGCTGAACATGCTGCAGTTAACGTTAGCACAGACAACGCTGAACATGCTGCAGCTAACATTAGCAAAGACAACGCTGAAGATGCTGTAGCTAAAGTTAGCAAAGACAATGCTCCTAGGAGGGACTGTCAGTAGTTGATGGATCATTTTTGTTTCTGTGTTTTTGAAAACATGTTTAACTGTTTATTTTATGCCAAGGATATTATTCTAAATATTTTTTACAATGTTAGGTTTCCACTTTTCAAAATCCAGTCAAAATGAATCCAATTTAAAAAATGTTGCTACTTGTGTCAAATATCAAAATGCAATTAATCACAATAAATTAATACAAAGCCTCTAGTTAATTAGATTATCTTTTTCAATTATGTCCCACCACTACTTTTTGCTCTTCTCAAAAAAAGTTTGTAAAAACAACCTTGATGTCATCAGTGTTATGTCATTGTCTTAAGAGAAAGCATGTATAACTGGAGGCTCTGTGTCTGCTGGATGAGTAAATGTGTCAAAAGTTTGGATGGCTTCGAGCACTGTAAATAAGTTTAAATGGTCTTTGTTTCTTTCAGGTTGTAGATCCTCTTTACAAATAGATCTTATTAAATATGAAGGCTTTGTTTTTTACGTGGAGAAAAAACTCTGTACAATGGTTCAACCAGACTGACAACTGAAAGGGCAGAAAGAGACAAAGATCCCTCTGAGCAACACTTATACGCAATAGAAGAAATCAGCATTTCATTAGAAAAATGAACTGGAAGCTGAGCATCAAAATGTGTGTAGATTTAAATAGGAACAGCTTCCTGTTGCAGTGTCACAGTAATGCTGCCTATACAGGCTGCATTTAACAGGGAACATGTTGCTTTAGCAAATCTCTTCTTCAAACGTCAACATCTCTGTTAAGAAATAGCCATTATTAAAGCAAGGAGGGAAAACATCAATATGATTCCTGACTTTTGAGCGGTGTTGTATTTTGGCAAAATGACATTACCATTAGATGACACCTCTATTTGAATTGATGAGTCAAATGTCATAGCGTGTCATTCAGCCAGCATATTTCACACTGGTCTTGAAATGGCTGCTTGTCTAGCATGGAAGGTCAAAAACCTGTGAATATTTTCATTTATCCAGGTCATCGTTATCCCCAAAGCAATTTCAGTCAAAAGCAACTGGACTTGGTTATTAGTCTAGGAAGTCGTTTCACCTCTCATCCAAGAGGCTTCATCAGTTCATGTACGCATCTGACCAGGCTGGGACTGGTCCAACTAACTGGTGTGGAGATCCAGGTATTTAACCTCTCACAAGGCCGATGATGTCACTGGAACGTTTTGTGCTCCAAGTGCCAACGACCGCCGTTAGAGTGACAGTTGTTGGTGGGAAGTAGGTTTTGGCTTCGTTAGTGCTCTATTGGGTCTGAAGGAAAGTCGTTGGAGTCACAGGAGGCCATTTGTGAACAGTTGTTCTTTGAGGTTAGATTGTTGAATCTCCTGAAGGGATGAGAGCGCTGCATTGTAAATTGGAGATAAGTGGTGTCTCAGACCTCGTCCTCTGTTTAGCGATGGTTTCTCTACTTTTACATAGATCTGTCCTCTCTGTCTAAGATGATCACAACTCTTGCAATCTCAGAGTTTAGTGTGCTGGGCTCTTAAATAAATAAGAAGATGTGTGTCTTGATAATTTTCTTCTGTCATTTAAACTATTCACATTAACTTTTGTGTTTGCAAAGGAAGAGCTCTACATCTTTTTAAAAGACCTTTTTCGTCCTTCTCCAAAGGTCTGAGCTGGCCATGCTCAGCTCAGGCAGAAAAAATGTAGAAATAGCTTTTAATGGAGATTTTCCTTCATGCCTCCCAAAGAGAGCATTTATTAGAAATATGTTTTGTATTATTAGTATATTTGTTATTATGAGCTACTGAGTTTGTACACATTCAAGTTTTAATTTGTCCCTTTGAGGGATGCTGTCTGAAAAACAACTCTTTCAAAGGTTGAAGGTTTAGCAAACATAAATATGGAAAATGGCTTGGCCTTGTGCCTAATGAAGGAATGCTGCTATATAGTTATATATAATTATAACTAAGTAGAATCATTTTTTCACTATATATCCGTATTACAAATGAAATGAAAAACTCTTGCTTGCTGTTAAACAGAGACATCTTTTCAGCTCTTTCTCACAAGGAGATTGAAGATCTTTAGGGCAGCTTGTTTTATTTAGTTATTCTCTTATTAAGATAGGAACCAGAGTTTTTAACTATCAGAGATACATTATGATGAAATTGATGGGTATTCTTAAAAAAGCCTCTGAATTCTTACAGATAACTCTTCAATCTGTCACACAATCAACACAGCCAAGGTTTGAAAGAAACAAGAAGGTGAGCGTGCAAAAAATATAAATTTCTGATCAATTATATTATTTTCATAACACAGTGTTTCATGGCAGGAGAACGACCTACCTTCTTCTTTTACTTCCAGTGCAAGTTGCTAAGTGTTGTGAAACATTATATGGCTTGAACCTCAAAATAATATATGACTCAACAGGTGTGTTACGAAATGATTGGCTGTGGAGAAGAAGCTTAAACATGGAGCACTCTCTCCTCTCCAGATAAATTAGGATGTAGCATTAGTGGGCTTTCCAGCTAGGCATCATGTAGAGGAAGGCATTGTGTTCACCAGAGAAAACGACTGCACTCTCCTCAACATCTGTGCAAGTGAAAGCAGCACGCACCACCTGCCAGTTTTATACCCACAGTTCAACTTTAACCTCAATGAAGGCTGGATTTTATGGGCTGTGTCCAATGGCATTCCAGTACACAGGAGGGGGACTAGGAGGTACATATTTGACTGCACAGAAGAAAACCCAGAGTTGTAGAAAGGTATGCTGTGTCGCTTTTAAATCCATTATTGGATTTATTTTGGGGTCTTGGCTTTGAAACAGGAGGGTCACAAGCACAAGTCCCTTTAAGTAAGGCGTGTGGACTGGTAACTGGAGAGGAGCCAGTTTGCGTCCTGGGCACCACTGAGGAGCAAGTTAATGTTGGCCAGCTGGATGAGCCTCGGCTGTGCGGCATGCCGTTGGTGCTTTTGTTGTGTTAGCTGATGGAGTGATTTGCAAACAGCAAGCTAGAGTTATTCCAAATATGATTGTAATTAATTTTACAGCATTCTAGCAATATGATGCCGGTCCATCACATTCAAACTCACTGTTTTGGCTGATACTTGCTCAAGGCTACAGAATGCAAGTTGGCAGCAGGGTGCTGCAGTTCACTTAATGGTCAACTGATGTCGCTAATAATAAACATTATCTGAATGTTACACTAAAAACCTTTAAAGGGATGGCACACCTACACAGGTGTTTTCACTTATTCGAGCTGATGAATCCTTTGCTCAGGGCTAAATTAGGCGGAGCTATTCTGGAATGACGTAAAAGGCCATTAAACTTGATGAGCAAATAAGAATGATGAAGGTGTAACACAAAAAATCAGTCAATTGAGGATTAGACAGAAGCACGTCCTCTCGTCCTTCTCTAATCAGGCACAACAAGTGAAAACACCTGCGAGGTGTGCAGGGTGATGGTTTCAAATCGCCAGATTGTAAATTTGTCCTGTGCAGTCCATGTGGTTCGTGCGGACCGTCCACTTGCACCCCAAAATGTATCTATGCAGTGCACTTAAAGTCGAATTCCGTTGTAAAATTATCCCAGGGTCTTTTTTAGGCAAATTAGTTCATCAAATAAGCCATTAAGACAATTTCTTTCGTGTATGAACTATTAACGTAGATTTTCCGTAGCGTCGCTAACAGCCTGCTGCGGCTAACACGGATTAGCTTGGGGCGCCAAGTTGGGCGCATCAAAACGTCTTTTTTAACCACTAATACTGCTCCAAATAACACCAAACCTCTGCAGTATTATGAGAAGAGTCCTGACAAATTAACCGAGGCACCATCAACATAGTATGTGAACACAGAGTTTATTAAAAGGGAGTGTTACCTACTGGCACCGGTACCAGCTGCTCCATTCAAGTCAATAACCAAATACAATACAAAGGGAAGGAGCTCATTGATGATTTATTCCAGCAAAACACGTAAACGTTGATGTTTGTGGCAGTTTGGTGAAATGTCCCACAGAGCTTTCCCTGAAGGACCCAAACATTACGCAGATCTCAGGGTCCAGGGTCAGAGGTCAGAGGGCGCGGGGCGTGTGTTGCTGGAAGACGCACAGTTAGTGCAGGAGCACGGCTACAAAACTACTATCCTGCACCTTGAAGTGAAGAGAGACAGAATGGTTCGTGTTTGTATTTTTCCCAGCTGTGAAACAAAAATGAAAGCTTACAACCCAGAAACTTTTCACAGACTGCCATTACTGTACGATGAGCGTGCTCTAAAAAAACAGTGGATTATTGTTTTGAATCTGGACATTGAGACGCTGATGGAGACGCTTACGCAGAGGGATTACTGTGTCTGCAGCAAACCACAATGTTTACTTGTTTTGCTGGAATAAATCATCAATGGGCTCCTTCCCTTTGAGCATCAGTAGCAGCTTCAGGGCTCCGAATGTGTCTACACAGGATCATGTAGTCGGGCACAGCAACTGAGTGCAGGTCACATGTTTTATGGCAGCATTCAGAGCTCAACACACAATCACAGTAGTTCCACACCTAATAAGAAAATAGACTTGAAGCGTGAAAGTATGCTTTGAGTTTGGGTTATGCATGTATAACACGAGGAAATGCAAGCCGTTGTGCAGATTAAAATATAATCTGTTCCATCGGACACATGTGAGACGGATGACGCGCCCTTTATGTGGACAAACCTTGAAACAATTTGTGGAAACAGCCACTGCTAGGGTCTGTTTCTCTGTGTCTTGTGACTATAGCAGCTGGAGAAATCCGGCTACAGTGAAATGAAGCATCTGTCTCCCTGTCACTTTATACAGTGCCTTGAAAAACTATCCATGCCCCTTAAACTTTTTCCCACTTTCTCACTTTACAACCACAAACTTAAATGTATTTAATGTGATGGACCAACACAAAGTAACACATAATTGTGAAATGGAACGGAAATTATACATGGTTTACAAAAGTGTAAGCAAATAAAAATCTGAAAAAAAATGCAGTGCAATCAGTTGCCTTCAGAAGTCACCTAATTAGTTACTAGTCCACCTGTGTGTAATTTAGTATCAGTATAAATACAACTGTCCTGTGAAGGCCTCAGTGCTTTGTTAGAGAACACTAGTCAACAAAGAGCATCATGAAGACCAAGGAACTCACCAGGCAGGTCAGGGAAAACGTTGTGGAGAAGTTTAAAGAAGGGTTAGGTTATAAAAAAATATCCAAAGCTTTGAACATCTCAAGGAGCACTGTTCAACTGCTAACCTACCAAGACATGGCCGTCCACATAAACTGACAGACCGAGCGAGGAGAGCACTGGTGAGAGAAGCTGCCAACAGGCCCATGGTCACACTGGAGGAGTTGCAGAAATCCACAGCTCAGGTGGGAGAATCTGTCCACAGGACAACTGTAAGTTGTGTGCACATCTGGCCTTTATGGAAGAGTAGCAAGAAGAAAGCCATTGTTGGAAGAACAGACATAAGAAGTCCCGTTTGCAATTTGTCACAAGCCATGTGTGGGACACAGCAGACATGTGGAAGAAGGTGCTCTGGTCAGATGAGACCAAAGTTGAACTTTTTGGCCTGAATGCAAAGTGCTGTGTGTGGCGGAAAAGTAACACTGCTCATCACCCTGAACACACCATCCACCACTGTGAAACATGGTGGTGGCAGCCTCATGCTGTGGGGATGCTTTTCTTCAGCAGGGACAGGAAAGCTGGTCAGAGTTGATGGGAGGATGGACGGAGCTAAACACAGGGCAATCCTGGAAGAAAACCTGTTGGAGGCATTACCTTCCAGCAAGACAATGACCCTAAACATACTGCCAGAGCTACAATGGAATGGTTTAGATCAAAGAATATCCATGTGTTAGAATGGCCCAGTCAAAGTCCAGACCTAAATCCAATTGAGCATCTGTGGCAAGACTTGAAAGTTTCTGTTCACAGACGCTATCTATCCAATCTGACTGAGCTGGAGCTATTTTGCAAAGAAGAATGGGCAAAAATGTCAGTCTCTAGATGTGCAAAGCTGGTAGAGACATACCTCAAAAGACTAGCAGCTGTAATTGCAGTGAAAGGTGAATACAAATGCACACCACACTTTTCAGATTTTTATTTCCATAAATTTTGGATAAACAATGTATCATTTCCGTTCCACTTCACAATTATGTGTTACTTTGTGTTGGTCTATCACATAAAATCAAAATAAAATACGTGTACGTTTTCGGTTGTAAAGTGACAAAATGGGAAAAAGTTCAAGGGGCATGAATACTTTTTCAAGGCACTCTATGAAGTGACAGGTAAGCTATTCTGTAGGTGAGGGAGTGACCATGAATGAGAAGACAAGCCTGTGAAGACTATACAACTTTGTCTGTTTGTGTTCGCTTGTGGATTGTTGATGGTTGTTGGTAGCTAGCTAACTGTTAGCTTAACTGTCATTGATGTAATTAACAGAGGAACTTATCCACCAGGAAGAATAAGTCTAGTGCTAGTACCCTAAAGCACGGGCACGGTGCGGATGGACAGTGTGAGTGCGCCGTAAAGCCCACCTCTCTCAACAGAACAGTTGTACTCCCATTGGTCAAACAAACTAGACTTTAGCTGTGTATCAGGCTTGGGCATGGTACGAATGAATAGTGTGAGTTTGTCCTAAGTGAGTCAGTGGCATTTGGATTTCATCAGGATATGGGGCCATGCTGAAGATGGCAGCCTGTATTTGATTGAACTACTTTGTATGATGTGTGTTGTTCATGTCATTAGTAAATCTATACAAATTAACTGTCGGACATTAATGGACCAAAGCACGCACTTGGCACAAACTAGGTGTTTTATTGTTTGTGGTGTGAAAGCTGGTCAGTGATGCACTATTGCCGACAGAGAGTAGTACTGGTGAGCCGTCCTTGCCTCATTAATCAGAGCAGGAGGGAAGGTAATGAAGACAAGACTTGCAGGGAAGCATCCAGTCAGTGAGCCGTGGATTTGTGCTTGCATGTTTTTCTGTTGTTGCAAATGCTGTCAAGATAATTGACACTTGAATGAATGAACCGTCCGGTATTTTCACCACAGCTTTCCAGGAGATTTATGCCCAAGGGTCCTGGATAAATCACCTATTTATTAAAGTTTGTCACAGTGAGTCAGGAAGCTGTGCCGAGGGCAGGGTGACACCCTCTCGTCCCTCCTCTCCCTACACTGTGGTGACATGCCTCAGCAAAACACTTCTCACTCGGGCAGATTTATTCCTTGGCAGGCTGCTGTACAGATGCACTGCAGAGGCCATAAAGAGAGCAAATATGAAGCCCCAGCCTCAATGAAGTTGGCACTTTTCTCTCTGTCTTATCTGCTTTGTTTCTGGAGTTTAGAGTGATTAGAATATACAGCTGCTGCCAAGTCAACATTGCAATTAAAATAATAGTTTCCAGTCAAGCAGTCAAGTGGATGTAGGATGATAAGTCTGTCTGGATAATTGAAATTGCAAATACAGAAGCAGCACTTAAAAAAATGTTTTTTCTTTATTATTACTATTCCACTTTATTAGGCTTACAGTACAACCATTAAGTACAAGTCCATTAACTGACTAAGAGCTGAATTATTTGTTGGCATGGCGTTATTTGTAGAATTTGCTTTGCAGGTTCTGATTTCCTTCATTTATCTGATGGAATGGTGTTTAAGATTGAAAGAGCTGCTTTTGAGAAGAGGTTTTAATGGGACATAACTCTAAATTCTTCAGACGAGCCAGCATTTTCCCATTAATCTGATTTGACAGGACACCTGATGGTCACACAGGGATTTATTCCCTATGTATGTATTTGTGTGGAGAAATCCATTTAAATGACCTCTCCAGAGGATTGGCCGGAGTGTCCCAAAAGAGGAACATCGGAGAAAATCCTCTTAGCTCCACTAATGGACAGTCTGCCTCGTTCAGTGGCTTTAATTCACCATGTGACAGTGTCAAAAGTGCTACAACAGTGATGTAGCACCACTATATCTATAATTAAGGTTATCAAAAGTATCGATACATTAATGCTTTTCAGTCATGCATGTTTCAAAACGATACAATATTCACACTTGTTGTAGCTACACTTTACATACTATCAAGTCAACTGTGTTGGTTTGTGTTCAGTGACTTTTTAATGCACCAGCACTGTGCAAGTTCTTCATTTTTTAAAAGAAAATGCTAGGTATCGTTTTTTAATACTAGCATTGTATGGAAGTTTAAAATTCTGGTATTGTGACAAACTAATAAACAAAATTTACATTTTGAAATGCTCCGTCTTTTGCTCCAGTTTTGAGGAATATTCTTCTTAAAGGCAAGGACTCACCAAGTAGTATCCCCCTAGTTTTTGCAGTTTGTCCCACATCACATGGGCCCTTGTCAGCTGTTTTTCGGGTGACTCAGCATTTTGAATCTATGTTGGAGCCCTTCGGTGAGAGAAATCGACTTGATTGGCAGTGCATGAGGAGAGAAAAGTAAGTGAGAACAGTACACAAATGGCTCAAGTAATGAGGCTGTGAGATGGAAAACATATTTGTTATATCATGTAAGATTATGTTTTAGCCACTGCGGTCTGAGGAAGAAACCTCAGCGTGTTATTGTTAATTTGCACACGCTGAATACCAATTGTTCTGTCATCATCAGTTTGGGTTGTTAATGTGCTAATTGGTAACTAGCATCTTTAATCTGCCCTGATGGTCTAAAGGTTTCTCTTTTTGAATGATAAATACAAACTGCCATCACCTGCTGATATGGAGAGATATTTTCTCTCTCTTTTGCTGTCAGCTGTAGTCTTTACGGTGTGTTCAAGTGCCACTTTTTGGATGAGACACAGGCAACGTGAGATGACGCAACAGTCTGCCTTTGCCACCACTAGTTCTTTGAGGTCTGGGATTGCCTCCACATGGCTCTCAGACCATTCCCCAATACGTGAAATACCGATGTGTTATTTTTGATTTTTTACAACACACACACACACACACACACACACACACACACACACACACACACACACACACACACACACACACACACACACACACACACACACACACACACACACACACACACACACACACACACACACACACACACACACACACACACAGGGAGAGTGACTTCATTCTCTGCTCAGGAAGCCATTCCACCACTATATCTTTACATAGAAGATATTGGTTAGCTGCTGTATTCATGTTCTGAATGTTGAGAACAGCTCCTTTTAAGCGCTGATTTCCACCTGGATTTGATGTTCCTATGCTTCAAGAAGTTGCCCCTTGTGCTGCAAGATGACACTGTTGACTACAGTTTACAGTAAACACGACCCTCTGCTGGTTATTGCACCTGTGTAGGCTGATAAAAACAGGCTGTCAGCATATTTTACATGCAGCGTTGCTCTTTGGTTAGTTTTACCACTTGCACATCAAAGAGGTTGTGGGACATTACTGTTTTTCTTCTTGGTTACTGTCACTTGGTATGTTTTAGTCATCTTGCACACACAGAACTTAGTTACTGTGAATACCCATGTTATACAAGTTGTTTAACAGTTGCCTGTGGTGAGGTGTAGGCAGATTCATTTATCATCAGATTTATCAGATTCATTCATTCATCAGAATTCATTTCCTGTTACTTGGAGAAGGTTTTGCTGTTCCCTCAAAAATGGTTTCCCTTTTCCACTGCCACTTGCCAAGTTGCTCCCTTCACAAACACACCATTTTGGATCTGCTTCATGGTGTGACTTTGTGTGCGTGTGAAGCATTGAAACAGCACAGGCAAGCAGACATAGCAATGTAGGTGAAAAGGGTGAGTTAAGACTGACCAGTATTCCACATCTGTCAATTGAGCCCCATAGTGAGCCGTTGTGAGTAGGTGTCTTATCAGATTTTAGCCTACTAATTAGCAGGACAGGTTTCATTACTCGGAGCTTCCAAATGGGCTTCAAGGTCATTCATTTCTTCACTTGGATGCATTTTGTAAAAGGCCAAATTACTCAGATCTTTATTTTCTTTGGAATGTCTCTCCTGCTAGTCTTGTATTCTCTTGGGCCAAGATAATCATTTCAAACATGAAAAAAGGGATGTAACCTGTTCAGGCTGCCACTGCATGCGTGTGTGGGTGTGTTGAGGGATAACTGATTTTTTTTATTCCATACAAATGATATGTTACTGAACTCGGCTCAGGTGTAAGTGTGTGTCTCAGTAGTCTATCACTCATATGACGTCGGCCTCATTTGGGGACAAAAGGTGGAAACAATAGCTTTTCATAATTTTGTGTATAACAATCAAGCAGACATTATTGACAATTCCCCCCAGTTTGCCCCATTGGTGTTTTGATAATCCAAAATGTGCTTTTATACAGGGCAACTTAGGTCAGAGTGATGTATTTTATTGGATAGTGAGTGTGAATATTTGCCTTAGATTGGATGGATACTAGTCCTCTTGCTACACTATTGGTTGATTTAGTTGCTTTCTTTCAAAACCTTGCTGTCTGTATAACTGCATCTCTCTCCTATTGAAGTATGCAAACTGTATCAATAGTCAAAGCCAAATGATTTCCAGCTCCAGTTCTGACATGTTCCTGGTGGAGTGGGTTTGCTCTGTCTTTAGCTGGCAGCCTCAAATATTCTGCTGCCTGTGAGATTAGCTTTCCTGATTAGATCTTTCCCAAACTAGTCGACCAAATGTATTCTAGATCGTCAAATCCTCTGCTTCATCTCCTGGGGTGTTTAGTGAAGCACAGTTTGTATAGACAGCTGTTTAATTAACACAGATATCCCGCTGTATACAGTATATGTTTTAAACTATTAACCTTATCTATATTGATTGATCAATCACAGTCTGTCTGAGTGTGTATATGTCACTCCAGTCAGTTTCACCTCACTCGCTAGGTGGGCAGGGAAATAAAATCAAAGAATCAATACAAAAACACTGGATTTCTTTCCCTGGAGTGGAAAACTATTTTGGTTCAGTACATTTCTGCTGTCAGTCAGCCTGGTGAAGGAGGTTAGCAGCCGCCGTCCACTCAGCTGCTGACATGGAGAAAGGCAGTTTTCCATAGGAGGCCTCTTTTACCAAACTAAGACGCTATCTTATTTGCCTTTACGTGTTGCAAAGAGCATTACATTCCAACTCACAGAGAAACCAAATCCATCTTAGTTATTCTTTCCACTGTTCTTACGATCACCAACTCTATTTTGGTTGAAACAAATCCTTCTTTCGCAGAGTAAGATGTGAAAATATGGCAGCTCTAAACGCTGTGTTTTCCCACCTGTCTCCCCACTGCCTGATGAGCAGCTGTCTGACTCTGGACTCTGTTCTTTTCTTTCAGGCCGTTCTTTTATCAAAATGAAATAATACAACAACCGGGGATTTACTTGGGCTTCGTCAATAGCTGATATATTAGTTCAGTTGTCTAGGGTGGCGTAAATCTTTGGTGCCGCAGCTTAACTAGATTAGATCTAGTCTCTAATTTATATTCACTAGTGTTTTTTACTTGACAGTTGCCGTTTGACTTCCAGTCAGTGTTTGAGTGCAGCTCCAATTTCTTACTCGAGGACAGTTTGACCAAGCAGCCGGCTTTCTAAAGGATCAAACCTGTAAAATTCCACACGATCGAGAAGGACCTTTTTTTCTCTGTCGTTCTTAAAAACTCAACTCAAGAAATCTCTGCGTCAACAGGAAACCAGTGAAACCAACTAAAAACGCTGTAATAAACATGCCAGGCCTGGATGTGGCGCTGTAACTGCCACAGAATTACACCAAAAAGGAGAAGAAGAGACTGAGACACTGTAGAATCATAATACAAAAACACGGGAGAGTTTCTCTCCAAATCTGGAGACTTCCCAAATCAATCAATCAATCTGTCCACTGTTTCTGGTGTTAGTGGAGACTTTTGTGCTGTTATGGACTCCCAAAGCACTCGCATGCGTAGCACTCGCTACTCTTTGCGACCTTCTTGGCAACTTTATTTATACAAAGCTGTTAGTGACCAATTTAGCGTCTCATTCAGATCATCAGGGAAAAGGGAGAAATCTGTGGTCGGCCTAATTCATTCCCATGCATGTGGCTCAGAGTCCAGTTCACTAAACAGTCTATGGGTCCGCCTTTCTCCTCTCACGCAGCAATACTGTTGTTGTTATGTGACGCTGCGGGGGGTTAAAGCCGGAGGTGGGGCGATGGCGCCATCCTTTAACAAAGTATAAGGTTATACTGTCCAGAAGACAGTGCCATGGAGGGCGTTCTCAAATCTTCCCACTCTGGGACCCGGTTTCTAAAGATACCGTTTACAGGCCCCGATAACGCCGGCTGTGTGTGGATGGTCGAACAAAACGTTACTCAAGTTGTGCGGTTACAGGAAATCGCGTCTCCGTGTGAATGGGCCCTTACTCTACTGCTGCACAGACAACTGACTGAATAAAGAGTAGATGCATCATGTACATTCATCAACAGGTTTCAATATGCAGGCGGCTAAACGTGTGAATGCTGCCAACTGCTGATCACATTTTAGCTTTTTCGAGGAACAGTAGCAAACAAAGACATTTCTCCACATACTCTACTGTAGCTTTTACATTGTTGCTGGCAGGGTTCAAGGTTGTTGCAAATGTTGAAGAGTTATCGCATAATCACGTTTGACACAATAAGAGGACTGTTGAGTGTAGTTCTAGCCTCATTTAACAAAAAACACTGGCTGTGTGTCTCTGTAAATGTCAGGCTCTGACAGAGGCACGCTAGAGTTACAATTATCGGTGAGCACGGGGATCTCAGAGCAGGCACCGAGGATGGTCCCATGCTGCCTTCCTGGAGAGATAATTCAAGCCAAAATGTGTTTCTCAAAATGATTTATCAAAAAAAATGTGGTGGAAGGAGCTTGACATGACAGGAGGGGCTGTTTCCAGGCTGTTACTCCAATGTACTGCACACTAATACACGAAGGATTTTCTCAATGAAAGGTAATTGTCCGTTAAGCCAGCTAGTCTGTCTGACTGAATCATTGATGAATAGAAAAGTGTGTGGGTACATTTTTATTCTGAAAATATTAAAATACCTGCAGATATTTAGAACATTTTACTGTCAATCTTCAGTGTATGTCAAATGAAGTGATGTGAAAAATGCAGCCCTGAGACAAGTCTGCTACAGAAAATAGACATTTACTGAATCCTCTTTTTGAATTGTATACTGTGATCCCAAGAATTACAAGTGAATTGCACTCATTACTGTGCCTGAACACATCCTGTGTGACACTGATGGAGGACTGAAGCTGCTGCTCTGCTAATGTGCTGCTTTCACTGCAAAGCCTGTGTAGACAAGCGTCCACCCTGCGTTAGCAGCACATATAACAGAAAATACAGCTCTGTCACCGGATCTTTCTTGCTCAGTTGAGCCATGGGAGTTACAGTTATTGTCTCCCCCATAGTTTTTATGTACTAGATAGATATGTTCATCTTCTGCACTGATGGTTCAGGAGAGCTTTGCTTTGCATATTTATTTATGCAAACATTTGGGCTGAAACAATTCCTCCAAACTTGAGAAACTCAATTACTAAAAATCATCGATGCAAATGAATTGCGTTGGATGATTATTACAGTCGTACAGTGGGCTTATCCATGGTGGACACGTGCTGTGAAGAAGACATGGAGTTTTTTAAAGATAATAATACTGTATGCAGTTTAAACAATAAAAATGTTGATTTTCTAAAAAGGAAACCATTTGTTCATTTTAAGAGATCTGTCTCATTTTTTAATACATTTTGCTATTGCTCTTCAATAGAGCAAAAGTGTTTGTTATCTGATTGATGGAATAATTGGTAGAATACTCTATTACTAAGTTCTCATCCACACTAGAACAGATTGTACATAAACGATCTGTTTCCCACCCCCTGTTCTTAAAGTTTTCCCTCCACACAGCCTTGGCTCAAGAAATACCTGCGTCCACATGAAACCAGGGAAACCGACTAGGCAAGGAGAGCTGATCTGAAACAACTGCTTACCTGTATCTCAACTTAGAATATAAATAATACTGACAATACAATATAAATAAATCCAAATGTATTTATCAAGGTGGGTTCCCAAAAGCTACGGCCATATTGACCAATGCACAACAGCTCCCTAATGTGTAGAGACGTAGGGAGGTGTAATGCAGTAGACATTATATCCGTAGCTTTTGCGAACCCCCCTTGATAATCACGTAATGTAGTGCGCACATATCTTCTACAGTTGATATTAGGTGTGGCTTAAAAATAATTGTTATGCTGTTTGTGAATCTGACGAGAGAGACTGAGCAGAGGCTGAGTTAGAAAAACACATCATAACATTGTCACAGCTCTCCTTGCTCGACCACATCCACCTGATCTAGTATCTAGAATCAATTGCTCTCCCTTGGTTCGCTTTGCCATATGTGACGTGAAAGCAGTAAAATAAATAAGGCAACGCTGTTTAAAGAAACGTGCTTCTGCATTATGTAACTGCATTAGGTGAGCTTTAATCACTGCTGACGATAAGAATGTAATGGATAGAAAAGGACTCAGACTAGGGAAAAAGAAACCTCAAAAATATATTTGACACTGTCACAGCCCCAAGTCAGTGCGTCCTCTGGGCACTGCCACAGATGGAGATGCATGCTGCTCAGGTTGTTGTGCTTTCAGGTGGTAAATTAAGTTTGTGGCGGAGAAGCTTTGTGGGGATTTAATGCCCTTTTGATGCGTGGGTCGAGCAAGCTTTACAAATTGGTACTCTGCTGTCCATATTAGTAACCATGACATGGCTACATATTACTGACATTCAGCTAGGCAAAACAGACACACTGTAAAGGAGTGTTGAACAGTCCATGGCAAGTTGAAGGCTGTTGCTGGGCGCTCCAACAATGGGCCCTGAAGTACCCAGGAAACAGCATCGCCTGATTTACATATCAATATGTTTGAATAGTCTGTGTTTTCAATTGAGGGAGAGGGGCTACACTGGATGGGATGTGCTCATTAGACATTCTTTGTAGGGTTAGGTGAAAAATCTGTACTGTATAGCTTCTGTGTAGTGTTTTTAGCCATGTATCTCAACAACTATCTAATGATGAAATCTTGTCCTGATATTCACGACCCCAAGAGAATGGAACCTTTGACTTTGGTGATCCCCTGACTTTTCCTTAAACGCAACCACTGACAGGTTGACATTTGTGAGAAATGTCTCGACAAATACATATTTTTGGTATCAGACATTCACATTCCTAGGATGGATTGTAAGTCATCTAGCATCATCAGGTCGAATTTTACTTGCCCTTGGTACTCCATGAAGTTAACTGTCTTACATAAGATTAAACACCAGTCCTTCTTCTTAGTTGGACCAGTCCCAGCCTGGTCAGTTGCGTACATGAACTGATGAAGCCTCTTGGATGAGAGGTGAAACGTCTTCCTATCAAATAACCAAGTCCAGTTGCTTTTGACTGAAATTGCTTTGGGGATAACACTGACCTGGACAAATGAGAACATTCACAGGCACCAGTCCTTCTTGTTTTTCAGTTGTTTGATTTGTGATCAATGTTTCTTTGGCTTATAGTAATGTTAGTGTATAGCTTCTTATCACAAGTACCATGACTTTAGCCCTGATTTTCTACTCACAGACAGATGTAAGAGCTCCCTGACAAAAGCCCCAGATCAGAGGCAAATTGGGGTTGGCTCGATGCTCGCATGCCGGTGCTTCAGAGCGATGAGTCAAAAACACAAGCCAAGCTGCTTACTGGTACCTCAAATGCATTCCAGATATCTAGCAGGCTAAATATCTGTGTGGGTGATAGAAAAAAGTGGGAAACATGTATTGAGAGGTTTAGCTTTTACATACATCTCTGGGTGTTTTTATACAGAAAAGCCGTCACATTGGCAAAGGCGGCAATTTGCCGTCCTGTCTGTGAAACCGAGCTGTAATATATATTATATATATATATTATATATAATATTCCTCTTTTCCCAAAGACTGCTTTCTGGGATAAGTGTAAACGTGACGTGACGTGAAGCACAACGTGTGACGTACATCGGAAGAGGTTAGCCCTATAACACCAGTTCCATTTTCAAAACAGCAATGAAAAAAAACGGGAAGTTTTAAATAGGTCAAAGTTAATGAATAGGTTCTGTACAGTCTCTATGTTCGCTATTTTGCTGTCGTGGTTGACGTGATGACCAGGTGATGAGCTAATGTTTCTCGTACCTGTGATCAGCTGTTTCCCGGCTGGCGGTTGCACAACAGTTCCCTTCATCGACACCCCCTCCCAATGTGCCTGCAAGCCGCTAAACTCTATTTACATGGGAATTGAGCCCCTGATATGTGTCGGGTCCGGGCCAGCACATTGGGGTGCTAAATTAGGCCTTCAATTAGCTTGGATCTGTCTGAAAATGTGGACCAGGCCGCAGAAAGGCAGCCAAATTACCGGCTTGCTGTCCAGTGTAAAAACACCTTCTGTCTTGCAGTTGGGCCACCCAAAGGTCTTTGTGGCCTTTTTGAAGAGTTGGGATGAGAGCGAGTTGCAGCTAATAGTGTGTGACTCCCTGTCATTGGTGAAAACAAGACAACAAGATGTGTAGTGTGAATTAGAGCTGGGATAATTAAATATGATCATTTATCCTCTTTCAATGGAATCGTATAGTGATCAAATCCTATACCGAGATATTGTAATACAATATATGGCTCAATATGGCTCATCTAAATGGAAACTGAGTACTGTAGCAGGAAAGTCCCTAAACTGGCAACAGTGACGAGCGATAAAGTACGACTGTGAACACATGGCACGTTGCGTTTGTTCCCTGATGTCCTGCATTACTGCACTGAATTAAATGAACTAGTGACAAATCGTAAATCACAACATTTTCTTGCCATTGGCTGATCATTAATAGGGGTAATTTCTCGCTTAGGAATAGATGGCCAAACATTCAGAGTTTGCCTACGGTTAGACTGCTGGTAATGATAGCAGGAATTAAGAAAGGTCACCAACCCTCGTCACACACCATCTGTTGTTCGGGTCCAGTGTCATGCCTCAATCTCAAAGCTCTTTTGTCTCAGACATTAGGGGATTACATCAAAATCCAGACATACGTTAGGCCCTGTTATAGCATTTATGTCCGTATTTTCTCTTTACATCGTAGCTGCAGTGTCTAAAACTGGAAAAGGTCATTTGAGTAAACTCATACTTCAGAGCTGCACTGTTCTCCATTCCATAGACATCTTACCAAAATCTAGAGTAGTTTTAATCATTGGATTTTTGTTGTTTAGGATCATAGACTGTATATAAAGCGACACGTCTCCGCTTCCTCCCACTGTATAAAGTTAAGCAGAAATATCACAGATACGGGCGCTACCGTGTTGAAGTTTTGCAACCAGAGTCAGTGCAGTATCGAAGTCCTGCCCATACACCTGCCGGACCAATTGAGGGCGATCAAAGCTGTCAATCATGACGTCTCACCCTATTTTCATAGCCTCAACTAACTAATTTAAACCAAACTTAGCATCGAAAAGAACAGTTGAACAAAGGCGGGGTTTTATGATCGATACTGCAGCCAACCTCCAGGGTGATCAAGATGCTTTGGCTTCACCTTCAGGGAGCTGTCAACCCATCCATACAGTGAAGTCTGTGTTTTGGTTGTGCATTTGTGTTATGTCCACCGCGCCTTCTGTGCCCATCTTTGTTGTGTACAGTAACAGTAACCATGGTAAGTCGAGGTTAGTGTCAAAGGCTCGGTTTACTTTTCCAGACTATAAGGCTCAAACACACAGTGTCCGTGTGACTGTGTGTGACTTTCCTCTCCCAGTTGTCATTTGAACTGAACCACTCGATCAATGTATGAACGGAACTTTACAGTTACATCCACATTCTGTATGGCTCTTGATAAAGTTACTTGATCATTACCTTACCTTTTTTTTTTTAAACGTTGGCACACTGCCTGTATCATAGTTGTTTCCTAGTTTGTCCCAGCTGTTTTGTTGATGTTTCTTGACTAATGTTTATGGCATTTTATGAATCTAGGCTATAAAAGTTGTAGTTTTTTAACTGGATATGTTGGCTAACAGTACTGGGAGAGACAAATGTTACTCAAATTCAAGATGCTGCTTATAAGTGCCGGTCAAGAGCTAAACCAACTTTTGAAGAGGAGGATACTGATGTTACAATGTGTGATTCCACAGATGCCTGCTGGTCATTGAATATTTACATAGACTAGAATAGACTTTGCATTGTAATTAAGCATAATTACTTGTCTATTTGTCTGTTCTTCGCATTCACTTCACAGTGGACCGAAATTATAAGACTTTTCATCATATATTTTATTTTGAAAAACTCCACTGTGGAAAAAAGGTCGTCATCAAATATGTCATGGTTGTCTTTGACACTTCTTACAATAAAGGTTAGCTTTTGGCTGTGAAGTTTAATATTTCCCGACTTAAACCTGGGGTAAAACACGATTCTATTAAGAACAACTTTGTCATCAGTCATTCTGCCGTCCTGATGAGAATAAAGGATGTTCCCTGTGTAGAAACTGTTCAGTCTTGATTTTTAATCTCCTCGGAGCTCCAGCTCTGCCCTCTCTCAAGGTCGGCCATTTTATGGGTTTTCTGCTGCATCAGGTATTTGTGGGAAGCTCAGCTGCTTTGCCTGCCTGCCTAGCATACACAAACTCCCTTCCTCTTTTAACTAATGCACACACTTGATTCCCTCTACACACAATGACAAAAGAGATGTGTATTTTCACGCCTACTGCATATGCATGCAGGGGAAACTACACAAAAACACTCAGCTAATGTCGGATGGGTTTAGTTTGTGTCCTTCCTGTGTTACTTGGGAGCTGTTTGTGGCTGATTTAAGAGCAGGAGTTTACAGTAGCCTGGGACATGAGATGAATTTGGACATGTGTCCCGTGTCCACAGCTCACATCACACCACTCATTTGTTCATAGCAGTCAATATCACCATGCACTGTTGTTGTCTGGTCAATACTGTGCTGGTTTAAATAGATGAACTTGATGAGATCCTACAGAGCCACAGAAGTTAATAATCTTTCCACCCTGACTCACAGGCAGCCAGGTCGTCTGGATGTTCTTCTTCCACGGACGATCGCAGGTCAAAACAAGGTGGCGCATTAGTTTCTGATTGGTTCAGAGGAAGGCTTGGTTACTCATGATTCATACTGTTGCTTTGTTATTTTTAGAACGAAGATCCCTGAACATCCCTGGCTGAAAAACTTTCTTAAAGAACCCAGCATTTTAGAGGAATTCCGGTCACAGTGAAAGGAAAATAAATTTGTGTTTTAGATAAATTTAATTCATGGTATTTGTAATCTACTTAGGTCTATTTATATAGATGTATATAATGTTTCTGACTAAACTGCACACCACACAGAGCCCTGGGGATTAGGTATGCCGGGCAAATCTTTGTCAGATGTAGAACCAGCTGCTTCAGTGTAGCCTGTGAGGATCCTGTCCTCCCACACTTTCTCCTCCTGCGCCCCCTCCCAACTTTCCTCCAGCTCTCTCCTCTGGGCGTCATCCTGCTGGGATTACAGTGCATAGCCATTGACTGCCAGAGAAAAACAGGCTGTACGTACTTTTCTCTCCTTACCTGTTATATTGGGTCATTCCTGCTGTCATCTATTTTCATCTGCTGACGTCACATTTGGATTTCAGTGGGAGGGTGTCATGTGGTGGGTTGCATATATTGTTGGGCTCTATTGAAATTCCCCTAATGACGATTCTGCTTTAAGAAAAACAACTACATATGATATAATCGTCTTAAAAAAAGATGGAGAGAGACACGAACATACTTAGATATTCATATCTATGGAGAGGCTTATGTTGCAATACCCATAAGCAGCCACAAAGTGGCCACACTGTGTAGTCAGTAAATGCTATTTTACAGGAGGGCATGCTTAGGTCAGTCAGATCAACTATCATTGATCAACATTGATGTATGGAATGAGTATACTACAGGACGGCATTTTTTTCACAACCTACAAGTTTGATGAGCTGGTGAATTTACTGTTTGTCAGACCACAGCTGGTGACAAATCCCCGCTGCTACTAGCACCGGTGCTGCGTGGAAGCACAGTGTAAAACAAGCCATCTAAGTAACTTATTAGCTAGCTTGCTAATTCCGTCATGCATTATTGCTACTCTTGTTACAGAAAAATTAGCTGAACAAAGTGTGTGTGCTTTGCTTCGCTGTGAGAGTGTGTGGGTTAACCGAGTCCAGAGCAGCACTCACTCCCCAGTAAACACACCGGGCACCCGCGTTACATTAACGTACATCACTTCCAGCAAAGTTCATGGAGAACAGCGAGGGCAAAACAGCATCATCTATCTGTTTTAATGGGATATTACCAGGTCTAGCTACCAAATCCATCAGCACGTTAATGTGTGTTGGGCTACCAACAACAATATCTTTATTCGTACACCACCACCATGCACCTGTAGACTGAATATTGTGGCCAACCAATATCATTTTGAACGATAATCTCATCACATCACCCAAGTCTACTGGTATATAAAGTATTATAGCAATAACACCTGAGAGGGCATCCTCTGCTGTGGTAATGGGCACACTCGCTGATGATTAGTAGAAGAAATGAGCACTGTTGTGATAGCACTGCATGTTCTGAGTGACCGTAGTATGCATACATAAAGGAGTGTTCAGACCACCACATGGTAACTTAGAGGGGAAGCCTTGATTTTTTTTTGGACACACTCTTTAAAGAAGGCAATGTCAGGGCGGTTGCTGCATGGCAGTGTGACACCAGCTTTAGAATGATGTTAAATAACATCACAAGAAGAGATGTGAGCTGTATGTCTTGATGGTAGAAACTATGGTAGAACAATGTATTATAAAAATAGAAAGGTCTACAAGAAGGAGTCAGCAGAGAGGTCTTACAGCAATCAAGGAGAATTTATTGAATCAAGGTTTGATACACTCATCACAGAGTTCCAAGATCCACAATACCAAAATTCCCTCATCTCGGATAACTGTCCTTTTTAAAGCAGTTCAACACTGAAACAATTAGTTGATTATTCGTATAGTTGGACAGAAAAATAATCTGCACCAATTTTGCTAATGGAAGAACAAAAGTAAAAAGCAAAAATGCCAAACTTTTCGTTGTCCTAGTTTTGTGAGAATGAAACCTTGGTCTTGAGGAAATTGTTATTGAGGTGTTTCAGTCTTTAAATACGTGGCAGTGCGACTGGACGACAGGCTGGAGTGGGCTGGGAATACAAGGACCTAGACCCTGAGCTGGCTCTACTTTGAGACGAGGCTCAGGTGTTCCACCGAGCTGCATGCTGTTTCATTTTTTTGCAGTTAAAAGACCCAACTTCATTTTGCACACCTTAGTGCAATTTGCACACTTGTATGCCCATGCTTGAAAGGTAATAGTTCTTTTACTTCTGTGTATGTTCATGTGTGACATTTGTTTTGAGCTATTCTTTGTACCGTGTGGCTAATTTGTGTACTGCTGCTGTGGCATGCAAATATCTCCCCGGGGATTAATAAAGTATCCATCTGTCGATCGAGTAATGGGACAAGGTCCACTGTCTTACTAATAGTATAGCTTAAATGGGCTGAGTTGAAGCTATACTGGGAACACAGTGTGTAATGTTTCTCAGTGTTTCAACGTCTGTTGTGTTTGCAGAAATCTTATAGTAAGTTTTTCTGTTGCATTAAAAGCTTTTTTTTTTTGGGATGTGTGTGATTGTGCTGTATTTATTAATCTTATACCTGGGTGGGGAATTGCTAAAAATGTTAATAAGCTAGAAACCATTGGGCTCGTCTTCATTGTATAAAAGCTGCCAGTAGGTCAGTGAGTGTCTGTTGTAGATGAGATGGATAGAAATGGCATTTTAAATGAAACATGGATTGGCTGGAAAAATCAGATTTGGCCATTGATATTGTGGGATGAACTAGAGACCTCAGGGAGCACAGTCACCACAGGATATCAGGGCTGCCAATGTTGGTGTTTGCTGTTAACACATGGAGATTCTGGGGCACACATTCCTGTGAATTAACAGCCAAAGTGAAATCCTGCTTTGCAAAGCTCCATCAGCATGACTTATTTGATCTACAGACTACACACAATTAATGATTTCTTTTCTCTCTCTCATCCCCCTCCCACTCCCATGCCAATCTCTCAATTTATTTCCCTTTTCACTTCACGTTTTTCAGTACTCTCTCCCCTCTCATTATTTCCCACTTTTTCCCCCCGTCATCCTCTCTCTCTTGCCTCTACATGGGATTTCTTTAATCTCATTCGTATTTCTCCCTCCTGATCTACCTCTTCACATCTCCTCCTCCCCTCCCTCCCTCCCTCCCTCCCTTCCCATCCCCTCCCCTCCCTCTCTGCTTCTCTGGCAGGCTGCTCATTGCAGTGAGTCAGTATCATGGAGGCAGGCAGCGGGGCTGCCGCAGCGGTGGGGAGTGCAGCACTAGGACTGCTGGGAGCCGCAGCCACGTCCAGCCATGACATCTTGGACAGGTAAGAGCCCAGGACGAGGCTGGCAAACACCCTCCCTCAGGAAAAGACTGCCCCGTTTTCCATCAGTGAAGAGAGGAGCAAGAGTGTGTGTCTGTGGAGAGAAGGACCACACCTCAGATTGTAGTTTGGTGAGCACGCTAGTTTGTTTATAGTTAGAGCAGGTGTGTGTGTGTGTGTGTGTGTGTGTGTGTGTGTGTGTGTGTGTGTGTGTGTGTGTGTGTGTGTGTGTGTGTGTGTGTGTGTGTGTGTGTGTGTGTGTGTGTGTGTGTGTGTGTGTGTGTGTGTGTGTGTGTGTGTGTGTGTGTGTGTGTGTGTGTGTGTGTGTGTGTGTGTGTGTGTGTGTGTGTGTGTGTGTGTGTGTGTGTGTGTGTGTGTGTGTGTGTGTGTGTGTGTGTGTGTGTGTGTGTGTGTCAAATACTCATTTTGACAGTTGGAGGAACTGGTTTGTGCTTGGAGCAATTCCAGTGTAGAGTGTGCATGTGTTTGTGTGTTGATGATTTGGGGGGGGGGGGGGGGGGGGGTGCTTCCTCTATGCCTCAAGGAGAAATGACACCAGGGTATGCGCATGCAGGGGAGGAGGGGGAGGCATTGGTAGATGTGCCTGAGTACTATAGCTGAGCCGATAGGGTGAGTTTGCACAGTCACCATCCCATCCCCTATATAACCCCCACCGTCAGCCCATAGCAACTGGGCGACAGCCATCACTTACCGTCACCGCTGGAAACCCCTCATTCAGATTCCCTTTACTGACGAAGCAACTCAACTCCAAGCTCCAACAACCACTGCCTCCGCTGAGGGGCCGAATGTATCGGCTTTCAGCTAGTTACGTCATTGCTACAGCTGTACACCCACACCCACATGCCCATGCACTGTCATCACACACACACACACACACACACACACACACACACACACACACACACACACCCTCAAGCATGTACATTCACAAAAACACATTATATCCCATACCCTTTATTCTTTACTGGGAACTTTTAGGACAAACATCGCTGTCACACGTGCAGACAATGAACGCAAAACAGACGGCAATATTTGCTGGTGAGGGCTTCTCGGCCAACTCTCTCATCTGCTATCACTCTCTGCCAATGAGGTATTACTAATCTCCAACACATCCTGGGGATCTCCTTTGACACATTATACAATCTGAGATGGAAATTAAGGCGGTGACTCATTTAATCATTTCCTTACTATTTCAGTTAGTCACCACTCACATCCTGACTTCACCAGCCTTCTCTCGGATACATTCACATATACATGTACATCTGTTCCCATGCCACCAGGAAGCCAATGGCTTCTTTCCCCTACATTATTGCTAAGGCAGCGTGATACAGTATGGGTTTGTTCCAACTGCTGGACTAGTCACTGGCTATACACTTGTGTATATCGCTCTGTGTTTTTGCAAATGTGAGCTGTTGCATGTCATCGTTTTTCGGAGGTGGTGGTGGGGGGGCTTACAGTAGAGGCTGCACACACACACATGCATACACACACACACACACACACACACACACACACACACACACACACACTCTCTCTCTCCTTGAACTGGGTCTAAATCCTGCACTGGGGTTACCATGGCAGCAGCAGCTTAGCATACATTAGACAGCAGTCCAATGTACTACTGAGAGTGTGAGTGAAAAGAAGTGAAAGGAGAAAAAAAGGATGCGGTGAAGAGAAAGATAAAGGGGAAAAGAAAGAGGAAAGAGATGCGTTTCTCCTGCTAAATTGCCTCTACATGCTGCGATGTACTATATATATATATATATATATATATATATATATATACACATCCGATCGAGTAATAGGATTAAAGAAAAAGTTATAATTTTGCGTAAAAATGTAGTATAATTTGTGTTTTTTTGCAAAAAAGGTGGTGTGGTAACCTAACAGGGGTGGGGGTGTGTGTCTGTGTGTGTGTTTGTTTGTTTTTGTTTGAGTGTGCACATGTGTGTGATGGGGAGAGAGAGACCAGATGTGTGTGTTGAAGGCAATACACTCGCAGTTTACCATGAGTAAGTTACTATTGAAACAATTCAAAGTGGTGCATAAAATTCTACCTGACACACGTGTTTACTCAAACAGGTTTAAAGACAAATAGATTTATTTATAAATGAATTAGAGAAAGATAAGATCAGGAAGAATGAGTCACGCTCTTCCTGTTTACTGTAACAACAAGCAACGAACAAAACTCCACTGATACATTTACTCGGTGAAGTGGCGTTAACAACGGGCTGCTTTCTGCTCAGACGCTGAATCACTCGATTAATTGTTTCAGCCCTAGCAGATTTACAAGCTTGCGGAGTATCATCACATTCTTTGCTGTCAGCCACAGCCATTTAAAGAAAGTTAAAGACACTAACTATCGGGATGGTCCTTTTCCTCTTTGGCCCAGAGAACACGACGTGCATGATTTCCAAAAACAATCTGAAATGTGGACTCGTCAGACCACAGCACACTTTTCCACTTTGGGTCAGTCTGTCTCAGATGAGCTCAGGCCCAGAGCTCCCCCCATCCTTACTCGTGAACGACTGAGCCTTTCACTGATGCTCCTTTTCTACCCAATCATGACACTCACCTGTTTCCAATCAACCTGTTCACCTGTGGAATGATCCAAACAGGTGTTTTGGAGCATTCCTCAACTTCCCAGTCATTTGTTCTTCCCTGTCTCAGCGTGTTTGGAATGTGTTGCCGACATCAAATTCAAAATGAGTGAATATTTTCAAAACAATTAAATTTATTAGTTTGAACATTAAATAACTTTGTAGTCTTTGTAGTTTACTCAATTGAATATAGGTTGAAAGGGATTTGCAAATTATTGTATTCTGTTTTTATAACATCCCCACTTCATTGTAATTGGGGTTGTACTAAAACATGTCTGGAGCCGGACTGTGGGCATTTCCCAGCCAATGAAAGGCTAAATGAGTCTATTGAAAGATTCTATTGATGTAAAATCCTCTCTTGATACTGTTGTTTGTTGTCACTTTGAGCTTTACAGATTTTGCTAACACAGTGGAAATATTAAAGGTAACATCCCAGTTGATAATTTATGTTTCATTTTGGCTTCATAATGTTGTTTCACACAGATTTTATACAGTCTTTTCCCCATTTTCACTCACAGAGTGCAGCTCAATGTATTCTCAAGGTGCTGTATTGAGTTGATAGTTTAAATTTGGGACTGGGCTTTTATTTTCTTTCAGACAATAACCTAGGGGCTGCAGCTCTTTCAGTTTGTAAAATTGAAATTTTTGAAGCAAGGAACATAAAGTATTATTTTATTAATTCAACCTTGTAACATGGGTTCCACATTTAGATAACAAACATGCAAATCATGAACGAAGAGTGGCTTCCAAAATTATTATTGTTACACTCTGTACATTAGAGTGAGCCAGCTACTTCATATACTGCACCTGTGCAAGGGAGAGCAGTTTGATCCCTCACAAACAGATCTTCCATGTTTTCTTTAAACCCAGTGACCCACTCACTCATCACTCACTCACTCATCTTCAACCGCAGCTCTAGCAGGGGACCCCAAACTTCCAGGTGGTCAGGTGTTGTTTGAAATTAGTATCAACAGCAGCGGAATATTTAATGAGGCATCAAGGCATATTTTAGTTTAGCATGGATGGCTGACTGAGCTGCAGTACTGTCTTTAATTATAACTGCAACACTGAAATTATGCCTGATCAGAAATTGACAATACCTGTTCATTAAGCTACTGGTGTAAAGATCTGGATGGCAGAACCTCATAGATACAAGAAGAGATGGACGATCCCCTCCTGACTTGTCGGCTAGCCATATGCAGGACAGATAAACTGCCTCAGTGGGATGGAGCTAAACTGCTGGCTGACTGGAGAGACTTCCAACTTGTGGACTAGATCCAGAACACGCATAAGGTTGAAATCCCGTGCATTGCCTACTAATTGCTTCCTCCCTGTGTTGCCTCTCTGTATTTATTGCTGCATGTTGCTTTCCAAGGCTTTTCCTTTGCAGTGGAAATAAAACGTGTGCAGGGTCCACAATAGATTTGACTTTTGATTATTTACTCAGGACAGGCTATAAAGAACGGATGTACCCCGAGAAACACTGTGATGAGTCATACCTGATTTACTCAGACTGTCTCAATCCTTTTTGTTTTAACCAGTCAGGCAGAGAAAAGTCTCAAACTAGTTAAGCTAACCTTAATCTCTATAAAGAGATTCTGCAGGCGAACGCAGAATCTGAAGGCAACAGGACAAGATTTGGGTAATGGAAGCAGTCTGGTTTCCATTTGTAGTCCAGGTAGTATTGGCCGAGCATGTTTGAGCTACTTTGGTTGCATGCAGGTAAACAGTCTGTGAGGAGAGCAAAAGAAGTGGAACACATTTACTGAAATGCAATCACAGAATCCATGGGTTATTGGATGGCGATTTAACTTACTAGGTTTTTGTTATCATTTATCTGCATTCATATGCAAATATCGGTTCATAGATACGGTTTCTCTCAACTCCAACTCCACTCTCACGTCTAAAGTTTCTAATCGGACCGTAAACAATGACCGCCACAAGGAAGAGGAAGTCTTGGTCCAGATATCCGCAGACTACACCAGAAATCCTGATTGCATTGATTTAATCATATCAACAGGAATGATTATTTTATATATACAACTAGGAATTATTAAAAATATACTTGTATTCTTTTGTATAATATATGTTAAATAGTTCTAGATCAGTGGTTTATTTTTTGAGCAAGCACCCCCCTATATATAGCCATATATCGTGAAAACCTTGATATACAATTGCAACATCTAAATAGGTAAAAGCAAGAGCAGAAATTTCTCAGAAAATCTCATATAGGCTTTTTATTTCTGAAAAGATCAGAAAACATGCTGTATCGTGATGTAAATGATCAGGAAAGGAAATGACCTATATCAGAAATCAGAATAGATGATTTTGGCCGTATTGCCCATCCCAAACCATATCTTCCTAACTGGTTTTCCATCATACTTTCATACTCTGGCTGGAATGTTCATGTAAGAGGATCTTTATTACGTTCTTTGTAATATTAAAGCTTTAAAAGTCTTGATTGGTGAACCCTGCAGAAACCCTTTGCCTGACTTACTTCCACTTGCCTGCTGTTCAGGTTAACAAAGCCCTTCCCTGACATTGATCGAATGTCTTTAGCGAACCAAACCCGAGCTTGAATTTCACCCTTGAAAATTCTGCTGTCATAGCTTCAGCCTGAGGCAGGAGGTAGAATCTGTGTTATGTTACAGCAACATGTACCTTAAAACACATTTTACTGGTCATTCTTATATTGGTTAGCTTGGCCTAGATTTGTCTCTGTCCATGTGCTAGTATATTCCCCAGAGCAAGAAACAACCAACCACCTTACTCGTGATAAAAAGTGAACAGGTTGTTTTTTTTTGGGTGGGGGGATTTGAATACATTTTGCTGGTTTAGAAATGTTGTGATTCTTTTAAGATAAATCTTATATATGGGTAAAAACATTATCTGAGGCTACCAAGTCAAGCTCCCATTAAATGTCAGTAGAGCAAAATCCAGAGTTCTGAACATTCATGCTGAGAGTTATTGAAGAAGTCTACAGAATAGGGTATTTTCATTGTTCATTAATCGGGGTTAATCCATTTAGTCTATAAAATGTCAGAAAATTGTGAAAGATATTGATCGTTTAATGTTTATTTTTGTCAACAGGTCAAAGATATTCAATTTACTGTCATAGAGAAAAGAAACCAGAAAATATTCACATTTGAGAAGCTGGAATCAGGAACATTTCTCTTGGGTTCACATGTTTTCTCACGCCATTGATTTACTGATCATTTATGTCAAAGCAACCTGTCAAAACTAACAATTATTAAACTTCTCTTAGATTATTTTGCTGCTCATATTTCCAAAACATGAAAAGAAAAGCAAAGCGTAAATTCTTCTGTGACTGGCATGTGAAAAACAGTTGCCACCGTGTATATAACAGACTTCACATAACCGCTTCATTCCAGATGATTTATCTGAGCAGAATCACTATTGAAATGTTAATAGCTTCATTGTTCAGACAGACCATTCAAAGAGAGAGAGATTAATTCAGTGGTTTATTCCTTTATTGACAAATTATTGACTACAAACAACAATCTCAACCGAAACACTATTTAATCCTTGCAGAGCAGAACCTGGGGCGCTACAGTCCCCTCAGCCTTTAGTCGCTGCTCGTTGGATATCTCTTTCATCACACCAGTGCCATGATATTCTCTGAAGGGTATTATTGGCAGTTCTAAAAGTGGCAAGTATCCATGTGTGTTCACTCCAGTACAGAAAACATGCTATGCTTTTAAGATTTGCTCTTATAAACATTGATCACAGCCATCCAAACTGGCAGCACTTGTTGCTTTAGTTTGGCTGGTTTTCTTCATTTCTTGCTCCTAAATAGATTTGTGCTGTCTATTAGGTTTCAACTGTCAGTTGCAAATAAAAGCTTCTAATGTGGCTCTCTATTATCATTTTTGCTTTCAGCTGCCATTCTGGACTCGTGCTTGGTCTGCAGCTGTCAGAAACAATAGTTTTTCACCAGTAACACAGATTTTATATATTTATTATCAACCTGCCTCGGGAGAGAGGAACTGGGGCCGTTGCAACGAGCCACTCCAGTCTTTACCTAACCAAAGTGAGAGCTGTGTCTGTTCACGGCACAAAGTCAAATACATTTTCAGTGGATGTTGGGATCTCACTGGGTTGTCCCTTGTGTGTGATCTTCACAGACAGTGTCAGGTTTTGGGGACCTCAGAATTACTTATCTGTTATTTGCAGATGATGTTGTGCTGTTTGCTTCATCGGACCATCTGACACTGGGACAGTTTCAGTCGAGTGTGAGGCGTTGGGGATGAGTCAGCTCCTTCAAATCTGAGGCTGTGGTTTTGTGTTGGACACTGGATTGCTCTAGGTTTGTTGGAGTGAGTTCCTGCCCCAAGCTAAGGAGGTCAAGTATTTCGGGTCTTGTTCATGAGTAAGAGTTAAAATGGAGCGTGAGATTGACAGGCGGATTGTTGCGGCGGAAGGAGCTAATCAGGATACCTCCTCTGTGCCTTCCTTTGGAGGTTTTTAGGGGTAGACCCTTGGATAGACCTAGTACAAACTGGAAAGATTGTATGATCTATCTGGCTTGGAATGCCTCAGGATACCCCTGGAGGAGCTTTAAAATGTTGCTGCGGAGAGGGACGTCTGCACTAAGCATGCACCCATCTGATATTAATACTTGATATCGGGTCGATACTGATTCAAAAAGCTGGACTGGGTATTGGGGACGGTGTTCGGATCTATTCAATTCTATTTTTATATACTGTACTATACTGTATACATGATATACTGGGATGTAGATTCCTGATTGATATTATCCTAATAATAAATAATTCAGTAAATGTATACCTATGTAACTATTGTACATATGTATGAATTGTTACACTTTAAGTCAAGCCTGTTGCTTCTTGCTTTTACATAAAGCATGCTTATTAATCAAACACTAGCCTCAGATTTGGACCAAAAAAGTGGGATTGATGCATCTCTAGTGTGGAGTGTCCTGCTTAGCCTGCTGCCACTGCGACATGGCCTTGGATAAGCACCAAAAGGGTGGTTGGGGCTGTTCAATATATTGAAATCAGTGTATATTGGGTTCATCAATTTTTCTCCAGTATCAATATATGTCACAAACTATGCAACTGCAATGCCAATACTTCATTAAATCTAACTATTTTACATATGAAGTCCGTTCCACTGTTGTCAAAGTAGTCTAAATCAGCTCCAACACTCTTCAACACTTATGGTAAATTTATTGAATAGCTACGTTCCGGTCGGTTCATATAACTTAAGTGACACCACATCCACTTTTGTATTAGTATATAGTTTTGTGTAGTATAGACCGTTTGGGAAATGGGCTTATTTGCTTTCTCGCTAACAGACGAGAAAAAACAACCAACCCATATCTGTACACAACATATGAAGCTACAACTATCAGCAGAAAAACTTAGCTTAGCATAACGACTGGCGGCAGGGAGAAAGAGCTTGTCTGGCTCTGTTCACGGGAAAAATGTTGTGGTGTAGCATTTTCCTTTGAGAGTGATCAAGTTGCTACACTGACTCCGCTGCAAAGCATCTTCCAACAGAGTGCAGCTTTCTAGTGTATGTCTCGTCCACCTTCAAACCTGTTGGTTGAGGTGAGTTTGACTGGCTGCGTCAATGGTGATGACATATTAGTGCATGCAACCCACCATTTCTGTTTGAGGTTGAGAATGTGTCGAGTCAGACATTCAGTGGTGAAGCAGCCTAATAGCGGAGACATGAGAATGTTTCATGGCTTTGAGCAACATGTTATGCGCCAAAATTGAGAGGTTGTTGGAAAGGTTTGAAAAATAGTCAAGATCGAAACATTTGTTTTTACTGGAAGCTTCTCTCTTGTTTCTCTCTCTCTTGTCTTATAGAGTTGGAGAGGGAAACATTTGACTCAGCAGGCTAGCAGCTTAAGAAGTCTGAGGGGAGTCTTTCTCCTCCCTCCTCTGTCAGGTTCTCCTCTTATCTGGTTTTCTAAAAGGGCAGAGGGTTGCTGAACACAAGGGGCTATAGCAAGGTTTTCTGGCTGTGGTGTTACTAAGTGTTTGGAGCAGGTGCTGGAAGGTGCCGTTCCTTTCTCCTTACATGCCTCCTCACCAAGGAATGCTGGGAATTCTGGGAGTGCACCGCACTTCTCAACAGAGAAGGTGACAGTTGGCGTCTGAAAGTGCTTCACACTGTCTGAGTAGTTCTCAAGCCTTCCCTGATAAGTGGTGCTTGAATCATGTCATTAGGGTCATTTTGGCTATGGTCAGTGGAGTAGAAATTCTGGAAGCCTTCTCACAAGTTTTTTCTTATCGCTAGCTGTGACCCCGATTCTACATGAATACGATGGCTTTTTTACACTATGGGAAAAACAGCTGACAATATGAATTATGTGTGCCTCAAATCTGTTGTAAAAATGACTGAAGTTAATCAAACAAAGCAAAAAATCTTGTTTTTGTGTATTGGGAATATAATATCCTGTTTACTACAGTATGCTCTACATACGCCCACACTAATAACCTCTCATTCAGTTTTACTCATTTGTGGTCAGTTTTTCACCTGTGTGCACCCTTGGACACTTACTTGTCCACTTACGTTCCTTTCAACATCTCTGCTCAGTGGACCAAAATGTTTTCCTGCACGCTCACTCAAGCGGACAGTTTTCCAAATATAAGGCAAACTTTAACACAATTTGCAGAAAATCAACAAAAGAAAATGCAAACAAATGTCTCTTCCTGTCCACTACTGTGATATAATATTAATTGAAAGTGAACATAAAACAGGTGGATGGGAACAGACCTGTGGTCCCAATGCCTCTCCAATCCAATCTCTAGTGGTTGTTTACAAGTGAAGTAAATAAACACTAGCCTAGTTTCCAATCACACACATTTTTTAAGCACATTTTGAAGTAGCAGCAAATATGCAATGCAAGCAGCAAATATAATTAAAACTTCCTCAATTGCGGCAACACGTTTTTTAAATTGCTCAAGGTGGTTTTTGGAGTTGATGCTTAATGGGAAATGGAAACGCCTCTGCAATACAAGTTTAGATGTAATTAACATTTAATGTGACTGATCTGCTGTTCTCGCTGTCGACATCAGATGTTCCTGTACCTTCTTTGTCTCTGACGGCATAAAACATGGATAATACTATCTGACATGACAGAACTATTAAACTAATTCCTTTTGTTAGATGAGGCCCCTTTTTTTCGTTTCCTCTTAGCAACCTCTACTACTTTTACTCTACAGTGCCAACTTCTGGACAAAGGGGGGACTGTGGCTCAGAAGTAGAGCGGGTAGTCCTCCCTTCCAAAGATTGGCTGTTTGATCCTTGGATCCTCCACTCCGCATATTAAAGTGTTCTTTGGCAAGACACTGAACCCTAAATTGCTCCCTGTGCTGTGTATGGGTGCGTAAATGTGGTTTGAATGATTAGATGATCGGCAGGTAGCTTCTGCCATCAGTGTGAATCGCTGTGTGAACGGCTGAGTGTGACTAGTGTAGGGCTGTGACTTTTGCCCCAAAATCATATTCAAAGTTTGTTTATTAATATTAAAATATATTCAAATATTTATTAATGATATTTTGACCATTAAATATCAGTAAGACGTATATTGGTATCAAAATGAATTGTTCTTCTATTCAACAGAGGGCAGGCAATGATGTTTTCAGGGGTTTTTAATTAAAAGTCCAGGCCTCTTAAGTGTCATGCGTTGAGCGTGACAGTCACTCTTTTCGGTCTTTGGTCACTCCCGCCACACATTGTATTTTTCATGCGGAAAAACGATGTATATTATGCTACAGCTCCCAAAAAGTATCTGGCCACGGTGCAGCAGCGCCGCTCTCATTGCTCTCACTGTGGAACCAGCAGGAATCAAGAGCTGCCACTTACCAGCCACCAGCCAAGGAGCTCTGGGCATCACTTTGAGCACAGAGTAAGTCATCTCCTGTTTTAATGTGACATTACAACAAATGCACAACTTGACTGCTGTTAGAGAATGTTTCAGATAATTAGCATTAGTTTTTCAATGCTGAGTGAAACACCCCCATTCCTGACTGATGCTAAGGTCACCTACAGGAGCCCAGGTGGCCAATAATAGCCTTACTAATGAGCTTGCGATCCACAACTTCACCAGGCATAAGAAAAAAGCTTTGGCATGAATTGAAAATAACGTTTAAGTAAACACATTTTCAAAAAATAATGTCCATAACAGGTTTGAATATTAAGTGCTAATATTCGTTCATATATCATGATTTTTTTAAATATTCAATTATATCCGAAGAAGTTTGGAAGTTTGGAGTCAAAGCCCTAGAGTAGTGTAAAAGTTCCAATTGATGGAAATGTGCCTGATTCGCATTTTGATTGTTTTTGATTTTGTTTTTTAAATATGAATGATTGTTTATCTCCCAGTACATCTTTATTAAATTAGATTAGAATATTGACCTGGGCGGCACGGTCTCCGATCTCTGATCCGATATCTGATCCAGCTAATTAGTCAATATTTGTCTGCCAATATTTGGCATCGCTAGTGTCTGCGTGGGTTCTCTCCGGGTTCTCCCACAGTCCAAAGACTGCACGTGTTACCCTGCGGTAGGGCTAACCCCGCCTCAGGCCCAGCTGGGATCGGCTCCAGCCCCCTGCGACCCAGTTAGGGACAAGCGGTTGGACATGATGGATGATGGATTAATGACCTCTTGGGTCCCAAAACTGAGAAGTGTGTGCAATGTTTTTAAAGAATTTCAGTCATCTTTTCCAGCCTCACTGACTTTAACAAGGTCCACTGGGAGTCAGGCTATATATATATAGTGTGTGTGTGTGTGTGTGTGTGTGTGTGTGTGTGTGTGTGTGTGTGTGTGTGTGTGTGTGTGTGTGTGTGTGTGTGTGTGTGTGTGTGTGTGTGTGTGTGTGTGTGTGTGTGTGTGTGTGTGTGTGTGTGTGTGTGTGTGTGTGTGTGTGTGTGTGTGTGTGTGTGTGTGTGTGTGTGTGTGTGTGTGTGTGTGTGTGTGTGTGTGTGTGTGTGTGTGTGTGTGTGTGTGTGTGTGTGTGTGTGTGTGTGTGTGTGTGTGTGTGTGTGTGTGTGTGTGTGTGTGCACTTTGTAATTGGAAATATTTGCACATAAATGCTTGCAACAAAAGAAAAAGTTGTGGAAGTCTGGGTATACAGTCTTACACGAAATAGCTGAGCTGAGAAAAGCGGCCTAATGTGACTGAATGATGAAGTAAGATCAGTGAGTATTGGCCTGGGACTACAGAGTATTGCTTATTACTAAACTTTACTTCCCTGTATCTTGACTCCCAGGCCCTTTAGTCTAATTATGTCAACGCAGAGATGTTGTTCCAGCCTTTTCTAGACGCTGTCATAGTGCAGCTGCTACAGACGGTTCCACCTTCCTCAAAACAGAGATCTTCTGCTATTTCAGTTCCCTCTGTTGTCTTGTCAAGTTTATTAGACTCATGTAGATGTAGCCTCACTGCTGCATTCAGGATGATGGTTAAAATAATCTATGAGATATTGTTTGCGTGTGTGTTGAGTGTTCATACACTGTGGGCTTCACTAGTCAATTTGTGAAATGCTGCTATGGAAATCTGTTTCATTTCTCTCCGCTTCGCTCAGCCTCTCTGGGAAAATTGGTGGTCTTTTGAAGTTGATGAGAAGTCTGTGTACAGAGACATCTCATCAACTTCAAGTTGTTCTCTGAGGGCAATGCTAATTAGTTCACCAGCCGCAACAGCCACACTGGTATTGTTTTCATGTTTTCACCATGAAAGATCCGAGCAAGCTTGCTGGAGGTCGGAGGCAGGAGGGTAGAAAGTAGGGGAGGGGCCACCACTTTATGCCCCTGGCTCGATTTGGCGTACGACCAAGGATTTTCTTTGTCAACCAGTCATGTTCGTTTAACGTTACTTACATGTTTTAAGGTGGTAGGTCATGTTCATCTAATGTTACTCACATGTTTTAAGGTGGTAGGTCATGTTCGTCTAATGTTACTTACATGTTTAAGGTGGTATGTCATTTTCGTCTAACGTTACTTACATGTTTAAGGTGGTAGGTCATGTTTGTCTAACGTTACTTACATGTTTAAGGTGGTAGGTCACGTTCACCTAATGTTACTTACATGTTTAAGGTGGTAGGTCATGTTCGTCTAACATTACTTACATGTTTAAGGTGGTAGGTCATGTTCGTCTAACATTACTTACATGTTTTAAGGTGGTATGTCATGTTCGTCTAACGTTACTTACATGATTAAGGTGGTAGGTCATGTTCGTCTAACGTTACTTACATGTTTAAGGTGGTAGGTCATGTTCGTCTAACATTACTTACATGTTTAAGGTGGTAGGTCATGTTCGTCTAACATTACTTACATGTTTAAGGTGGTAGGTCATGTTCGTCTAACGTTACTTACATGTTTAAGGTGGTAGGTCATGTTCGTCTAACATTACTTACATGTTTAAGGTGGTAGGTCATGTTCATCGTGGACGAGTGATAGGTGAAGTTTTTCTTGCAAAGTTCTCATGTGACCTTCTTGGGGTCATCCTTGTTTTTTTGTGATCCCATATTTGAGATGTCTTTCCCGACATGACTGGCTATAATTATTAACTGTCTAACCAGGATGTACCAAGGGACCTGCCTGCCGTATTAAAAGAAAACACTGCCAGTGAATGAGTGTCACGAATTTCTGTATCTGGTCCTTCAAATTAAAAGCCCTCCAGCCTTTTAGGCCCAATTCTAGCTGGCAGTCGCATAGATTTTCACTTAATTTTGACAAGACACAGCTCAAATGTTGTTTTTTCCTGTGACAATTAACTAATGAAATTTTGGTCTGCTAATGATTTTTTGGTCGACCAGTGCTTGGTTGACTATTTGGGGGCAGCCCTAGCAGACTCTTGTCTTCTTCCATCACAGTAGGGCTGCAACAATTAGTAAATGATTCATCATTTACCCTAAAAGTTGTCCCAAAATTATGAAGAAAATACCCCAAAACACAGCTTCCAGAAGCCTAATGTCAGATGTCTTATTTCATCTGACTAGCAGGCGAATGCTTCATAAAGATAAACGAGAGAAAAGCTGCAATCCTCACATTTGAGAAGCTGGAATTAAAGAATGTTTGCTTGATTCATTTTCAGTCGACTGACTCATCACAGGTAAAATAACATTTTCAACGTTGGCGGAATGATGAATTGATTAGTCTATTGAAAGTAAATGAACCAGCAACTGTTTTGACAATTATTATTATTATAGTCTCTTTGTGTTTTTGACTGTTGGATACAAAACACGCAGTTACAAGATGTCCCTATGGGGTCCTGTAAATGTGATGGTCACGTTTCCCCTTTTTTGACATTTGACCAAACAATTGATTAATCAACAAAATAATCACCAGAGCAATCAATAATGAAAACAAACCCCTTAAGCTAAGTATCATCGGAGTGGAATTTAATTTAGTTCTTGTGTGTGTGTGTGTGTGTGTGTGTTGTAGGAGCCTGAGGCCTGGGCGTCACCTGGAGGACGACGATATTGTGCCTGAACTCGCTAACATCCATCCCAGAGAGAGACCAGACTGGGAGGAGACCATCAGCGCCATGGTGAGACACACACACACACACACACACACACACACACACACACACACACACACACACACACACACACACACACACACACACACACACACACACACACACACACACACACACACACACACACACACACACACACAGTCATCGTGTGAGATGGTCTCTGTTTTGAATACATACAGTACAGTCATCAATGACCTGCTCTCATTACGAGTCAACTACAGCTGTCATTACTGACACGTCAGATCCAGTGATGTGCTCATCAGCTTGTTTGCTGCCTGTCACATTCTTATCTGCGTCAGTGGATTGATTAGTTGTGTCTTCCTCTCCTCTTGGAACTGTGTCTGCTCTGTTCCTGAAACACTATCATACATTAGGGATGAACGCAGATGACTGCATTAGGCTCTTAAAGCTACCCCACTCCTAACTCTTTGCATAGATAGTCATCTACCTATCTGCGTACTCCTGTGTCATCTGTTATTTTCAGTTCCTCTCCTCACGCTGGTTTCCATTCACCAGACAGCATCATTCATTATTTCCTTCCCTCCAATCTTTGGTTCAGGTCCTGCTTCAACACGGTAAAAATGAGGCCGTCTCCATGGTAACATGCCGAGCCACCCATGGTCGGCGCGTGGTTGTAGCCCTATCGCAAGTGCTCACTTCGATCTGGCAACAGAGAGAAAGAGAAACAACAATCTCACCAGGCTAATGAATATTGATCACAGAGGCGGGGCTTTTAATACTGCATGTCTGCTATTCTTTGTTCAATATTTGATACGAGAGGGACTGGAGTGGCATGAATTATGTATGTCTCCGGTGATTCGAGGAGGTGATGAGAAGCACTAAGCAACTTAGTGTAAGCTGTCACACCAACGCCCTGTTGCACTGTGTAGGATACATTGTACTCTGTCGACAGCAGAGCAAAGCATAAAGGAACAAAACATTCCCAAATTCCTGCAACGTTATGATAAAAGCAACAGTAAAATCTTTTTCAAAAATGATAGATTTGCCATGAAAAAGAGCGGTTAGATCATGGACTAGGCTTTAAGAAGTTCAAAGCTTCTTCCATTAATTTAAAATATCTGAGTCACACACTCAAGAAAAGCATTTGGAATGTGCCCGTTATTGGGCGCGCACACACACACACACACACACACACACACACACACACACACACACACACACACACACACACACACACACACACACACTGGTATTAAAGAAGCTTGTGTTTAATATTTCATATATCTGTGAAGCACTATATTAGTCCTGTAACTAATGATTAATGTCAGAAACGAGTGAAAATGACCCATCACAGTTTACCAGGGGGATGTCTTCAGAAGTCTTGTTTTGCCTTACGCCTTAGCTGCGTCTGACGGGCGAGAAAGTTTATTTGCGCTTTAAGTCTATTTTTTTCCCACAATATGCGCATAAACACAAGGTTGATGCCCAATAAAAAGAATAAATCTATTTAGAGCAGCACACTCCGCTCCGGTTCAATCCCACGCACTATCTCGTCAGTTTTGCCCAGCAGCTGGGAGGAAACACACAAAAGCGCCTTGGGTGTTGAGGAGCTGCAGTAAGCAAGCAAGCAAACTTAACTTATATGGCACCTTTCACAGACACCAGTCACAAAGTGCTTCACAGCCAGGGACATGAAATCCAATCATATACTGTCAAATAAATAAAACAAAGATAAAACACCTGGTGAAATACACAAGGAGAAAAAACAAAGTTTAAAACATAAAATGCCACATGCTGCCTAAATGTCTGAACGGATGGGATTTTAGCTGTTTTTTTAAAAGCCCAATGATTCCAAGGACGGTAGTCTTATTGGGAGACAGTTCCAAAGTGTATGGGCTACTGATATATGGCACGATCTCTCTGAGTCTTGAAACGGGCCTGAGGTACACTTAGAAAGCCCTGGACAGAGGATCCAAGCTTGATCAGGATCTGATCTAAAATCAACAGGAAACCAGTGCAGACGGGTTCAAACAGGTGTAGTATGTGGCCATCTGTTGGAGCATGTTAAAAGCCTAGCAGCAGCCTTTTGGACAGTTTGTAAGCGGTTTAATTTATTTTACCTATTTATTAAGGTAGGTAAAAAGAGAATTACAGTAGTCTAAACGTGATGAGATAAAAAGAGTTACAATCTCCATTTCATTTCTTGGTACAACAGACCTGAGTTTGCCAATGTTTCTTATGTGAAAGAAACACGATCGAGTCAGTGTCAGCGTGAGCGCTGTCCGTATGTGACCATGGCGCTTGCAGTCAAGACACGGGTAAAGGCAGCAAATCTACTCAAATGAGATGGATGTTTGCAATCTTCGCTCAAATTTTTTGTTTTCAAGTGAAATTCCTATTAACGGAGAAATCCCGGAGAGTCACTAAAAGCCGAATGCGGCTAACAGTGATTAGCTCGGGGCAGTACGGTGAAGGCATTCAAAGGTCTTTTTTTTAACCACTAATACTGCTGAAAATAACAACAAACCTCTGCAGCAGCATGAGAAGAGTCCCTACACACAAAACAAAGTTACAAAAAATAGTTACTCATTATTTTTCTGTCGATCAACTTATTGATTAACTAATAATTGCAGCTCTCCTATATACGACCAATGAAAGTGAGTGCTGTGTCTGTCAGCCCACCTTGGGTAGAGGTGGTGTAGACTCTTTAGGCTGTCCACGACCTTATCTGCATACCACCTTTACTGTCACTGAGCGTCTGGCTGTGGAGAAACTTTCACAGAACTGTGGTTCACCTTCACAGTAAACACACTTCACCTTCACAGCTCCTCTTTGGTGCATTTTTCTCACACAGTCATTCTGTTTCACATAGTTTACTTTCCCACAGATGTGTTTTGTATGTTTTAATCTTTTTTATTTACCTTCATTCTAACTTATTTGGTCTTCCAGGTGTCCTCCAACAACTCGCTGTCCGATTATTTAAATGAAAATATGACAATGAATATATCCACTGATAAAATCAGCTTGCAGCAGGCTGTGTTAATGTGCTGTTGACCACAGCTGCATTTGATTTCCAATCTTATTCAAGCTCGATGAACCAAGCGTGTGTCTTTATTGAAGAATGGCAGAATGGCTGACTGTTCCCGAGCCCCTGCGTGGAGTGAATGCTTTGGCCATACACTAACTTACAGATGTCTCAGCATTTGGGCATGTTCTAACTTTAAGTAGCTAGTTCTGAGTGAATATGTGGATGAGATTTGATGAAAGCTTCAGATTTGATGAAAGCTTCAGATTTGATTGGCCAATACTCCTCTATGGATTTGTACCCTCCCTGGCGTTCGTGGGGGATGTGTTGCTTCCAGTATCTGTGTAAATACAAAATGCAATCCAGGGAGTCCAGTTGGAGATCCATGAGTCTGAAGGCTTATCAGATGTCAAAACACTGCACAGAGGGTATTATATTATGGGGAAGAGCTTTACAACTCTGGGAAGTTATCATGCTTGCTTGTTTGTGTTTGAGCACAGTGATCCAGAGGTAGAAATACAGAGTTCATGCTAAAAAATAAGGAGGTAACATTACTTAGTCGCACCAAATCACATTTGATGTAGTTTATGTAAATGTACAGAGGTCCAGAAGAGTCACCAGAACCATTTCTTTTTTGAATAATGTTTTTATTATGGTTTTTCCATAAACATACAAAGTGAACACATTACAATAAAAATGACAGATGTTTGGTAAATATCAACAGTTATACCTATACAGGATTAGATCGTATTTTTGATTTCATTGTGTTGCTAAGTAATGCAGTGGGATACCCTGTATCTTTGGCTAGAGAACACTGTCATCACAAACTAAAAGTCAAACGGTTTACAACCTGGTGCAACCTCACTCAGCCGCCTGATTTACATTTGCAAACAAACATGCACAGCTTTGTGACTGATTACATTTCATACAGATTTGGGACTTCTTCACTTGCTGGCTTCCCTGATTAAAGCTTATGGCGGGAGTTGATTTACATCAGTCAAACTGTACCACTGCCTTTCATTCAGGTATCCCGGTGCACAAGCCTTTTCAATGAACACCACAAAGATCAGGAAAGACCTTTCAATGATACACTGAGCAATCGGGATGTTTACAACAGACTGGAATCTACTTGAAGTTAACAGCCTGTTGACTTTTTCAATGTTACAAAGGAAAATTGTCCAAAATACAACAGTGGCAGAAATATGTGTGTTTGTGCATTTTAGGCAAGGAGTGCAGAGATCCCTGAGCTGAGGACGGAGCCCCTTATGCGCTCATGCAGCAGCAGCACGGCCAGCATGAAGGTCAAGAATGTCAAGAAGTGAGTAGGGACACACACGCACACACCTGCCATCTCCTCTACCTCTCTCACATCTCTCCTTCCCTCTGTTCATCTCTATTTATCACTCTGAACTGACTGTTTATCGCCTCTGTTTCCTTCTTGAGTTCCTACCATACCCTAAGTCTATTTCTCTGTCTTCCTCCTCCTTTCCCTCCTTCTGTTTGCACTGCACTCTTACACTAGTCATACACACTCTGAGGTGTTATCACAAGCAGAGGATGTAGTGTCAACCAAACTGTGTGCGTGTTATGTTTTCAGACTTTGCTTCACCAAGGGCCACTTCCCGAAACTGGCAGAGTGCGCTCACTTCCACTACGAAAACGTGGACTTTGGCACAATCCAGGTAATGACCTTAAAGCTTTTTTGCTTAACTGCGTCACCACATGAATCAAAGCATAATCTCATATAAAGAGGCGAAGACCCTCCCCTCCCTGAGGACCACCATGAGACCTTTTATTCCGAAAAAGATATGTATGGTAGTGAACGGGGAGAGAAAAAATTATTCTTTGGTCCTGTTTGAATTGTTCCATGAATAACACATATGAAGTTTGTCACTCCCAGATATTGGGTAACACATACATGAGTCGCAAATACACTTGTAGATTAAATAGTCTTAATTTCAGATATTGTTGTTGTGATGGATAAATTCACACCTATGTTAATTGTACATTCAACAAACACTTCCACTGCATAATATGTACTGTAACTTATGGGTTGGGGCCAAATGAATGTTAGCGCTACACCATCAAAACTCATTAAACCTTGTTATTTAAGTTACTTTGTTTTCATGTTCACCTGCTATTTTTTGGAATTCCTGTTTGCACTAAAGAGTTACAAATAAGTTTAATCACTGTTTGTTATTTAAGTTACTTTATTCTCAGGTTCAGCTGTTACATTTCATTACAATTTTTTATTTTATTAACAAATGAATAAATAAATAATGATTCAGCACATTTGTAGATATGTGTAAATTAGTTTCATTTTGTTTGACAAAGTTAGGGAAGTAATGTTTAAGTCACGCCTGATGCCTTACGTCTTTTACACATGGTGAGGTGTACAGTTTATTATTTCAACAATGGTGTCGGATCTGTATCGGGTATGGACCGATATGCAAAGCCCAGGTACAGGTATCGAGACTGAAAAAGCTGGATCGGTGCATCCCTCGTGAACATACGTAATTAGAAAGACTACTCACCAAATTAGTGTAAGTGACATCTCGCCGAAGCTACTATACCTGGATGTATCGTTACATCTTGCCTGTCCTTTCGTTTCCTGAAAAGAATGGCTGGATAAAACCCATCAGGTAATTACACGTGTTGCGGATCAGTGCCAAGTTTGCTCGCTAGTGAGCAAGCAAGGTGCCATACATTGTGTGAGACCTACAAGAACCTACAACAAACTAGGAGTTTCCTGACTTGAAAAATGATCTTAAATTGACTAATGTGTAATTATAGCACATCTCAAACAGGAGCAAAAAAAATGGTTTCTCTCTCTCCGTTCACTGCCATACATATGCTTTTCTGACATAAGGTCTAATGGGGTCCACAGGAAGGGGAGAGACTTCACCTTTCTTTATGCCCAATAATGGGCGAATACAACCTGGAGCTGGACTGATCACCTCAGAGCAAAGTGTGTGCTTCACCAGTGTGATTTCAACGTTTCGGTGGAACTGGTTGTTTAAAATGAGAGCAACATGGATGCCAATCATGGTGTAGATGAAGCTTTGAACTGGTATGTTCTTAAGTCTAGTGATTCCCCTGCAGTGTTGGGTTAGAAATGGAAAGATGATGTTCATAAAGAAAGAAGTATGACTCACATGTCTTTTCAGATTGCCGTCGAGCAGAATTGATCCTTTTTGCTGTTGGTATCAGGAAGATGGGGGATGATTTGCATTCGTTTGATATCCTCTTAAATTCCCCCAAAGCACGGCCTCATTCATCCCAGCTCCACACACCTCCGCTGACTGAGGGTTCTTTGTGCAGAATGGTTGAAGGTTGTTGCAAATCAAACAATTAGCTGATGTAGCCAACTTTGATTCATATTAATTTAGTAAAAATTGCCTTCTGACATGAAACGTCTCTGGCTGGTTAGTGACTGTCGAGCTGTGGAGTCACACAGTACATGGAACTCTCACACTCCGACTTGATTTTATTTGCACTGCACCTTGCCAGCATTTCCTTTTTGCATCCCAGATTTTCAGTTCTTTTCCCACAGATGTGTTTTGTATCTCTTGCTCCTTTTTTCCTTACCATCAAAATACCGCCATCAGAACTTGGGTAAAAGCAATTTGAATGTTTTAAAAACTTGATAAAATGTGTCTGTAGTTTATCTGTAGATTCTTGATAACTGACTCTGTCAGGGCTGTTATGTTCTAGTGTCCCTGTGCTCTGAGAATAGAGGTAAGTCTAGTGATTTATAGTGGGATATGTTTAATCCAAGAGTAAAATATGAACATTACATTTTAGAATTAGTGAGGATTAGAAGAATTAAAAAGTTTCCACATGTGAGCAGATATTGTGACATACTGGAATAATATATATATACATTCAAATGTGAATGGTGTACCTAGAGTACAGTTTGGAGAAGCAGTTTCTGTGTCAGGAGGCAGCAGCTGCTGCAGCTAATTGCACTTGGGTCACCTTAAAACGACCCACCTATACATATATCTTCATAATCAGAACAATATAAAAATGTTTATTAGCTGTAGTTTATATCACATTGTTTAAAAACGAGAGGCCAAACTGCGTCACAGCATTATTTATGTCGAAAATGCTTTCAGTTATCATGCGTGGTGCTTTAAAATATTCTAAACTAAAAACAATGTTCTAAGTGTTCTAAGGGTTTGGACTTTTTTTTTTTTTTTTTTTTTACAATTGAAGTTACATTTGTGTAATTATAAATGAAGTAGGGAAAAAGGTAATGTTGTGTACCCACACTGAATCCCTGTATCTGCCACGGCACTGGTTCAAATGGTGTACCATGTGAATGGTGTACCTAGAATACAGCTTGGAAGAAAAACAAGAAAATAAGAATGAGTGAAGCTACAACAAAATGAACTGTGTTCACTGTGAGGACAAGAGGATCCCCTTATGAGCTGGAGAATACAGAAGAAGAGTTTTTGCAGAAGGAGAGGCAAGGCAAAGTGGTAAAATATTCTCAATCTAGCGAACACTTAAACTGAAATGGATTTTTTTTTAGATGTACACTTTTTTTTAGGTGTCTAAAATAAATGTATCTGCTGCCCTTATGCCCAGAAGCACATTGCTTAGCTTGTGTCAGTACTCCTGTCTGCTTCTCCAAACTGGCAGCGCGCTAGCTGTCATCTAATGCAGGTGACACACTGACTATGGAGAAATAAAAACATACAACCACACTTCAAAAGAGCTGAACTATCCCTTTAATCTTTTTTAAGAGAAAGCCTGCATCACAACCTTAAGGTATATGAAAGGAGTGGACATTTAAGTGGCTCTTAGTAGTTGTTTTATGGGAAATGTAGGATCCAGTGTTTTTGGTGCTTGACCCATGCTAGGGAACAAAAGTCAGGATATTTAAGACTCTGCTGCTCTGATTCTACCATTCTATTTGTCAATATTGATTCCAATAACTTTGTGTAAGTGCGACACTAAAACTCCTTAAAATGGGATTTAGTTGATTTTAGGATGAACAGTGCTGACGACTATGCTCTATTTGCAATGAGGCTGTAGAGATGAGATGGTTGAGAAGTTTCAAATCAGCTGTTGTTCTTTAGCTTTCACTCCTTGCCATTAAATAAATCAGAATTGTGTCATTTCATCGTAAAGATTGCAGCTTTCTTTTTTATTCAACTTTGTTCTTATTTTAAGAAACCAGTAGGGGTCAGCAGCCAGCTAAATGTGCTACACTGCTGTCAGGAGGGCAGAGTGAGTGTTTGCTGAAAAGCTTCCTAATATCCATTTCACCTGCAGGTTAGTTGTTGATGTAACTCGGGTTACACCACAGAAACCATCTATTCATTCACTGCATGCATAAAGAAACTCTTCAGCCAAAAGGGATTGTCTGTAGACACTAGGTTGGTTCTCCTTTTGTTATCCCAGCTGTGTGCTGGCTGGTCATACTGGCACAGAGCAGCATGTCTTACCCTTTGTGGTTTTCATATTGCTTTCAAGTAGTCCTGTCTCTTTGTTTTGCTGCTCTCTGGTTTTCATATACAGCATAGCTCTTGACTGAACAGAACCCCGAGTGAAACTCACGCCCTCTTTGTTTGTTTGGGGATTCATTATTCTGTGTTTGTTCCCCGTGTCAATCAGTACGTTTTATTTAGAATGATGCCTCAGCCAAACATGTTTGCTTGTTGAATGAAATGTATTCTGTTTATCTGGCCTAAATGATTCTGACATGATATTAATACTTAAACAATTCCCATGAATGAAATCATTGCTGCATTCAGCATGGGTTCCCTCAAATCAGCTTTTTACGTTTTATCATTAGGGGTGGGGAATTGATAAGATTTGATTAGAGCCAGTGCTGGGTTCGATTTTGCTTGGTTTGATTCTTTGTGGTCAAGTCTTCAGCAGTGGGACCATTGAGTTTGACAGCATTGTTTTGCAATGTGCAGCTGTCAGAAAAACATGCCAGCATTGATAAAAGGAATTGATAAGCTCAGAGGTATGAAATTATGGTTCTGATTCCAATTTTTTAACGGTTCCCAACTGACACCAGATCTCAGTTCCCATTTCTATTCATCATGGTGGTTGTTGGACTGTGTCTGCAATGCCACATGGACATATTCACTGGAATATTATGGGTAGTGCTGCCAGCTGTCATCTGTTAAAGCTGTAGCAGCTTTGTCACCTAGGTTCATCTGGTGAAGTTTGTGTTGAAACTCCACCACGAGTTCTGCATTCTCCATCAAGCCTGACAGGCTGTGTGTGCAGACTGAGGCATGGTTATAGCACTTGGGCTCAGGTTGGCGTTGGGCCTTCTGCTGGAAGACTTATTCCTTCATTTCCATAATAAAAAACCTTGCCAAAGGAGAGTTTGAGTCAGGCAAGGTTTTGTTGTGGAAACATTAGGATCTCATAGTCACAGAAGGCCAAAGACGGGGCTGTCTGCATTCAGAGCAGCACTCTCATGGCAGAATCTGTCTTATGATACTGGCATTTCAGATAATATTGGCCTGTTGTCTTGGCAAAGGGAGATTGTTTTTGTTCAGCTGTTTAGTCACTGACAAATGAATTGGATTCATTTCATAATTTGAGATGTTATTTTCCAGCTAGACCTCATGCTATAAATTGTACAAAGAACCCTCTTACCTGGTGCATCATTAAACATATTGTTTATATTAAGAATTCACCCCAAAGTAGTTAAATGAATGTACCCTTTTATTTCACTTGAAAACACTACAGACTCCACAATACTCAGTCAGTGAGTATTGAGGGACATTTTTCATTCGGATAGGTTGAGGACAGAGGTCAAGGGACCATGCCAGTTTTTCCTCCTCAAAAGTTAGCCTAACTTTGGAGTGTTTAACCTCCTGCCTGACAAGCTAGCATGACATTGTTGGTACCAATGGATTCCTCTTTAATTTGTATATAATACCAAGAAAGGACTGTTTTTTCTTGTTGTGGGTCTGTTTCAGATCATTCAAATGTAAATTGATTTGAATCCCCCTAGTGTGGATGTAGCCTTCATGCAGGGTCATTTAAGAGGAATAGAGAGAAGAAGTATTGCGTGTAACTTGGCTGTATGCCTCAGTAAATTAAGATTAGCGATGGGCACAAGTAACGTTGGGGCGACTCAACTTCCAATGACATTCTCGTGTCTCATGTTGCTTATCGACTGTAAACAATGGCCGCCGCTATTAGCCGTTACCCCAGTGGCTAAATTGTCTTATGACTCACTAGTTAATAGCATCTTTAGCGATTAAAGAGAATAGCTCTATGAAGAAGAATAAGTACTTTATTAATCCTTCATTGGGGACATTCAATATTTACACTGTTATTCATTACACACACACACACACACACACACACACACACACACACACACACACACACACACACACACACACACACACACACACACACACACACACACACACAGGCAGGCCTGAAATACACACACAGGGCCTATAGACATGAATTAATTATGGTGAGAAGTCAGAGTGATGAGGCTGCCACTTCATCAGTGCTCCCAGCAGGCAGGAGTTCATTGCCTTGCTCAAGGGCTCCTTAGCAGTGCCCTGGAGGTGAGCTGGCACCTCTCCAGCTTCCAATAAACACTTCATACTCAACCTCTGAGTTAATGCAGCTATGGATGGCAAAACTGATGACATTTCTGTGTGTTTAGTGCTAATTTGTGCATGTTAGCATGCTAACATTCTGAACTAAGATGTTGACATACCAGCTGCTAAACAGCAGCATGTTAGCATTGGCATAGTGAGCATGTGAGCGTTTAGCTCAAAGCACTGCTGTCTGTGAGAGCCCGTGGCAGTCTGGAAAGAAGTTAAGGAAACAAACAACTTCATGGTGACTGTACCTTGACAGTACGTAGTGATTCCATAACTTTAAGCTGGAATATAACTTTTACGTATTTGATTTGACATTACAGACACTCTCAGCCTGAGCCTTATGCAACTATGCATTTCTATATCAAGTTTATAATCTGTAAAGAGGATTTGAGGCCTCTTCTTTGAAAGTGATACAGTGCCTATAGAAAGTCATGATATCCTTTTTTAAAATAGTCACTTTTTTTTGTTTTACAGCCTGAAATTATGGAAAAAATATATTTTTCCAGTGTGCCTTACAACATTCAAGTGACTTTTTTTTTTCTTCCAAAATTTCTGAAAAATAATAAAAAATTAAAATCCAGAAAAGCAGTGTTGGAAAAGTGAAGTCAGTCAGTCCCTTTAGAAGAACCATTATAAACATTCTCAGGTTTAACCAATCACCTTCCAGATCACACACCCAGTTAATTGGCCTTCACCTGACATCGACTGTGGTGGTTTTGATTTGACTTCAGAATAAAATCAGCTGTTCCTTTGATTTGACTTCAGAATAAAATCAGCTGTTCCTTTGATTTGACTTCAGAATAAAATCAGCTGTTCCTTTGATTTGACTTCAGAATAAAATCAGCTGTTCCTCTGATTTAACTTCAGAATAAAATCAGCTGTTCCTTTGATTTGACTTCAGAATAAAATCAGCTGTTCCTCTGATTTGACTTCAGAATAAAATCAGCTGTTCCTCTGATTTGACTTCAGAATAAAATGAAGCTGTTCCTCTGATTTAACTTCAGAATCAAATCAGCTGTTCCTTTGATTTGACTTCAGAATCAAATCAGCTGTTCCTTTGATTTGACTTCAGAATAAAATGAAGCTGTTCCTTTGATTTGACTTCAGAATAAAATCAGCTGTTCCTTTGATTTGACTTCAGAATAAAATCAGCTGTTCCTGATTTGACTTCAGAATAAAATCAGCTGTTCCTTTGATTTGACTTCAGAATAAAATCAGCTGTTCCTTTGATTTGACTTCAGAATAAAATCAGCTGTTCCTTGAGGACTCCACTCCTAGTAGTTCACGGTAACACAAAGAATTCACCATGGTTGGAAAGATGCTTTCAGAAGAGCTCCAGGATAAAGTTGTGGATAGGCACAAGTTAGGAGGAGGATATAAAAAGATTTCAAAGGCTTTTACTCTCCCTCTGAGGACCGTTCAGAGTATTGTCCAGAAGTGGAGGCATATGGCTCCACCCAGACCTGGCCTAGATCAGGCCGCCCCTCCAAACTGGAGACTGAGCCAGGAAAAGACTGATCAGGGAAGCTTCCAAGAGGCCCATGGTGACCTTGAAGGAGTTGAAGTCTTAATGGCAGGGGTTGGTCCATCTGTGCATGTGACAACAATTTCACAAGTTCTACACATTTGGCAGGGTGCAGAGAAAGAAGCCTCCTCTGAAAATATTTCACACTTGAGTCTCATAAAAAACATACTGAAGATTCTGATGTTTGGCAGAAACCAAACCCAGCACACCACCCAAAACACAGCATCCCTACAGTGAAGTATGGTGATGGCAGCATTATGTTGTGGGCGTGTTTCTCTTCAGCAGGGACTGGGAAGTTGGTCAGGACTGAAGGGAAAATGGATCCTGCGGCCCTCCGATAGACACTTGAAAATGGGTAAAACAAAAAACGTGACTATTTCAAAAGGGTATCAGGACTTTCTATGGGTACTTTATCATGACAATAGCTGATGGGCCTGTAGTTTCCATTCTCCACCCCCACCACTATAGAAAGAGCCTCTTAAAACAAAAAAACAATGTCATGAGAAAGTTGTGCTGTCTGACACAGTGTGAGAATGATTAAGCTCATCTTTGTGCCTGTGGGAAACGAGTTAAGGGTAAAAGACTGTTTCTTCTGTTGATGGAGGTTACAGTACAGTAGAACAGTAAAACAATTCCTCATTTCTGCTTATCTGCACTTTAACAATTAAAGTGAAATTCCGGCGCAAAATCCTCCCATGGTCTTATTCGGCACTTGCATACATAAAATAAGCCATTGAGTCTTTTCTTGTGTAACAATTATTAACAAAGGGAGAGTGGCTAACAGCCAGGCGTGGCTAACACTGGTTAGCTCGGGGCAGTACGGTGAAGGCATTCAAAGGTCTTTTTTAACCACTAATACTGCTCAAAATAACAGCAAACCTCTGCAGTAGCATGAGAAGAGTCCCTACACAGAAAACAAAGCACCAATGGGCTCGTTGCTTTGGGAGTGACTTTGGTAATAATAGTAGGTAAGTCTTTCAAACACTCTTTTAATAAACTCTGGGTTCACTAACTACGTTGTTGGTGCTTCTCATGCTGCTGCAGAGGTTTGCTGTTATTTTCAGCAGCATTAGTGGTCAAAAAAGACGTTTGAATGCCATCACTCATTCATGCCACGTCCGGCTGTTAGTGACTCTCCCAGATTTCTCCGTTAATAGTTGTTACACGAAAAAAAGTGTCTCGATGGCTTGTTTGATGAATGTAAGTGATGAAAAAGACCATTACACTTTAAGTAAACAGAGCTCTTCTTTTACTTCCATGTTATGCTACATTCCTGCTTATGTACAAAAGTTTCAAAATAAGACTCGTTGACTTGTTGTCTTATTATAGTCTTAATCATAGTGCAAGTCCAAGAAGCAAAATATGAATAACATTTTAAATAAAAGAGACTAGCGTTTCACATTGGATTTTCTTTTTGCCATTTTTCTGGCTACCACTACAGGTGTGTGAGCAGCGGCATGACAGCTCCCTGAATGTGAAGCCAAAACATTCGGATCGCCTCGTGGAAGCTGGCTGTTAGGTAGCGCTTGTTTTCGTACGCAGCAGAGCTTTATATGAGCGGAGCCTTTTCAACGTCAAAATCGCAGCGCAACATGTCCGTTTAACTGTGGGAAGCCAAACTTGTGATCACAATAAATATTGGATTAATTGTGCAGCACTACCCATAATGCTACACCTCCACCAGTCTGTAGCACTTATGAGGCAGGATGCATTCACAGATTCTAAATGGATGATCACGTCCACTGTAGACCCACATCTGGAGAGTAATAATTAAACACACCTCTGCACTGCACTGTTGTATTGAGCTGTTTTTTGGGTTTTTTGTTTTTGCTTATAGAACTGCATGTTTTAATAATATCTATATTTGGTTTGGCAGGTTTTAACGGTATGAAGAAACCGCACTGAAAAAACAATATCAGTGTTAAAGTCGACATTAGAATGTGCAACCTAAGTGACTTTGAATGGAGGTGAACCCGTAGACCCTGTCCACATGCTGTTTCTATTGAGCTGCAGCCACACAGTTTGTTGTTAAAAGGAGATGGCTGTTTGCCTTAACAAACATGTGGAGCTAATAACGTCTCTCTTTTATTCTTCCTTTTCACAGTAAGTTCAAGTATTGTTCAGTACAAATACTGTATCTACTTAACCTCCGGACAATCTGACATCTCACTGACTGCCCGTGGCCTCTGCTCCACTTGATGTCTCTCTTGAATGGCCTCCAGCTTCCTCTTTTCCACTCTGTTCCCCTCGTCCCGCTCCCAGCCCTGTTTGCCAGGGACTACATGATACAGTCTGCAGCCAGACGCCAGGAAAACAACTTTATTGACTTCAACACTACTATCCCACTGTGCCGGTCAGCCCTGCTCTTCCATATGGTTTATCTACAACCTAGCATTTTGTCCCGCCTTGTCACACAAACCCCGCACTGAGGTTCAAGCTCTTACACATTTTACTATTAATGGAGAGTTCAAAACCACACAAGTTGATGATGTCCCAAAAACGACACAGTTTCAACTCCTGTTTGGTGTACGGTGATAAACAGCGTCTGAAGTTATTCAGAGACTTTTGAAGGGGAAAAATGTGTTTTTGTGTTGACAGCCACAGCCAGAGAGCCCTTGTGTTTTCAGCTTGTCCGCCTGTCCGTCCAATTATGTTTTTGCACATTACTCCTGAATTCCTACGCTTCTTATGGCATCGTTTCACACAAATGTCTAATAAGATGATGGCATTTTATGTCCAAAAGGTCAAAAATGTTCTGCGACAATGCTTTTATGGCTGTAATTCAACTGCAAAACCAGTGTGAAGATGTGTGTGAATCATCCACGTTACACCGAAAAATACATCATAATAATAATACATTTGATTCAATTCCTTCAAATTCTGCACTACATACACTATGTAAGTCTGGACATACATTTATGTAAGCTGTAACCTGACTGGTTGACTTTGGTATACAACCACTCAATGGTAATTCTAGTTCTTATTGTTCCTTATTGTAAGTTTTTTTTTTTTTTCCCCATCTGCTGAAGGAGGAAAGTTTCTGTGTTCACCTTAAATCTCGGTTCCATGCCTGGATGCACCAACGGACACAAATTACTTTCCCAAGCAGAGTATTTTTGAGGAACATTGTTCTTAAACTGTTGGACTATTTTCTTACACAGTTGTTCCCAAAGTGGTACATCTCCCCCCATCCTTACTTGTGAATGACTGAGCCTTTTTCAGTGATGCTCCTTTTCTACCCAATCATGACACTCACCTGTTTCCAATCAACCTGTTTACCTGTGGAATGATCCAAACAGGTGTTTTGGAGCATTCCTCAACTTTCACTCTTTTGATGCCAAATTCAAAAAAGAGGGAATATTTGAAAAAAAGAAAAGAAAAAAACTATAAAGTTTAGCAGTTTGAACAATAAATATCTTGTCTTTGTAGTGTATTCAATTAAATATAGGTTGAAAAGGATTTGCAAATCATTGTAGTCTTTTTTATTGACGTTTCAAACAATGTCCCAACTTCATTGGATTTGAGGTTGTACATTATACAATGAATCAGCTGCAGCCCTACTTTTTTGTACATAATTAACTGATTGGTTCAACCAGCTTAGCATCCTAGTGTATTACAAAGCTGATGGCCAGAATATTTCATTTTCCTGCCATTTGTTTTCAGGGCTTTATTGTTTTACTAGGGTCACAGTCAGACAGCAAAAGCTCTCTCTCCGCACACACAGCCAGAGGCCAAGCTTTTAATGGCTGTGTACGCAGGAAACTCTGTGCCCCAAAGAAATAGTGCAGATTCTCTGATATAGATTAATGATAAACATTGAGTGTGATATGCGCTCTGAGACGTATGTGTGTGAGAAAGACAAAGACGAAGAAAGGTGGTGTATCCAGCCTCCAACAATAATCACGGCAATCAATCTGAGTTTAACAGCTGTGAAGGAGTGCCCCCTCTCTCATCTGGACAACAGTGCATACACTTGGAAAGGCTGTGATGTTAGTGTGTGGGGGAATGAGAGCAGTAGGCCGTACGTATGCATGCGCTCATGCGTGTGATAACGATTGACGCCCCACTCAGCCATTGTTTAGGCCAGCTCAGCATGTGCTGCTGTACGGCTGATGTGTCTCCGCTGCTTCTACCTTCAGACTCTGATGTGACAGAAACGGTCTGGAGGGGGAGGGGAGCTGCTCGTCATTTTGCCTGTGTGTCTCTTGCACATCCACCCTCCTATCCATCCATCCATCCATCCCTCCATCACTTGCCTGCCTGCGTCCACCCTGCTAGCTGAGCGTCGTGACACAATATGCTCCTACTGCCCACTCACCCCCTCCACTCACAAAGGACCAAGAGAGATGCATTCCCTCCCCCAGTGGGACCCAATCTATCAACTGCAGCACTGAAGACAGCGCTGGGCAGCACAAACCCAGGCATGCTGCCCTTTAAAGGCACAGGGTAGAATATTCACGACAATATTAAGATCAACATTGGTGTAGTGAAACTGTAGAATAGTTGAATCACCTATGTCTGGACCAAGTAAATAGAGCTTTTGGCTGCAGAGACCTGCTGTGAAACCCCCTCTGTCACATGTTCATTCAGAGGACCTCTTTCCACTCCTTGTGAGCAGAGGATGATGTAACGGTTGGACTCATTCTGCCCTTGTTAGAGGAAACAAAAGACCAGCCAGAGCGCACATATACACATAACCTCTCTCTCTTTCTCTGTCTCTCTCACAGCAGTTACTGAAGGACAACAAGATAGCTGGAAATGGTCGTCAAAGCCATAATGCACATTACATAGTGTTACAAAATCCCCTTTTGAGAATGAGATATGATTCAGAATGGAAAAACAGCTCAATTAGTCATGGCACTGTAGACTGTGATCATAGTTTAACAATAGGTTGAATTCATTTTGCTTCTTATATTTTAAAGTGATTTCAACGGTCACATAACTAATTCAAGATTATGCTACTGCAGTTTGATATAAAGATTAGCAATTGAAAACCAGTAGGCTGTTACTATAACAATAAGCCGCTTTCACACATAGTTCCTAAATCAGTGGGTTAACCTTTCAGGCACTGCTAGTGATTCTCACCGTTCACACATGCAGCCACATTCAGGAACTTTTCCGCCTTGCACCTTTTCACAAAAACAGGTTCATAATCGTTGCTAGGCGCCTTGTCTCCCAGACAGAATTTTTCCTGTAATGTTACCAGGTCTTACGGTGGGAAATTAGAGCTACAGATTTCCCTGCATATCGATCCCTGCTCCCATTCACAAGTGACCTTGGGCAGGAAATGTCCCTGCAAAATGTCCCTGCACATTTCAGGGAAAGACTGCATGTGTGAAAGGGGCTTTAGTGTCATGTTATGTAAAAGTGCCTTTTTTATTGTGCATCTTTTGACAACATTTTTGGTTCGTCACAAAGCAACACACAGACCTTGTTACACTTTGCATATGAGTTTCAGCCAAAAAGTGATGTTCCCTTTCAAGATTGTTTCGTTGTAATAATTTTAGAGGCCTGTTGAGGTAAAAGATATAAAAACTCAACATCACCCCTTTCTAGCTAAGCCCCGCCCACTTCAAACCACTGAGAAAAGTGAGTGTAGAAACTTCAAGACATACAGAAATCTATCACCTGATCCATCATAGTGTGTTTATTTAGAACAATCTAGCCCCAGGATTAGTCAGGTGTCCATGCTTGTGTGTTCAATTCCTGTCCCCTGACCACCCGAGGTCAATGCCTAACCTCAACCATCTGCCTGACCACTCAGCTGCTGGGCAAGGGGTTTCTTGCCTTGCAAAGTAGTGTGATTCATATTAACGCATCCGTCATTATTTGTGCACCAGCAGACTTATCCAGGGAAAGAGCTGCCTGGCTCTGGCAACTGTGTAGATCAATATACTGTATGTGAAAACTGTCTGTGTATGTATTCATGTACCAGACATGTTAAATGCATCACAGCTGTATGCAGGTTAACATACCACGGATATTCATGTTCTCCTTCACTAAACTAACATTCAGCCAGTCAGCAAAAACATGACCAGCCCAAACTGTGCTCTCTCTTGTTATGCACGTACAACTGGACAAGACTCATTTAGTTCCCTTACCAACTTCACACTTGACAAACCGTCCGCTCTTACCTGACCTGGGGGCCCTCCAGCGGGGAAATGCCTGGGACGTGGGAACATTTTAACTGCTGAGCTGGCTGCGGGAGTAACTGCTTGGAACGTCTTACCCCTTTCTGGCCTCCTGAAAATGAAGTCAGGATAGAAAAGACAAAATTGCAATGTCCTGTTGACATCCAGAGGTTTTTGGTGTTTTCTGCATTCCAGCCATTCTGTAGAACTGGAGTGCTGAGGAACCTTGAACGGAGTCCATTTAGCTTCATACATCACAAGTCTTGACCTGTGTTTGTGAAAAGTACCCTTTCGCTACATTATCGAACACATTAGTTTGTGGTTCATAATGAGCCAATAGCTAACAGCGAGGTGAGATAACAGTCGTGTGCAGAGTGGCCTAAATGAGTAGGATGCATATATTGACAATGGGCTCTCTACACTCATGGACATTCATTCTGAGAGCCACTCAGTGCCCTTTCACCTGAGGGTTATCCTTTGTTAGATCACTGAACTTGTGTGTGTGAGTGCATGTACTCACTACAGTAAACATAATGGGATTTGTTTTGTGAACCTGCTCCACAGCAATCTCTCTCTCTCTGTTTAAATCCCATTGTGCTCTGCAGTCCCTAACCAGATTCATTCTTATAGCTTTAGTAAGGATTTGAGATGTAGCTCCTTCACACTTCCTCTTTTAGCTCTGAAGTACCACAGCCAGTCCTGCACTAAAACCCCAGCACACTGACAGATATACCAGTATGAAAATAGTGTCACATGAAGACTAGACATTATCTTTAATCACAGCATTTTTCTCCTACTGAAACATTAACGAGAGGCTTCAACCTGATGTATGTAGTGCTTCACCAAGATGATATTGTTGACTCAAAGTCCTAATACTTTTTCATATGACAGGCCATGGAAAACCTGAAAAGGTCATAGAATTTCAAAATCTCATTTTCCAGGCTTGGAAAAGTCATGGAATTAGTAAAATCCTTAAAAGTTTTAGAAAAGTCATGAAATTAATTGTTACAGTAATCTCTGTGGATAACCCTCCTGCAGTTGGTTCAGTGAAGGTCATTCATCTGTGCTGCTGCATTATTACTAAACAATAATGTCATTTGATGAGAAACTTTGGCCGTGGTTACATTTCCTGGAAAACATCTGACCTCCCCACATCTGATATGTGATAAATCAGTCCAGACTGTCACTGGCAGGGCAGAGCAGAGCGGAGAGCTGAATGAACTGGGTCATCATTGGATTATCATTTCATATTCATAAAGCAGACTTGTAGTAGAGCCTGATTTGATTCTCCGGCAGCCAGTCCAACCAGACATCCCAGCTCACACAGCTCATCTTGAAATCTGCTTTTTCAGGAACACCAGGACTATTTTAGCTCAGTGGTGACTCTCAACAAATTGCTACAGTGCCACACTTCCGCTGTAAATGTTTGGTAGCAGGTGTGGTTAGAGGAACCTTTTGATCAGTCCTTTCAGGAATGAAGGTTGCTGCAATAAAAGTAAGTAAATTAGTTCAAACCCGAAGTTATGTGGACGTTTGATCTTTTCTTCTTTCGGTCTCTTTTTCATGCACAGAGAAGCACAAACACATTTTGCATATTGTCCAAGCAGTGCAGGGAGGGACTTCTTTAGTGCTGCAGGTCTCATGCAGCCCTGTATCCTTGTGGCCTCTCTTGGCTCCCACGTCCTCCTCAGTGAGGCTGGCTGTTTGCTTGGATTTCCGTTCTCCTCTCCAGCAATAGACCTTTTAAATCCATTTCATGTGTGGATGGCACATATGAAGTCATCACAGCTGATGCAACCTACACTTTTCTTGCCTTCTTTTTGTTTGAGGTATTTGGCTGCAACCTGAGAGCAGGTCGTTTAGCAGAGGGGAGGTTAACATTATGGTGATTCTATTTCTACTATGCAAGTGTGGTAGACTGCAAGCTACCACACTCAATGGTTATTTATTGTGGGGTGAATTTTTAAATGCGGAGCTCGGTTGCCTCGAGTTAAATTAGCTTCCCGTGTTTTTAGCTGCATTTGCAATGCATCAGTTGTTGACATACTTAATTGAATGTGCTTTGAGGGGAAATACTGAGATGTCCTGTAAGTAGATGTGTCTACTTACAAGAACTACAGATTTCTTTAGTTGAGCACTTTAGTAAAATGCCCCTTTGCAAAAGAAAGAGACAGCAGAGAGAGGACTGCACATGTGGAAGGAAAGAAAACTGCTCTCCTGCAAGTGCACCCCCTGCCCTTTCCCTCTCCTCTGCTTCTTTTTGCTCCCTCTCTCCTTCCATCCCTGCTCTTTGTCCTGGGAACGTACCAACAAGAGAGGGGGAAGAGGAGGAGAGAAGGGGGAGGGGTGAGCCAGCATGTCAGACAGAGGAGGGAAAAAGGAGAGAATAGCATGTGGCGGAGGGACAGAGAAAGCCGACCGTGAGGTCGAGACTGGAACAAGACTGAAAGAAAATAGCTTTCTTTCTTTGTTTTTTTGGATCTGGTCGTTCCCACCCATTATATCTTGCTGCTAATACAATTGGCTGTTAAAGTTCTGTTGGGTGCAAGCCATCAGAGAAAGGACGCCAACGGGAGTAAGATGAGAAAATCAGGATGGGAGAGAGGGCAAAATGGAGGAGATGAAAGCTGTCCCATTGAGGAATCCACCAAATAACCACCTCTACTCATCCACCACCACCATCACCGCTGCTTCTGCTGCCACTATTGTTGCCACTATTGTTCCCTTCTGCCCTATGTCGCTGAATCCTACAGTGGGAGAGCTTATACTGTAAGTGAAAGAGTGGAGAGCTGACATTTACGTCCCGCTGAGGGGAACTTTTGTTCTGGACTGGCGAAACAGGACTCTGCGAGAAGTGATGTACATTCTCACACATACTTGCACAGAGAAATAGAGACTGGGGACAGGTGTTGGAGTGTTGAGGAGGGGCAAGCTGAGCGTGAAGCTGCGCCCCTGGCATGAAGGGAAGGAAAGTGTAGGAACTAAAAGAAGGAGTAACGACCAGACTTACAGTACTGTGAGTACAGAGTGTCTTGCTGTCTTTTTGATTGTGCCATTTGGTTCTCTTCTTCCATTTTTCAGCTGCTGCTCGGCGGTTATGAAGGCAATGCTTTCCATTGTCCTTGTGTGCCTGAAGGACTCATCAAAATTGCTTGTGTCCAAAATATGGCTGTTGGATTGAAATACTTTTCCTCTGCAGGAGCCTTTCGTTAGGACAGTACAACTCCTCTGTGTCTCTTTGAAAAATGACCACCATGGATGGGATTTCTCTTGCTTTTGGGAATGTAATGACCCTGTTCTTGTGATGTAAACAAGAATAAAGCACAGACCATCCATTGATATCTTATATTAACATTTTGAGGCTAGGGGGAAAGTTATAACTGTATAATTCCAGTGATTTTTCTAGTTGTTGCAGTGATCATTCTCTAGGCTGGTTGTGTTGCCCCTTTCATTGTTTTCATAATGCAGAGTTTGAACTTGAACACCCACAACAGATCATTCTCTAGCATATACTGTTATATTTAGTGAAAGACAACCTGTTCAACCTGATAATATTCCGGTATGTGTAATTATGAAAATCCAGTTTGCCCTGGACTAGAAAGATTGCAGCCCCCTTTACCGTTGAGCTTTGCTGTGACCACAGGGACAATGTGTGCTAGAGCAGTTCAGGTTATATGGAAATCAAATTATAATGTGGTGCGTTGCATGCCCTGCAGTAAACAGGCCTAGAATGGTAGACCACCTTTCTAGCAGGCCGCTCAGTTTGAGTGCACAAGATCTGGCACTGGATCTCAATGTGTAATTTGGATAAACTCCTGGCTATAAGCAGAAGCACTTGCTGAAATAGTGAAACTGTCATGTCGAGCTCTATTCTTTGTATCTAGTATGTTATACTTCTGCAAGCACTGACTTTAAAATAGTTTAAGAATATACAGTGCTGTTATTATGCAGCTGGGAGTCAATTACAGTACAGTTGTACTTGAGACTGGTGGTTAAATATGTCTATACATATTTTATTTTCACAATATGACAAGTGTCTTCCTGCAAAATCCCTCAAGAGTGGAGCTGCACATGTGTGGATTTTATCAGGTAGATCAAACTTTTTTTCAATAATAAACTCCCTTTGAAATATTTCGGCACAAAACATTTTTGGTATAAAACGTCTTTAATGAGGAGGAAGTGCTGCCACATCAGTGTCTGATATACTAAACAACAGCTTTTCAACCAAGAAAAGACTTTTATGTTAAATTTTGAATGGAGGGATGGCATCTCACCCTCTGGTGGTTGATTATTGTGGAGTCCTGTATGTGTGAGTGCTGGGGGAACTGACTACAGAGTAGCTAAAAGAGTGTTTGTCTGTGAAATCCTTAGATATTTGTTGCTCACTGGAAGTTGTGTCAGGTCTCAGGGCCTTTAGATTAAATACCTCTGTGTTGTTGACTGGCATCTCATATCCTGCTCCCAACTCAAAGGCTCAGAGTTTGATTCTTACCACAGTTTTTCTGATGGTTTTGACACTAACTACATTGTTGTTCATATCTAAGCATTTTAAAGCCTAATGTTGCTCTATTCTTGGTCTCTTTCATATATTGAAAGCACATGATTGTATTATTAGCGTTAATCTTATTATCCAGGATGATGATAGTACGAAAAAATAGCTGGATTAAATACTGGTACTGTAACAATTCTGTACAATCTGTGTATTTCTTTGTTACATTTTTTTTGACTAAGTTATGAGATCAATGTTTATCAATGAGCTTGATGTAAAAGAATGATCCTCACATTGAGGCATACAGCTTATTAATTGATAACACTGGTATCGGATCGGTACTCTGTATCGGGCAATACCCAAAGCCCAGGTATCCAATCAGGAGTGAAAAAGTCTGTACGGTGCACCCCTAGGTAGGACCCAGAGAAAAGTCAGTGAGCTGTTTGGTCTCTTAGGTGTTAGACAAGTTCGCATATATCAAAGACTGATTACACCAACTGACAAATTGTTCCACCACTGGGCTGTGCCTCATCGAGCAAAAGGCTGACTATCACCGACTGTAAGAACATACCTTTCTATGATTACTCTGACAGTCTTTCTTGTGCATGGCTTATAATAGCAGGAGAAGGATGCAGACCTGAGGAGACAAGACATAGGCTACAGCCGTGCTAGCTAGTCTTTGAGACTCTACATAGCCACAGTGGGGCTTTTTTAGCTAAATGCTAATGCGAGCACTACAACAAAGACAATTCTACCTCCATGTTTAACAGATATAATGTAACCATGTTCACTATCTTAGTTTGATGTGTTAGCATGCAAACATTTGCTAGTTAGCACTAAACACAAAGGAATGTCATCGGTTGTGCAGGTATTTGGTCATCAATCACTAAACTGGGGAATCACAATATTGACCTGGTGATGGCACTGGATGAAAAGTTAAAGTTTCACTAAAGTCATTTTTCATGGCAATTCATTAAAATAAAGGCTGAGGTATTTCAGTCTGCACCAAACAACACAATAGACACGCCTCTCGTGTGGATAAAAATCTGTTAACCAACAAACAATATTCCATGCTAAACTTGACAGCAGCCTGTCTGCAAGGACATGAGGCTGAATACATTTAAAAGCTAAGGAGGAGTAAGCCCTCGTTCCAAAACCATTCCACATAATGAGTATGTCAAACAGGTCTTTGTAATGCTGCTCTTATCCTGTCTTACGGCTTGAGCTTTGCTACATTCTGATGTGTCTGTTTTATGTCTTAGTTTGTTGCAACAGCACTGATCCCAGTAAATTAGAACTTTTACTCTTGTCTCCTCAGTAACAGCTGGTCATTGGGCAGCTGTCCCTTTTCATAAAATATAGGTCCAAACGTTTAAACCCTTCCAGTGAAATGTCTGCCTCTATGGGCTCACTTCTAAAGTTTGTTTTAATTGCTTTTGCTGGCTGCTCGGTCAAGAAAATGGCTTTTGCTTGTGCATCGAGTGCAAAACCTTTCTGGGTTTCTCAGTGCTGATACTGAAGAACAGAGAGGTAATTAGGTCATTTGCTGTCATACTAGTTTGTGTCTGTGAAAAGAGACACAGCCACAGGAAAGGGCATTGTTGTTCTGTGAAGGCTCCATTTAGCGCTGCTTCTCCATTAACAACGGTCTTAAAATCAAGCCCTCTTTAACGGGAACTAAAACACTTCCATGTGTTTTTCTCTCCTCACTAGTACCATGACATTGCTTGGACAATATCCGTTTAGTGGGCCTTAGGAGCACATAAAAACCTCCGGTCTCAGTTTGTATGCTTGCAGTTGTGAAAGCAGAAAAGGTTTCTTTTGTCTGAACAATAAGATGCAGATTTAATCTAGTAAACTGAAGCAAATGGAACAGGAAAAAAACATAATCAATACAGTGAGAGAGAGACAGAGAGGTGACTGAGATGTACTTTTCCAAACCAAAGGAGCAGTGAAACAGAGCAGCCTGTTCAGAGAAAGACAGAAAAGCTAGTCCTGAACAGCAGGGACTGCCTGGCCCAGTTTCACTGGCACTGAATAATCTTTACAGTGTTAAGATGATAATGGAAGTAAGGAACTACTTTCATATGTGCAAATACCTGACCCCACCTGGCTAGTTGATATGATCTCTTCATACTGTCTTCTGGTGTTATAAGCTCACTAGATAGAACTCTACTCATTTCACTGAGGGCTGCTCTGGGAGGCAAAAAGCATTAAGATCCTGTATGGGATGCTTCTGTGATCTGCCTTGCTTTTTCAAAACTGTGACAACGGATGCACTTTGACTCACGGGTCATTAAGTTTGTGTTGTGGAAAAGGCCTTTGTGGTTAAGAGTTGCTGAGAAGATAATTCACACTAGAATCAAATAGATCTTGTCAACAGAACAGACTAGATCAGATACTGGTGTTGTTAGGGACTAGGTCTTCCAGATTTAGAAATATATAATATGGTATAATATAGCAGCTCAGGTGTACCACCTGGGGCCCAATGATATTAGGACATGAGGAATATTTTGGATTATCTGACTTTATTCAATTTACTATACACCTTTTTAAGATTTAAAAGAATGGCCTTAGCTGATGACAGTTACCATTAGTGGTGTAAGACAAAACAAGGGACTCCCCATGCTTAGAAAAACATGGAAGGGGGAGATTTGTATCTTGAAGGCTCAGTCTATTGTGTGTTTTCTCTAATGTACCTGGTTTCAATCAAACACAGGCAGTGTGATGTTGATCAGGCGGGTCCTCAGAGAATGAAAGAGTCCAAAGAATTAGAACAATGCCTAATAAGATAATATTATTAAAAGGACTGAAGAAAAATAAATTCAATACAATTTTATTTCTAGCATCAAATCACAACAGGACACTTTCCATATAGATGCGTTCTAGACGACATTCTTTTATTTACAGAGACCCAACATTTCCCCCATGAGGAAACAGCAAGTTGTGTTGACAACATCCACTACAGCGACTTGGTAACAGTAGTGATGAAAACCCTCCTTAGGCAGGAACCTCAGACAGACCAGGCTCTGGGGTGGGCAGCCATCTGCTCTGACCGGTTGAGGGAGAGAATCCCAGAGAAGCACAGCAACCACTTGTGTGTCCAGCATGAGTTTATGTCCTCCTTCAAGAAGGCAGGAACCTCCAGGGTTGTGTTGGCGCTACACGATGCTGTGCTGTGGTTGACTTGTACTGCTTCAACCTAAATCTGCTCGATAAAGTGTCAATAAATATTCCAGTGTCAGACATCAGATCAGATCTCTCAAACTCTTCCCCAGTCTCCAAGTTCACTGGCTCTCAGATTTTGCAGTAACCATGCTTCCGTGTTCCAAGGAAGCTTCTCAGATTAAAGGAAAAGATAATTCATTAATGTAACATTAGAAGGGAACACATTTAATACAGTTAATCTATATCGTTATCTCAGTCATGTTTGTGTTGGTCTTTGGGTTGTGAGCATGAAATGACAGCTATGGACTACTGAACTGCACTGTGAGTTAATGAATTGTAAATCAGGTATCATATACAAATTGAAATAAAACGTTCAGATTAACAAACTGAAATGTTATAGCGTTATCCAGGTGTAGTTTTATTGAATTCTGATATATGATGTTGGGTTTGTATAAAGTTGAAGGTTGAATATGGAGAATGTGCAGAACAGCACCATCTAGTGTCTCAAGATCGTAGTCCCAACAACAAAAAATAATTCCAGCAGTCGGGTTGCCAGGTTTGTTGCTGAGTGTTCTAAGCGAGGAGACAGGAGACTGGAAGTAAAGATGAAAGTGATGTTAACGAAGGAGAAATGTAGACATTTGGGCGTGCGTTTTAATGCCGTTGAACTCCTTTATCTCAGTCCAAAATGTTTAAAATGTAAATTTCGACTAAATCTATTTTTTTATGGAAAAGCAATACTTTCATTCTGTACCCCTCGAAATATGTTATTAGTATTTTTTTAAATATAGCTTTTAATAAAGATTCCACATATTCAACCTTTAATAATAATAATAAATAAGACACATTTCAACAGTTCTTTGGTAAGAGTGAAGGTTTGAATTGTGGTGCACCCTGTTAGATGCGAGGCTTTCCTTACACCTTCTCCTCAGGTCGTTTCACACAAACAGCGGCTGGTCACTCTGCTGGGGTTCTGTTTCAGCTAAACAAGTTCTTCGTCGTGCCCCACGTTGGGCGCCACGTGTTAGATCCCGCGTATTTACCCCTGTACAGGTGGTCACGATCCCGCTCTCCGTTTAAAGGGTTAGAGTCCTCGGAGGCCTTACTGGTGTTAAGCAGTTAAAGAATAACTGATGGACTGATTAAGCGGGTGGCGAGGAGACACGCCTAGCATCTAACTACCCTCACATAGACGTCTACCCTGCTTACTCCGGTATGGCACCTGGTTGAATAGCCCTGAACAAGGCACCCACACCGGCCACGCCCGTTTTCAGTGGCTCCGCTCTTATTGATCAGTGCACTTGGTGTAGTTGCTAGGATGGGTTTTAGTAACTTGGATAAATACTGACAAGGGTCTATTAATCTCTGGGGCTAGGATAACCTTTAAGAATCACTTTGTAGTATGTTAGCACACTGTTCCTTTAAGACCAAAGTCCTTAAGAAGTAATTGATTCGATGTAAACAATGTTAATCTTTAAATGCAGGTTATTGTAAATTTAGCAAGATAAGCAAACTGCTCAAAATGTATATCATTCATATAAGATTATTAAAAAAGATTTCCAATTTGATTATTAGAATTTTAAAATAAAATCTATCAAACCCAATCTACTGAGCTGAGGTGACCAGTCCATAAATCCTTTCATGGGGGAAGAGAAGGAGGGGGGAAATAGCCAGGCGCAGCTATGCCCCCTATGCTGCCAAACTGATGAAAATTGTAGAAAACCAGTGAAAAATAAAAATCTTATCCAAAATCCACAAAGTCTTTCACAATGTCCACAGTTCTCGCTGGCAGGGCAAACAAGGAAACTCAGTTAGTCGCAATTGTAATCCACAACTGTTTGGAAATGAATAATCCTCCCTTATTAGCGATCTTCTAATAATTCCAGAATCTTTTAACTAAAGTCCCTTCAAAAGCCATCCCGTTTCAAAATGCAAAAATTACCAATGGTCATGGTCCGCACAGATGAGCAGTCACGTCTTTGCTCGGAGGTCCTTCGAGCTGATTCACTTCTGCATATTTTTATCAGAGATTTTCCAGTCTCCTTGAGTAAACTTTATCATGTTATCACAACATAATCAACTTAAACATCAAATCGTTCCAAATAATCAATACGCAGGTGTTTATATAAACCCTCTATATAACTCTGTTTTACCGTGTTTATCTCCTTGTACAAGAGAAATCGGATTATAAACAAACCAAGCTGGTTCGACTTGTTGCTGCCTCTTCTCTCTTTTCTGCTCTTTCTGTTACGATAATAAACTTAAAATAAAACCTTAGTGATTCATGATTAATACAATATCATATGGCAGCTTTAATCATTCTTTATTGGTTACATACGTTAGTGTGTTTATCACTACTATCTAGTGGTACAGTTGGAAATGACCTGTTCTGTTGCTAAGAAGAATATCTCTTGGGTCCTGTTCGGTTTCATCATTTAAGACACAGACACTGTCTTTAAGCAGATGAGAGATCTCAACTGATTTTGACAACCCCTAACTGAGATCCACTTCTTAAAACAAAATAGTCAGCTTGTACAGATGAAGCTCTTCCTTCACACAGCTGTCTAATAATTCTGTTTTTCGTGCTGACTACTAAGCATATGCTAGCTGTGCCAGCACTCCCAGCATCATGCTTGTTACTCATCTACATTTCATCAATATGTGGGCAGTCAGCACTGTTCCACTTGGAACTCATGAGTATAATCAGCTTAGTCAATATCAATTTATATTTTCAAAAACTTGTGAAATTCAAGTTTGAATGTGTCCTCATTTCACTGATTTGGGTTGCTCCCTATTTTTCCGTACTGTGATTATAAGGAGCTTTTCATTCTCACAGTCCTCTTAGAGATTTTTCCTTTGAGTAATAACTTGGGGACCTGAAGTGAAACCTAATAATCCTAATATTGCCTTGAAAGTAGCTTCAGAGTTAATAAAATTCCCTTGCTACACTGTTTGACATCCTCTAATATTTATTTAAAATCATTAAAAGTACAGCGGAAAACAGTCCTAGCTGTGCCATGAAATGAAATGAAATAAATCTGGTTGTGTCTTGCCTCTTTTTAGTCACGTTTCCCTGCATGCCAGGAACAGAATTTGAATTGAAGTTTTGTGCAGATGTTTGTAAGATTGTAATAACGGACCTGTCAAAGAGTTTGTGAGATGTTGAAGTTAATCACCACTATCTGACTCTACCTCTTTTCCTGAAATGACCGATGCTCTCTTTCTCTGTCTTTCAGTTGTCCCTCGGGGATGAACAGTGTGAAGTGACGCGGAACGGCTACGAGTCGAAGGAGCTGGTGTACCTAGTTCATATTTACTGCCAGGTAAGACTCCACTGGGTCTGATGGCGCAGTCGTACAGAAAAACAGATACTGTACATACCTAACTTCCCAAAGCATTCATACACTTAAATGAAGTTTGCACAAACTTCCTCACAGACTTCACCTCATCTGCAAACACACATACAAACCGACATTTGTAAAAATGTATTCATGCTTCCAACCTTCTTCCTAAAAACTTGTCAGAAATGATTTCCAAACCACAAATGAAGGTTCAGTACAACCCGTTCGCAGATCCAGTGCAGGGCTCGCTGTAAGCAGACTGCTGGCTCAAATTCAGGCATTTCTGAAGCACCTGACAATTCCAGTTATGTGGGAATTTGGAACTGAATTGAAAAGAGCTGTGGATGAATGCCAGGATGGGTGAGAGATTCGGAAGAATGTCTGATAGAAAGGGCTTTAAACCCTGAGCTTTTACAATGTACTGTATACCAGGGTATTTATATTCAACTAAAAGGAAAATAAGCTGTGAAAAATGTTGTAGTGAACGAAACGTTAAATAAAAACTACATCCTTTAGGAAAACCCTAAAACTAAACTGACACCATATCGCCTGGCTTAAAAACTGATAAAACTGAAAGGAAATTATTTCAGTTCACACAAAAAAGGAGTCAGCATGAATTTCCATCTACTCTTGTGACATTGAATCACAAAAATTTAAAAACGTACTAAAGCTGTTGACACACCGCCTCAAGAGCGTTTCCCAAAAAAGCAGAGCATTTTAAAACCGTCCGAATATCAGCACTGTGAACTCTGGGCGCTAGAGCAAAATCTGTGCATGTTCACGGAGGCAGCGACCGCTTCATAACCCTGCTGCCTGCCCGCACTGAAATGACTTGAGGCGGCAAGTTACTGCCCTTCACTGTGATAGCATCTTAATGTTATCACAATAACAGAATGCTGAACTTCGATGCAATATTATGTTTTTAAATAGTATAAACAATATAATTGATCCCTCTTCTGATACCACAGCTAAAAGAAAAGAAGTCCCAGGCACACAAAATAGGATTATTTATTTCTTGCTGGGAGGACCCAAAGCAACACAGTTGATTTTCTTCCCTGGGGTTTAAAATCTGATTGTAGATCTGCTTCTTTTATAGCTTGGGTACTCAGGTACTTCATTACGATGGAATGTGGATATTGTATCGTTTAAACACATGCAAGGGAAAATCAAAGTATCGATAATTTTGACTGCAACATATATTTTTAAAAGAAAACTAATCCTTTCTGAAAAACTGAAACTCAACTAAAACCAGCACATGCACTCTGAAAATGAACTCAAACTGAAATGAAATGAATACTATTATAACCATGCTTTACACGTCTCTGCACATTTTTTTTATTTATTAAATGGCTCATGTAGGTCTCCAGGGGGATATACTGCAGAGTTTTCTGTTTAGATGTGCCTGCCTCATTATTGAAAAACCCAATCATTCAATGCAGCAGTCAGTGGTGACAGAATCCACCAAGTATCCTTTTCTATTATCCATTAGTAGACAGAGGCCTTATGTAGCGTCATCATAGGGCACTGCTGTGTCCGCGCTGCTCTTCTTACAGCTAGCTGTACATACCCTGCTTAGTGTCATTGCCACTGTTGGCTTTTTAGTTGGTGATCTTTAGAATTCCTTTTAAGGAGGAATGACAGAGCAAAGTAACAGCAAAATGATTTATGATTACATCATACAGTTTTGCAAGAAATTAGATTTACCCCAAATTGGGCATAGCCTTAAAGTAGACACACATGCACAACAGCTGCTCAGAAGCTTTTCCCCAGCCGCCTCCAGTGATATTTTATATTCTGGTTTCATGCATTTCCCTCTACAGATAATATTCCATTTGCATGACCTTGGCATTGCCACACAAGAATGTGGCTGTGTACTTGGAAATTCCAACTTCTCGCAGCCATCGGAAAACTGCTAAATCTACACCGGTTCTATTTGAAGAGGCGGGGGAAACTCTGCGCTCAGAGAAAGTAGCACAGCACAGTGAGATCGGTTCACTTCCACAGAGCCAGAAAGGTGGTTAACTAGAAGCACAGTCTGAAAGTGGGGCAGGACAGAGTTCCCCGAGCCCTCCCAGCACGTCTCTACCAGCCAACACTTTTAAAATTACGCTTGAATCAGTGGTGCGCTGCAGTCCCAGTCGCACAAGCCCTGGCCTCTGTACACACACGTCTTTCTAGGCCAAATCAAAGCCAAAGACTTTTTCACCACAAGTCTCTCTCAGTGGGTTTGAGGTTTGGAGCCCCATCTTACTGGATGAAAAAGGAACAACAAAGAAAGAAAAGAAAAGTTGTATTTAATATGGTGGATTCTTTGTGGGCTAAATTCTTTCAGTTTGCACTTGTACTGTTGGCATTTAATCAGTGCATTTGACTTGGAAAGGCTGAGTAAGCCGTTGATATTCTTTGTTTGTGAAGACATTTCCAATATCAAAGTTTACAAAACCATGGAAGACTTGATGACTTTTTTATTTTTTGAGACCATGCCACTGTATCGGAGGCATGAAAAGAAGAGTGTCTGTGGGGACAAAAACAGAGGAGACAATCCCAGAGAAAAAGGAAAACACAAGAGTCACAGCCGTGTCGATAAAGCTTTAAGTTAGCTTGTCTTCATGCAAATACGGAGGTTCATGGCTCTTCTTGTAATGTTATCCACAAAGTTCAACCACTGGCAACAATAATTGGTTTCAGTGTTTGACCTCGAGTTCTGACCACACCAGACAACCCAAGAAGCCTGCTTTGGTTTGTTCAGAGGCTACACCCGATATTATGATATACACTAACAGCAGGTCACATGTTAAAGTACAAGGTCATTCTTATAATGATAGTAATATCTACTTTATTTGTATGGCACCTTTCTGAAGAGATGTATTACATGTTTCCAAGGAAAATGTCCTTAACTGGGTTCTCAAACAAAGATCAGCAACTAAATGAACGCCATTGGCAGGCCAATAGTATATATATGCAGCCTAGCTTGCTTTTGAATTGGCTAATAGAATTCCGGTTCAATTACTTTGGCTTCCGATTCATGGCATTTTATGAATTTAAGACTTGTAGCATTTCTAAACATTAAACCTGCAATTACTGTTTGGCTATTGAAGGGCAGCGAAAACTAGCTGCAAACACAACACTGACCTATTGTCACCTTTTTTGGATTATAACTTCCAGAGCGTCATTATCATTAATGTGCACCTGATGAATTTAAGTCCAACACGTTCTTTTTAGCACTGCACCAACTCCTGAGGAAAATAAGTCTCTTAGCTGCTAAATATTCATGTTCACCAGCTAGTCTTACACTGTCTCACTGCTGTTTGCTAAGCAGGTGGTGCTTATATAGTTTTTTCGCTGAAAACAGCTTCCTACTGTGGCTGAAAAAGATGCAGATGAGAGCAGTAAAAGTGAACTAAAGCAGTAAAGTCGCAGGCTATAAAACCAAAACAATGAGTTGAAAGACACTAAAATGTTCTTTAGAGTAGAGGGAAGCTACACAGTTGGGGGATAATTGTCACTACTCTACAAGTTGCCATGTGATCCTTTGTTTATAAACATATATTGATTATAGCCACTTTTAAAGTTATAACCTGTAGTTGTAACCTCCATCTAGTTAATTGTAAAACAGTGGTCACCCTCAAAGCAATTTCAGTCAAAAGCAACTGGACATGGTAACCAAGTTCAGTTGCTTTTGACTGAAATTGCTTTGAGGATAACGATGACCTGGACAAATGAGAACCTTCACAGCCTTAAAACAATGGTCACTGATCATGTGACCCACTAATGAAAGCACGTGTTGCCTCTTTGCTGTGTATTCCAATCTGTGCGTCTGTGGGGACATTACCTCTCTAAATGTAAATACTCCGCCATGTCAGTGAAGCTGAGGGTTGGTCTGCAGGTGGAGCTTGTTGATTATGCTGTGTTTCATTATCTGAAATTGGGAACTTCTGAGTCAGGCTTGTAGTAAGGGCAGAGGTGTGTATGTGTGTCAATAATGAGAGCTCTGAAAGATCAGGCTCGCCTGAAATTACATCTTACCACAAAAGAGGCCGCTAGAAACAAGGTATCTCAAATCCTACAGATTATGACTTTAAGGCATGAAAGAAATGACACTGTTGTTGAATTGTTGGATTGCAGAGGACTTACTGTATAACTGTGTGTCTTCCGCATAGCAATGGAAGAGATCATCATGGCTTTGTATCACCTGAGCAATGGGAAGCATGTAAGGGCGCACTCACACTGTCCATCCGTACCGTTTCACAGCTAAAGTCTAGTTCGTTTGACCAGTGTGAGTGCAACTATCGCTTCGTGGGCAGTACGCTCGCCGTCCACGGCCTGTTTCGGAGAGGTGGACTTTTGTAAAGCACGTTTGCACATGCACAAGCATGCGCACGTGTACAAGCACGAGCCCGAGGCCTACGGCAGTTCTGACGTCATTTTATGTGCGCCTGATCGGACATAGAAAAAAGAAGGACAGACCATGCGCGGACATTTAAAACACGAAAGGGTTACGTTGGTGTGATGCGGAGTGTTTACTGCAGATATGGTCGGATGAAAATATTCACAATGAGTCCAAAAAACCACAAAGCCAAAAACGTTACCATGTTTTCTGCGCTGCTTTCCATTATGTGGCCAAAAGGCCACGCACTTTTGTAAACAAAGCGGCGCATCGCGATGACGTCCATCAATGCCTGTGACGTGTTACGGCGTGATGACGTAAAGGCAGCAAGAAGCATTCGCCGAGGCCCAGGTAGTGTGAGTACAAACGGGCCTGGGCCGCATGCATTTCTTCCTTTTTATTTATCCCTCCTCAACTAGTTGACTTCTTAAAACATGTTACCCCCTGAAAGCATGGCAGATAAAGAAACACTTGAAGCATCCACACTGGAAGTCAGGCTATGCCGACTCAACATTAATGAGACAATTGAGACAAGGAGGCTTTGTAAACCAGGCATAGCTCGGGGATTTACAGTGGTTTGGATGTTTTACTATAAATCGCCTAGTTGCTGTGATATAAAGTTGTCCAGTAATTTACACTACTGCATTGCATGTACTGCATTTTCAAAGCATGCTATATTTTCAGATTGATCATTCACTTTTCACATTTTCCAAGCAGGAAAATGAAAAAGTCGGAGCCAAAAGGCAGACTATAAGCAAACACAAATGTTGTGTAAAGCATCGTGTATATGTGATAGCTTCTTGTTTTTAAAGAGTTGCTGTTGTGCAGCGTGACTCAAGATACCTAAGAAATGTTGGATGCTTCCTCCGGCACCTGAACACACCAACCTAGAACATTCTTCAAAACAATCCTACGCAGATTCAGCTGGGTGATTATCACATTGTACGGAAATGAATGGAGAGCAATTACTGCCTGGAGGTTAGGAAAAGACATTCATTAAGCTTAAACATGAATCTGTTCTTTAGAAGAACACTTGAAGGCAATTTACAGTACACAGAATTTGAAGCGTGGGTAATGGGCATGGTCCTTAATTATGTCTTTCTCTCCGCAACTCCACTTTCTTTCTTCGATTGTTTTAGTTACTGTTTCAGTTATTGTTACTTCAAACTGTAAGGTGCCTGTTGGGGTTATACAGGGATTGTGTATTACTTCTTTGGAAGTGTGTGTCCAGTATTTTCTATGGTTGTAGTTTTATGTTTAATTTAAGGGAGTTTTTTCATGAATTATTACTTTTGAGTGTGGTTGTTGCAGCTGACCCAAACGTTGCTATTTCGGTGAACTTAGTGCCTACGCTGTGTGACAATATGTGTGAAAACTATCAACTTGAGCCTTGCTGGTTACACTGGTGTATTTCTGTTGTTCTCCTGTAGGGGCGAAGTTGGATTGTGAAGCGCAGCTATGAAGATTTCCGTGTCCTGGACAAGCACCTGCACCTCTGCATCTATGACCGACGCTTCTCACAGCTGCCTGAGCTGCCTCGATTGGACAGTCTGACTGACCAGTCAGAGGTAAGCCCTAACACACACACACACACACACACACACACACACACACACACACACACACACACACACACACAAACAGAGTTTATGTTTAACTACAAACTGAAGCTTTCAGGGCTAGAAGTAAAATAACCCAATATGAAGCATTTATGGAGCGATTTTCTTTTCCTTTCCCTCAGACTTTAACTTGAAATAAATCCTGGCCACAAGTAAACGGTTTAAAGTCATAATCCATAAGAATTGAAATACGCTGTTTCTAGCAGCATCTTTGGTAGTAAGAAGTAACTGCAGGTGAGCCTGTTCTTTCAGAGCCTCCATCTTGTCACGTTCACGGCCCCTATGTATGTTGACATTTTTTTAAATTTTACATTTTTTGCCCTTGTGTAAACTTTATTGAAACACTTTCACCTCTCTACTTCCAGTCCGTCCCCTATATGTTCCCCTCTTAAATACACACACACACACACACACACACACACACACACACACACACACACACACACACACACACACACACACATATGCCTATTACATTTCTGCTCTTACAAGCCTGACTCAGAAGCTGAGGTTCCCGATTTCCAATTACAAGTGAACGCAGCATAACTTCTCCACAGCCTAAAAATCGTACAGAGTACAACTTTAAATACATATAGTGGCATTATTAATTCTCTATTCACTGCATATATATTTTAAAGGTATCAGTTGTCTACATGAAACCTGTTCCTGGGCTTTGATTGTGTGTGTGTGTGTGTGTGTGTGTGTGTGTGTGTGTGTGTGTGTGTGTGTGTGTGTGTGTGTGTGTGTGTGTGTGTGTGTGTGTGTGTGTGTGTGTGTGTGTGTGTGTGTGTGTGTGTGTGTGTGTGTGTGTGTGTGTGTGTGTGTGTGTGTGTGTGTGTGTGTGTGTGTGTGTGTGTGTGTGTGTGTGTGTGTGTGTGTGTGTGTGTGTGCGCGGTAACTGCAGATTTATATGAGAGGCGTTCAGCTACTAAAGCCTCAACTTGCAGTCCACTCATTCATGTTAAGTGTCATCTTAAAATCAAATGTGCAGCAGAAACTATAAAAAAGTTCCCCTTGTAATATGGCGTCATAGCTGCAAAAGTCATTTCAAGTGGTTTAACACCACTCCACACTCTTCATCTGTGTAATTGGTGCGCGTGTCACTCAGGAAACACATTACACAAGGAGCTGATGACTTTGAATAGTACTTGTTAACACCCATTGTTTAATATTCACATGTGTGTTAGCAGTGGATTATTGCGGTAATGAATGACTGGTACTACTTGTATGACTCTAACTTGCCTGTGTGTTTTCTGCCATGTCAGTCAGTTTCACAGATGTTGTTGGCATACCTCTCCCGGCTCTCAGCCATCGCTGACAACAAGATCAACTGTGGGCCCGCCCTCACGTGGATGGAGGTGAGACTGCACTGTCCTAAGTCTTTAAAGGCAGGGACACACCAAGCCCACTGTTGCGAAAAAGTGGCGATGAAGGCCGACTGTGGCGTGGCCTGTGTCTCGCCCAAGAAGTGGCGCTTGACCACACCACAAAGACTACATCTGACAGACAAAGAGCATGTACAGTCTTTGCCTGCGTGAGAGGACATAACTCTGGTGGTAGTCTGTATTCATCATTCAAAAGGGCGACTTAAGATGCTAGTTAGCCAGTTTGCTCATTAATGACACAACCTGATATTGAAAGAAAAAATTATATTTACCGTGTGCAAGCGAACAACAACAAATGAACATGTGAACCATTTCTGCTAAAGAGCTCAATGGTAAAAATGATCTTAGGGTCTGAAAAGGAGTGACATTGATGACACTAGCGCTTTTTGCAAAAGTTCAGAGGTTTTCAACTTGAAGAGCTCAGAACAGCCACAAAAGAAGTGAAGCATTCTGACGGAAGACACTGGAGGCAGCTCTCTCCTCAATGGGAACAATTAAGAAAAAGGCACTGGCACTCATGTGGACACTTGCCCTTACCTGATAAGACATGTTAGTTTTCCATCTTACAGCCTCTTGACTTTAGCCATTTCTTTACTTACCTGACATCCATGTCTCTTCTCATGCACTGACTGAACTGCCAATCAGAGGGATTCCTCTCACCCACGGGCTCCGACTATGGCTCGGATGCCAATTCAAAAACAGTCAAAGTCGACACAAACGGCTAAAATTAGGGCGACAGTTATTCACCATCAGCTTGGTGTGTCCAAGAAAGTTTTGCTTTAGATTAGTTAATTAATATTACCTCTGCCTTTGTATGGTCTGACCTACAAATGAAATAGTCATTCAGGAAATTCATGAATTCTGTTGGACAATGTGAATCAGGAAAAGCATTGTCGTATTATTTTCCAGTTACAAAACTGCACAATAACATTATTTCAACACAATATGACAGCCATACAGAGGTTGCTGTCTCACTTTCTGGGACGTTTTAGTCACAAACACTGTTGAGTTAGCTCATGCAGCAAAGGGAAATATCTAAAAAAAACAATCACAATAAGTTGCAAAATGTCATCAATAAATAAAGGAAAGTTTACAAACAATGATAGAAAGATTCCTTCAAAGGTAAAACAAGGACTTTGAATTTTACCGTGTTTTACCATAGTCATTTGTTAGTAGATGACTGCCACTGTTGAACAGAAGTGTAAGTGTTGTCCCTGTGTTTTAGGTTGACAATAAGGGAAATCATCTGTTGGTCCATGAAGAGTCGTCCATCAACGTGCCAGCTATTGCTGCTGCCCACGTCATCAAGCGCTACATAGCCCAGGCCTCAGACGAGCTGTCCTTCGAGGTGACACAACACTCTCTCTGTCTGTCTGTCTGTCTGTCTGGCCGTCCGTCCATCCATCCACCTATCTACCTATCTCTTGTTGTTTCTCTCTCTCTCTAGACATTAGCTCTGGATAAATCACTTTGCTCAGAACAATCCTGAACAAAATGATGCACTTGCAATTTGAAATTTAGAGCCTGGTTTTCTATCGACCAGAGGTAAAGGGACATCAGACACCTCTGATCATTCCTCCCTCTCTTGCTCTCTGCAGGTTGGCGACATTGTGTCAGTGATTGACATGCCCCCTAAAGAAGACACCACATGGTGGAGGGGCAAGCACGGCTTTCAGGTACGCAGCTCACCAAACACTCACACACACATTTTGTCTTTCTCTTTCTTTTCCTCTGGCTGTAAACGTTTGATTAGATTTGTACTTGAGGTATTTCAAGGACAAGGAGAGAACATTGCTTTGTAGAGCAACACTCTGAGTTTGGTGAAAGACAAAGCAAGATACAAATCCTCTTTCATGTGAAGCTTCTGAGCAGATTACAGGCTGTGTGCCGCCCCCTGTAATGCTGAACAGATTCATATTCCTGCACAGGAATCTTCAGTCCAATCCTATAACACATTGAGATTTTTGTTCCAGCTTTCAGCTCAGCTCGTATTCCTTTTTCCCCTTACGGTATCTCAATTTTCACTGCAATAAAGTGAAAAAAATGTACATCACACATAATTCCATTTTGGGCTAGAAGAAAAGAAACTGTTAAATTAACAGCATATTTCACATTACAAGTTATTATGACATGGAGGTTTATAATGGATCAAGACAGTATAAAATAAAACAAAGTTGAGATTTATCAATCGCATCTCTCATCAAATGGCTGTTATAATTATATAAGAAAATATAAGCAAATGGAATTAACAGATTGTTTGGGAATGTTCTGCTGTTTTTACGATTTACACATAGGGCTTATTGTGACTCGTGTCACAATGGGTCATTATTTTTTAAAAAGTGGGTCACCAGAAAAAAAGGTTTAGGAAACACTGGTGTAGGCTACACAGAGACTAATAATCACAACACACAGCGTGCCAGACTTACTAAGTGGGCGTTCAGACAGAAAACAGCCCTACGTTCAAACAGCACAGGGGGCTGCACTGGTGGGGGCACGTTGTTTACCGTACAGCTGAAACATGAAATATGATCCAAGTCCAGTTTGAGTAAAAGATGAATGTGTTTAAAGGCTCATCAGACAGCAAACTACTACACAGTGGCTTGTCATACTCACACCCAGAATTTTACATTTCTGCAAAGCAGCAATTATTTGATCCAGGTAAAGAGCGCAAATATGCAGTTAACAGCATAAATATGCTACCGGGAGTGTGCGCTTGCATGTCTGGGACTGGCCACTGCATCATCACCTTGCCAGATCATGTCTATTTGCATTGCAGCAAAAGTTGCATCATGTTCAACTGTTTCAGTGGACGACCCTGAGTTTTTTTAAATTTTTATTGCTGCCTGTGTAGGCACCCTTGTCGCACCGCTGGACCGGCTCCTTTCAAATGAATGAGAGGACTGCGGTTTTACACACACACACACACACACACACACACACACACACACACACACACACACACACACACACACACACACACACGCTTTTAGTTGTTTTCTCTGTTCTTCAGTCACATATTTAATGCATTCTCCCCAACGTTTATTTGACTATAATTTAAGGCTTGAGCACTCTGAGTTAGACAAATCAAGTTAGTCTTTACTTCTTTACTTTGTGTTACCATCCCCCAACTATGACATAGCACTGAAACCAGGGAAACACTGAGGGGATTCTGTACTAAAAACACTGTAACTTAAAACCGTAACCGAAGGGAAGGTTTTGGATTCTAGATCACTACCTTATCATGTGAGCTTGATGATCTCTGACAAATCCCACTGACCGCATGCTGAGCCCTCCTCCCCTCACAAAAAGCATCAGTAGATCAGTCCCAGGACCTGACTGCGTAATGGTCTGCTGCCTTGGCAAACATGCGGCCACAGAATCAAACAAAAACTGCAGCACACATTTGTGTTGCATCATTTTCTTGGAAATACAATAAACCTAGATTTGTGTCTATTGAGGCATGAAGCAAAAGTATAAATAATTAAAGCTACATAAAAGTAAAAGCACAAATCTTTAAATTGTGGTGGAATAAAGAGGAACCTGTGTCTTGGAAAAAAAATCTTAAACTCTTCTGAAGAGATTTCGTTTATCTTTTCAGTGCAGTGTCACAGCCTGGTTTTGAGGCTCAAGTCTGGCTCCACCTCTCCACGCTGCCCTCCTCCTCTTGTGTGTTTTGGCTCCCAGCCTACAAGAAGTAGTGTTGACAGTCAGGCTCACTGGGCTACAGGGACACTCACTCATCAGTTGAGTTTTATTTCAGGAGTTGACTGTGGCTGCAGACCACTGCCCTCCTCTGGATTACACAGCTTCTCCCTGATATATGTTGACCATGGGCCCATGAGTTCCTGCAGCCACTTCTATGTATGAGATCTACATTTTCTAGATTCATACTCAGCGCTCACTGAAACTCAAAGAGAACATGTGTTGGGGAACTAACTAATCAGCAAATGCACAGAGTGAAGAGACAAACACCTGCAGTATCGCCTGTATCCATTAGGAGGAAGTCAGTCAGTCAGTCAATCTGCCAATGATGCTAGAGGCTGTGTGTTTGTGCAATTTGTCATCCGTCTGTCCTGTACAATGTGGGTTTTAAATTCATTTTTTACAAATGTATTCATATCTTTTCTATCTCTAAACACAGTCGACTATACAGCTATTTTCAAGAGCAGCAGGTACACAGGAACACTATGTTATGTGGTCATTTCCACACCACCTGATCAGTAAATGTCCAAATCCGATCCCAAATGCCGTCTTTGTGATGGTGCTTCTGATAACTGGATCACATGATTAATGTGACAATCACACCTCAGCATAGATACTGTGTCATCTCTCTTTGAGTTCATTGTATTATCTAAATCCGATTGTACTTCCTCTCACCTCACCCTGCCTGTCTGTTCCAGGTTGGCTTCTTTCCCAGCGAGTGTGTGGAGCTCATAAATGATAAAGTGCCGCAGTCCATGACCAACACGGTGCCAAAACCAGGTACTCCTCCTGCTCTTAAACCATTCAGGAAATGTGTTGGAAGGATGTTATTGCTGATGGCAGTTAATGACTCAGTGATAATGGCTGTATTTTCAGGAAGCGGCTAGGTCTGTGATGGATGATGTGGCTCGGGATGTGTGTGTCACACCTTGCCCACAAATATTATTGCTGGTCTCGTCTGACAGGCTCTTGTCATGGAATTTAAGTTGTATTAAAAAAATGAGTACCGTAGTGGATTTCTAGTATAATGTTACACCATCATTTTATCATTTTGAATGAGTGACATATAGATATATTACCTAACCTGGAGATGAAACGGAGTACACAATGCCCCACTAGAGATCCCCATCTATTTTCATAGAACTGAATAATACTAAATCACCGGTATAAGAATAATAAACCTTAAATTTATGACCCATAATTGTGACACATCATCCCCTGAAATCGCCAGCTTATCATGTTATAGTGACTCAGCGCCATGCAAATAAGTGTGCAGATCTACTGCTGTCCAGAGCAAACAAATAAGCTCTTTAGCACGCTCCTGAGAGTGTCAAAGACAAATGCATAACATAAACTCTCCTGGAATCAAAGTTAACACTTAATGCTGGAGTGTAGGGCACATATAAATGGACATCTGTTACATTCAATTCCATGCGATGGAGCAGCAGCTAGGTGGAGGCCTAGGGCGGAAAGTCCTATGAAGCGTCCGAGAGAAGTTTCCCGAGTCGATGCTCCAGATAAAAAAAGAAACTCGGTGTTCAGAGGAAGGATTGAGGTGAATTTGTATTCTGCCCTCGACTCTTCACAGGCTGACTTGTGAAAAAAAATGAGCAGCTCATGTTATGTTGCTATGATGGAGCCAACAAATCTGCATAGTGTCCACGTCTCCCAAACCCAAAGATTGATCTAACCATAATGACTCACTGTCACCCCAGGCTGGCTTTGGGATGGGTAAGTGGAGCCGGGGTTCCTAACCATCTAAAAGCCTCTGAGACTCCTGGGGTCTGCATTAAGTGGTGACACAGCAAAAAAGTCACCAACCCCACAAAAGATCCACAATTCTGAGTGAAGGGATATCATTATAGGGGCAGGGTTCCTGTGCTGTTGGAAGCCTGTGTTATCTGACGTGCCAGTCAAACGTTTTTGTGCCTTTCAGACTGTGACTGATCAGCATTGCATCTTGCGGTGTAGGGTTAACTGTTACAGTGCACGCACAGCACACTCCACAGACTTGACCTGCCTGCCCACTCCACTGCTTTTGAGCAATGCTTGTGCTGTTTTTGTTTGTTTTTCTGCACGTGTCCTTATTTGTCAACCATGCATTTTTTTCTTTACAGAGTGTCTGCAGGTCAAATATATCATTTAGATGTCCTGAATACAGTTAACAGATTCTATTGTTTCTCTTGAATTGCTGGTTTTTATATCTCTTTGTTAGTGATTAGTTATGTTTCTTTAGCTATGTTCAAATCAGAAATATCATAGTAGTAACCAAAGTCTAATATTTGACTTTCTATAACCTGCAGATGCCCTGTTGTAAGTTATATTAACATGACTCTAAATGAGCAGATCCTGGATCACGTTCATTATCAACAGCAGAACAAATAACTAAATGTAACAGTGTTTAATCCGCCCGCTTGTTCTCCACTGCAATGCGTCATTAATGCTGATGTTGGATGAACAGTAGTATTACTGTAGCATGTGTCTTGATTTGCTGCATTTGACTGTGACTCCTCTGCCTCAGCCTCACCCTGCTCTGGCCTGCAGCCTGCTTCTTGGAATCTCTTCCCTCCCTGTGCGTGTTGGTATACACACTTCATCCACCTGTCCACTCACTTCACCTTCACTCACACAAAATGCATTTGCACATTTGGACTTGTATGACATATTATTCGTCTGAGGTTGGATGTTATTAAAGTTCTAATCCTTAAGATTTGAGTCTAGAAAAGCACCCGGTGCATCTTTTTACCAGCAGGCCGTCAGCAGACTAATTCAGAAATGCGCATTAGTTTGAAAACTCTCAGTTCAGTTTTGATATAATTTACTATTTTTTAAATAACATAGTGCTGAGCAACAGATGCAAGTTGAGGCAAGGCTTAGTCGATTTTGAAGAAGGAAGAAAATGGCAGCCAGGTCACAAACTCTTTCAAATTACAGCTAAACAGTACACTAAAATGTGTTTGTGGAAAAATGTAGGTGATAAATAAGTAATACACTAACAGAATCTTGATTCATATTTGATCGGCGCTGCCGAGTTTAACAGTTGGATCTGAGTTTTATGCTTCACTTTTCAGCTTATGCTGGACGGAGATGCCAGTTAGTTAGTCACTCTGACAGTCTTCCTCTTAAACCCGCCCCACATGAGATAAACGGCTGGGATTGGCTTCCATCAAGACATACTGTCTCTGTCAGCCCAAATGAAACATGAGCTTGCATTGTTTTAATGAAGAAGTTGGTCACTAATTTTCCTTTTTAGTTGTTTTTGTCACAACTTCAGCAAACGGTAAACACTGTTGCTTAGCTTGCTGAAGAGTTTGGAGGTGTGCAGCCTGCCGCCTGCAGCTCTTCATCTAACGGCTCACTAAGGTTGTTCCATTACCAACTGAAATAAAATGTATTCTAAAAATGCCAAAAATGGCCGCTGTCTTATTAAGTTGATGCATTTGATGTATTTTTGAGGAATGATCGGAGTCAGCACCCTGGTGACAACTCTGACACTCTCTGACTGCTTCACAGTATAAGCCACTGGCAGTAGCAGGGGGTTAGCATCAGCACTAACGTAATAGAGCTCAGATACAGTCGACAGTAAACAATGAGGCTGATATCAATCAGATCCACAAACAAACTAATACGTGATTACATGCTGCATTTCCTTTTCGTGTCCCCCGTGTAGATAGGCAGTTTGAATATCTTGCAGATATGGCATTGGGCATATACTGTAGAGAGGTAATAACAGAATGTAAATAGACTGACGTTTGCTGGAAAAAATGATGACCATTAATAATATCTAAAATGGGATTTGATTCCATGAAAGTCTTAAGGATTCTAACTTTACAGTTAAATGAAAGTTCCGTCATTATACAAGACTTGTTTTATTGATGAATGCAAAGTTATTTTAACTGACTACACTTCATGACTAAACATTTATCTTTTATCTGCACGCTGTCTCACAAAACAGTTTGCCGCTTTAGCATCAACGTATCATTTCTATGCAAAGCTACTGACCTCAGAGGCCCACGGTACACAGTTGCTCTGTTCTCTAACTTGAAGTGCTTCTCTCCCTCTGCTGATTCTCACATGTCTCCATCATCCATCCATCTGTCTGTGGGTCCATCTGTCCATCGGGCTGCATGCAGACTTGGAGATGGAGAGTGTAATACAGGACAGTGCATGGGTGGCCGACCCGCTAAACCACTACAGCCTGAGTTCAGGTAGACAAAAATCATTTGGTGTGCTACACCACCACCCCTTAACCAAAAACTAACTCCACAACCCGAGTGATGTGTTTGTACTGTGTGATCTAATGTATAGTTTATACCTGTGGCAGGAGCTAAACATATGGGATAAACTGATAGATGCCCTGTTTTTGACCTTCAACACACTTACCCATACCATCTCTACACTCTGTTGGTGGACCAATAAGACTTGAGTCACATCGGGCTTTGCCATAATAGTAGAGTGTGTATGGCAAAGTTCTGTGGAAATAAAACTTTTTTGTGCTGTGTGTTGATGTGAACTTAGTTTCACTTGAATTGCTAAAATCTCATATAAGAAAATGTCTGTGTGATGGCCATATTTCCATTTTAAGTCTGAAGTCCTGCATATTCCTTCTGCATTGTAGGAGGATCATACTCCCGTGCTTTGAATATATTTCCGTTTTTGTCAGAATGGATGTCATCTGTCTGTAAAAGAAAGAGAAATACTGTATTTAAAGGTTTGGGGTTTCGATGTAGTGGTGAGCTTTTCAAATGTTGCTCTCAAAACAGAGCGATTGTATCCCTCCAGCCCTCTGTTTTTTTTCTGTTTTACCCTTTAAGGTGTATGTAAATGGCTTCAGGGGTGAGCCAGGTTACTACAGCATTTCTCAAAGCTGCTGAATGTACCCTGTGTCTGGACGGGGGCCAGCTGTGTTTGTGTGTGTCTGTTTGGTCGAAGCTGAAAGGCCACGGCACCCCTGCCGTGGCCCTAGGTCTCGACGGCCTTGATTTATTTAATCCTTTTACAATGAGGGGGCCTGTAAACCCATCCATTGAGCGTTAAGCTTTGTCCTGCAACAGTAAGAATCTCTGTCTCCCTCTCCATGGTGACTGAAAGAGCACATTCCTGCAGGGAGCCACACAGCATTGGAAAAATCTGTTTGCTCTGCCTTGATCCACTGTGCTCACCACTAACCTTCGCTGTTTTTCTCTCAAACTATGGAAATTGTTAACATGCTGCACTGCTCCAGCCAGAATGGAGACGATAGAGGCTAGGATTATAAATGAGTCCTTCGGTCCATGTGCTTGTGTTGTGTTGCAGTTGAATCTGAGTACAGAGGCCACTGTCTTCACAGTAAAAATAGATTATTCTGTTGACATCAATATGAAAATAAAGCTTTGGATAAAAATGACAGTGGGCCTTCTTTCCTCCCGAGACAGCCCAATAGACCTACCAGTCACTGACCCACATGCAGAGCCCCCTCTGTTCCCCCTCCTCATTGCAGGCCTTCGTCGTGCCTGGGGACCAGTGATTTGGGCAGCTGTGCGCATATATGAGCCAAGACAGCTGGTTATGTGGAGGAGAGAGGACAGGAAATGGAGAGAAAATGTGAGAGACAGAGTAAGATTTGTCCTCCTGTTCCCGAGGATCTCATATCATTTTCTGGTGCTCCGGTTCAGGGCTGCGAAACTATGTACGCTCCCATGTGTCATGCATTGCTCCGTAGCTTCAATGAGACACTGTTGTTGCAGGCCACACCTTTGTTGGGGGAGGCATCTTTTGATTACATACTAACGACCCTGTGTTGTAAACTGAGTGTGTAAACGAAGACACTTTTTTGCACCTGTACTTCCTTCAGTGGACTTTCTGAGAAAGGTTTGCTAATCAATACCTGGAGTTGTATTGCATCATTATAGTGTCTCATTACTAAAACAAATTACTACACATTGTGTTGTTGCAAAGCTTCTCAGCTTACAAGCCTTTAACCAGCAGGTAGGAATTCCAGTTTACAGCCATGTTTGTTGCACACAGCTTGGCGTCCGGCTCCTGTACGTTAAACGGGGCCCGCAGCTGCAAAATACACCTCCTCCTTCTTTCCACATCCCCAGAGTGACATTGATTATTACAATACAACTGTGTGATACTTGATCGAACACAAAACTCTCATCCTGTCTTATGGTATAGGAGCTCACTACTTCCTGTATAGGTGGCTGCCGTTTTTCATACTCCACCTGCTGTTCTTCTGTCTACCATGTCACTGACAACCAAACGGCCCCCAACTGTTCTAACAGTGCCTCCCTCCTATGTTGAATTCATATGACTTTATCTTCAAGGTATCATGACAAACGTAAAAAAGTGAAAAGCACTTCACAAATGAATTAAGGGAGAGGAAAGTCTTTATTCCGCCCCAGTCCACCTATTACAGCTGCTGCTGGTGATCTGTTCAGGAAAGAGGTTTCACTCTGGACTCTCAGGAGTTCACTTTTCACCTTGTGAAGTATGACTGATCCCTGCTGCACACAACAGACCTGTTTGAGTTTGACTTTATCAGTCATTTCCCTCAGTATGAAGAATTAGATCTGGGTGATTTTAGGGGGGAAACCAATTTCATAGAGCAAGACATTACATACACATGGAAGATGTACAGTGGTGGAAGAAGTATTCAGATTACATACTTTTTTTTTAAAAGTTAAAAGTAACAAAACATTGTAAAATCAAAATACTCCATTACGAGTAAAAGCACTTGTATCACAAGTAAAATTAAGATTATGCAAAAAATAGGTGACTGATATACTGTATTATTCTATATGACATTGTAAGATTGTTAATACTGATGGATCAATCCATTAGCAGCACTTTACTGTTATAACTGCTCAAGGTGTAGCTAGTTTGAGCTACTTTATACAATATGTAGTTTAGTCCAGTGGTTACCCACCTGGGTGTCAGGCCCCCCAAACAGTCACAAGATGAATCTGAGGGCTCATCAGATGATTCATGCTGTAGGAAAGAAGAAAAAAGAGCTATGCTCCAAAAATGTGTATTCATCATTTGGCCTGGATCTTCCCTTTTTTTGTGAAGTATTGGATATTTTTTCCTCTTTGGCGCACAGTAGTACTTTCCACCAGTGAAAATGGAAAATGTCAGAACCTACATGCATAGAGACATTTGAGGATCACACCAGAGAAATATGTCTCTGTTTAACTTTTACCATGTCCAGTTAAAGCGATCACATGTATGAGAGAAGTCTGACTCAAGTCTTGTGATTCTGAACCAACAACAAATTAGTTTCACTTCATTCTGACTCAGTATGTCTGCTTAGGGACTAAGCTAGTTAAGGAATTAATAAGATAATGCTTTCAGGGGGCCAAGGGGCCCCACAGAGGGACAGCTGGTTTAAAGTCACGACAAGGCCATCCTATATGTTGTTATGACAGAGAAGAAAAGCAGGGATGCTTCTTTGTGTGTGTGTGTGTGTGTGTGTGTGTGTGTGCATGTGTACCACCAGCTTGGCTCCCTGACTGTTGTGCTGCCTTCACATGCTGTTGGAAATATTACAATTAGTCTCGTGCATGTCAGCAATTTACAGTGTATATATGACTAGGAGGCAGGAGTTTAAGGGAAAATGAACACTCAGGCAACTGATGACCATTATGGATGTGTAGATGTTTCATCTTAGGGGACTGTTTTTTTAAAATTTTTTGTAATTGTATCTGGGTAGAAGCACTCAAATTAAATTGTCTTTATTGTCATTCTACCAGTACAACAAAATGTACAGTACAATTCCTTGAAGTGCAGAAAATAATTTAACATTAAAAGCATCAAAAAGAATAGGCAAGACCTGTAAAAGACACAAGCTTACACAACAACGCACACACACGCACACTGTAGCAGCTTAAGGAGACAAAAAAAACAAAAAAAACAGTAGATTGCAGAGACCTTGAGCATCATGTACCATCATAGGTAAAGGTATAAAGGAAGTTAAATACAGCGAGGCTTTAGTTCGCCATGAATAGCCCCTGGCCTTAAATATGGAGCATAGATGAACTCTTTAGGAGTTTTGGAGAAGTGGGGTGTTTTCCAGAAATTGGAAAGCACATACCGCAGGCGTGGCCTCCAATATCTTTGCTTTAAAATAACAACTACAAGTAGTTAATTGTGTTCACCCACTCCCTCATATTGATTTAGTATAAGATGTGCTTCATATAATACTCACAGCTTTCTCAGACTGGGCTTAACCACCGGTAATTGCCATATTTCCCGGGAGCACCTGAAGGCAGCATATGGTGGTCGTAAACCAAGCCTTGGAGCTCCGGTCCGTGTGGAAACTGGCTGACAGTGCAAAGAGGAGAGTCTACGCCGGTCGAGCTCGTTGGGTCGAAACTCTACACTCTTCACGGGCTTATTACACTCTTGGTGTCTGTCTCACTCGGTTAAAGGCACCGCGACATTTCTGCGATACCCAGTCGAGGTTTGACCGCTATTTTGTACAGGTGTGCGCTTAGGAAGAGAACTTAGCTGTACTTTGGACTTAAAGAAACGCTGCAGTTGTGTCATAAAGCCGAAGCAGTGCAGCGTTATGGAGCGAAGGTAAGAAAATGCCTTTGAACTTTCTATAGTGCTAAAGTGTCTCTTTCTCTCTATTATCAGCTCTACGTTCTTTAGAGAAACCGTTAACAGGTCGTGTTATGCTGCACCTATCGTGTTCTAGTGGAAGTCACTGCACTTTGAAGGATGGAAGGGGTTTGGTGGGTCTTGGTGAAATGTGGAAAATCTTGCTTCTTACTCACATGACTCCATGTTTTTCCATTAGAGGGGAAAAAAGAACAGTTTTCCTCTTCTCTAAAGTATTCATGGTTTGGAATAATCGTTTATTTAAGCCTCTTTAAGCACCCGGAAAAGCGCTATATACATTTGATGTGTTATTATTATTATTATTATTATTATTATTAATATTGTTGCTGTTCTTTAGCAAGTAAAGAAGTGAAACATTTGAAATATATAGTTTCACAGAATGTATGGAGATAAACATGTATCACTGTATAATAAAGCAGCTCTCACACCAGTGATCTAGTTGAGATGCTAAGGAAAGTCAAAAATGCTCTGGCAGTCAGGACACTTCTCAATCAACAACAACAAAAAAATATATATATATACACACACACATATATAATCATTATTTATTGTGTATGTGGTTTTGGGGGAGTCCCGCCTTTTTGGGTCTCATTGGTTTGAAAAGTGCTCTGATATCTATTGCTCTTTCATGACACTTGTGTTATTTCTGTTTCCTCTGATGAGGTGTACAGTTAAAGCATCTGCTGTAATGTGAGTGAGACTACTCGGGGCCCAGCTCTGTCCTCTCTCCCTGCTGCTGAAGTGGTGTTCAGTGGTGTATTGATGAATTGAACAACAAAGCATGTTGGCCCTGCTATCAACGCACACTTAGGCTCTCGTGTCCAAACAGTCCCTGTCACTCATGAGTGCCCTTTAATAGGCGGACACTGCTCTGTTGTTTACACACTGGTCGGCCAGAAGCACCAACAGGACATGGTTAGGATGTGTTCACACAGTGTCTCCCAGTGTTGTGTTCAGTGTTTCAGTTTGATAAGTAATGCAAACATTATTCTATGGTGGTATTCACCTCTCAATGAATAAATGGCCCTTTTACAGTGACTGTGTCCAGGAAACATTATCATTATTAAGTTGGCTTGTTGAGTTCCTTACGTGGCTGTATAAGATAAACTACTCTAGAAAGCCAATTGTAGACATTTTCACACAATATTCACAAACTCCTCATTGTTTCTGCATTATTGGGTCCCAGAGAGCAGTATGCTTTGAAGGCCCCACCACAGTGAAACCACATTTGGTCCATTTAGAAAAGCTTTTGGCACATCCACAGATCACATTCCAGCCAAAACCCTTGTTCTCACAGCAACTAGATTTCTGATCTATGATGTAATGTTATCCAACCCATTCATGTAATGTTTTTATGACACTGCAACAGTAGCACCTTTCACATAGCCTGGTCGAGGCGGGAATATTACGTTGTTATTCCGCCTTGCCATCTGTATAAAAGGTACAAAGAAGGAATGGCGGGACCAAGTTGTTGAGCCAGCAGCAGAGGTAGTGACAGAGCCGAAACGACATCTGTTTAAAAGGAACAGCCAGCATGGCGGGACTACACAAACACACACACACACACTAGACACTGACGCTCTTTTGCTATGCTATCAAAAATCACACAGTGGGGCAGCATTAAGCTGGTGTTGTTTGGTTCAGTATACAAAAGTAAAGTCAGCATAATGGTGGATCTTCTTTACAGCAGAATTGTAGAATCTCTGTGTGAAAGAGGCTGGTGAAGAGGAGGGCAGTTCGAATTTCCCTCCCTGCTGCCTACATGGGTGTGGGTGGCTGTTGAGTCTCGGAGGGGTGCTGGCTGAAGTGAAAAGGCTGAGTTGAGCTGTGATGAGAGCATTGTGAAGCCCCAAGGAGCCATGGTCACGCCTACTGGTGGTTGTGTATTCAGGGAACACTGACGCACAGTCGTTGGATCAAATATCTCAGGCTCGAGTCTGCTGATTGGCTCTATGATGTCACTGCTCCACTTTAGGAAGCAATAACCCTCTGTTGTGTTGCTATGAAGTTGGGATTTGCCTCCAATCTGCATCCTTTGAAAAGCTCCTCACCAACGGAATGGAATGAGGCGGTCGGTTTTGGTTTGGAGCGGGGAAACAGAGCATGATGTTTGCCATTACGTCTGTAATGGTCCTGCTGTAATGCTTGGCCTCTTTTCTCCTCACCCCCGGCACATCATATCCCAGCCTTTTGCTGAGCTCTCTGCGGGAAAAGCTTCATTATAGTCACACAGACACTTAAAGGCAGCAACTGAAACCTGTCAGTGTTCCTCAGGCATTATACCCATCCTTCACTGTGGATGGTTTTTTGGCTTTAGCTTTGTCCTATATGAATTTTATCTGTTAACTATGCAAATGTCAGGCATGGGTTATTAGTTTTAATTTCCCTAGCATGAACATCTGAGCCCAAACCCCCTTGCAAGTGTGCCGCATCCCTTGTCAAAATGATCTTTCAGATACACAGACACATTTGTATTTGAAAGCCTTTATTACACACTGGAGGTGTGGAGTTTGAAAGGCATAAGTCGTGTTTCCACTAGCCCTATAGAGCGACCACTCTGAAAGTTTCAGTCCACGCCCTGTCAAATGGCCGTTCACTCGCTGTGTTTCCATTTAAAAATAAAAAAGGCCCGACAGGGATTTACGAGACTCCAAAGTATTACTCTGACTGGGTTTAGATCGCCTGTGATCAGCTGATCAGTGATAAAGAGCTGTGCCCCACTTCCTCAAAGTGAAAAATACAGAATAGTTTGATTTAGGGTGGCCTGTATGATTCACAATGTCAACTTGTACAAGTAACTTGAAAGAAAACACTCCACCTTAAAGATTCGAGTCCCTGTGAAAGTGTGTGTTGACGGAGAGGCTGTCACCCGCTTGCTAACATTACGGTGTGTGTGTGTGTGAATGGGAGAGAGAGAGGGAGCATGCAGCGTGCCGTGCATGCACTGATCATTTTCTGTGCTGCGTTCTTCTACACCACTGGATAAAAGTGTCTACTCTACTTCGCTGTGTTGTTTTGGCGTCTGTACTACCACACATCACATCCCAATCAGCAACCTGGTAAATCTCAGGGGACAAAAGAGGCCGACCTATAGGTCTAGGCAGGGTTTACCGCAGAAAATGTGTTGGTTAAGGATGGAGGGGGGTGTTGCCATCTGATGGGGAGTGGGGGGCATTAGGACAAACAAGCTCGCTCCCAACTACGGTTCGGAGCATGGAAGATGTAAGGGTAACATACCGCTGTTCGGACACATCACACTATTCGGAGGCATATATTTCGGTGGCATAGGCTTCTAGATTTTAAAAACAGAATGGAGACTGGCAATGGTCACTGTTTTGAAAGGGAGAAAACAGGTCAGAGTAACAGCAAAAATTGTTCATATTTTTTTATTTTTTTTGGAAGACGTGTGTTGTTTGGGCAGCCGCCCTAAGCTGTTAAGTGCTGCGGGAAACCTTGCGGTGGCGGAGTGTACTGTATAGATAGTAGGAATTTGCGCTACAGTTTGGATTTTGACTTTACCGTGTAACCGGAAGAGCAGCTCTGACGTAACCACACAATGCTTATGTGAAAAAGTAATTTGTGGCCAATGTTGACTGCCCCTCCTCTAGTGCATCTCAGCGCAACTGACTCAGTGCATCAAATACCCGCGCGCTGGGAGACTTGCTCCACGCGCTTCCTGAAAAGGTCCAAGTGACTCTTTGCTGACACCCAGAAACGTCCCTGTCCCTCTCTAAACAACATGAAAAAAGGAAATTCCAGGCAGAGGGCAGGCTCTCTGCAGATACTGACAGCACCACACTCTTCTAGTGGGTCATAAGTGATGAGTGATTTTTTTTATTAGTCTACATACATTGAATTTTATGTTAATACTACATATGATATAATACTTATTTAGTTGAATGCCTTTGACCCAGCTGGCTTATGTGAGTGTGTCAGAGGCTGCTGAGCATGCTTATGGAGCTGCTGGCCCTCATCCGCCTTGACAGTAAGCAGATGGGAGTCTCTGTCTGTCCTCTAGAGAGTCATGCTTGTCATTGCACTCCTCTTCCTCACGTCTCACACTCAGTCTGGTTTCCTTAATAAAAGTGACGTGTCAGTGTAAGCCAACACAGTTGCACAGTCAGCCCTCCCTCTCCTCTACATGATACTGAAGGCCCTTTTTGATGCCTCAACAGTGAATAAACTATGCTGCCTCAGCGGTTTTGTCAGCGGTTCAGGATTTTGTCTTGTTTGCAGATGTTGGTGCAGAGACCAGCTGTTGATTCAGAATTAATTGTGCCGCTTCATTAAAACGGCACAAAAGTTTGTGTCTAACATGATTAATTTACTTGTGTGGTAGTTATAAAACAGTGTGTGTTTGCGTGTGTGTGTGTGTGAGAAAATAATTTGTGTGTACCTCATTTCAGGAAGAATGCCTTCAGTTATTTTATATCAAAGTTATTTTGAACAATCATATTTAGTGAATTGGTGTCAACCTTTGAAATTGGTCCAGTACTGAGAGAGAGTGCTGAAGCCTGGCCCCCGTGACCCAGGCTGCAATGGAATCGAAATCATTTCCCCCTGGGATTATTAGTTTTTCTGATTCTGAAATTCCATATGGGGAACCTGCACACCGACAATATACATCGACAAAATGTACTTGTTTTTGCCACTGACTCAGATTCTTATCAGAAGTGTCTGACTGCATTATGGAAAGAGTCTTGGAGCAGCATTTTCCTTGATAAAAATGTGCTTTGGTAGGAGGTCTTCTCCTCTTCGTCTGGCAGTAGTGTCCCAGTCGAACTAGGTGCAGTGTATCCAGAGTTATAAGGATTCATTTGTAGCACAACTAGCCACAACCTGCCTTTTCTATCCAAAAGAAACGTTGGTCAATGAAAGCAAAGTGAAGAAGAGCTCCACATTTAGTTGGCACAATTTGGAAATTGCAAAAAAACTAACAATCATTTTTAAAAATGGTCTTTGGCAGTCAGATGTAACTGCTGACGAGCCCTCCATGTTTTCACATTTGCGGTAGCTATGTGTGTTGACCTTTTTTTGTAAACTTTATTGACACATTCACCTCCCTACTTCCGGTCCATCCCCTATATGTTACCTATTCAAATCCACACACACACATGTTCCTATTACACTTCTGTACTTACTACAAGTCTGACTCAGAAGCTGAAAGTTCCAGACTTCCGATTAAAAGTGAACGCAGCATAAACGGCAGTTACGTGTTCCACTGGCAGACCAACGTCTGTCAACAGCGTCACTAACATGGAGACTTATTTACATCTAGGGAGGGAATGTCTCCACAGACACACAGATGTCAATACTCAGCAAAGAGACAACAGGTGCTTTCATTAGTGGGTCACATGATCAATCACCATTGTTTTAACTCACTCTGTGATAGATAGGAACTTAAAAGACAATAAACTAGATGGAAATCTTACGGATTATAACTTTAGTCTGTACGTACTGCAGTGATGTAGCATTGCACTCCTGTAACATGTCAGACTCACGATGGAACGATGAAGTTTTAAAAAAAATCTAAATCAATCCACACATTCTTCATCTTTGTCGAAACCAGGTGCCACAAACATTACCAACAATGCAAAAGTAAGGAGTGTCACTGAGCATAGTTGCCTACTCAGAATTTCTGAGACATTTCTTCATGCACTGTCACTCTGTGCATTTATTTGTTTTCATATTCTGCCAAAACAATGAGAAACTGTTGAATTAATTCAGCTACTAAGTAACTTTCCATTTCCATCAGCTCATTAGTTTGACTCAGGTCTTGGTGTTTGCATTCTAAATGTTCTCGATGGACTGTCAATTAAGTCTGCTGCACACAGTTTACTCCATATTGTAAATTAAGCATGCAAAACAGGCTTTCTCGTTCATTTGTACCTAATGGTCCCTGGGCAAAAGAGCCTGGTCTCACACAGCTTCTGTTTTGACTGGTTCTAAAATGATGCTGTGTAAAAGTCTATATAAATAAATCATAGTGTCATGCTGTAAGTAAAGACACCGCCTTGGCATTTTTATTGTATCATTGTTATCTTCCAAACACAATTCAGCCTTAGCTTTCTTAAATGCTTCTTGTTTTGTTTCTGGAAATGGAGTTTTGTAAGCACTGGCATACTTTCAGTTGTATTGCAGTTGAAACAGAGCTCGGCTCGGCACAGCAAATTCCAAAGTTTACTTATTTATTTGATTGAATTTCAAATGCGTTCTTCTTTAAATTGCAACCTGTGTGTGGGTAAAATAACTCTGTCAAGTCTGTGAAACACATGAGTGGAAGGTTTGTCATCGTGGCTGTGTTTATAATCATTTCAAGAAATGTGGCCTGGAATAGAAATAAAAAACTGATGCAACACAGCAGTTTTCCCACTTAAGCCTCAGACAGGAGATGTTGGTGTCATAAAGTTCCAGATGAAGTGTGGCTGAAAGAACACGATGATCACATATCTGATAGGTAATGGATGTTTTTGATACTGTCCTCAGTAGGAAACCTGCTGCAAGTGTTACTGGGTTGTTGAAACCTGTGCCCATGTGCCTACTGAGCGCTCCATGTTCTTTTATTAATCTCTGGGATTAAGAAAGGATAGTTGTGCTGTGGACTGCAGAGAAAAGTAATAATAGAAGGAGTTGTTGGTCAAAATCAGTGTCCACAGAGGATCAAAGGGAGACAACTAGTGACAGGAGCTGAGGGCAGATCACTGCCACCGGCAAGAGAACACAGAGACAAAAAAGACGAGTGGATTGGACATTATATTATTCTTTGAGATGTGTTGGATTTGAGTCAAAAGCTTTACAATGCACTAACGATGCGAAAAAGAACTGATGTTCCTAATAAGAGTTCACCTGGAAAAGATTCTCATCTCCACCGTATAAGAATATACTTGAATATTCAAAGTGTTCTGATCAATAATCTCCAAAGAGCTGCAGTACTGATGTAAAACATCTACCCTGACATTGGATTGACTGGCATCAGTTTACCCCCAGCCATGCATACTCGATGCACTGACACTTCTTTGGCCATGGTGGAATTTGTTTTTGTTTTTTTTTAGTTTTTCTGTAAATTATATTGTGATGTATGGTAGAATCTCTGTATCGTGAGGCCATCGTTAAAATGAGCAACATAATGTGATTTTATCGTATCGTAAATTATTTTGAGCGCTGCTAAACTCCGGATACAGCAATGGTGCTCATGCAAAAGAGATAGCGAAAGAGGAGAATGAAGGCTGTAATAGGCAGGTTTTTTTGTCCGTGTATGTGTCTGTTTATTAATCAAGATGAGAATGAGGAAAATTGATGCTCTCATTAGACTAGTGCATTTCATATGTATTGCCGAGTCAAGTAAACTAACCTAACAGTGGAAAACCACTCTGCTATCTGCTGTCGTCTCACTAGTCAATGACGGTGTGTGATTTTCAGGAAAGATTCTGAAGGCCAGCTCCATTGTTACCCCCTCCAAACAACACAGATTGTTTGATTCACTTGATAGCCTTTCCACATCTCTCTAAAGCAGAGAAAACAGCTAATGTGTAGTTTAAGAAGCTTACGACCCTTTCCCAGACATAGTATCTGATTAATGCGGTTTGGGTTTTTAAGTAGGTCTGCTCCTTTTTTTGTCTTGTTTTGAAGGGGAGCGGAGGATACTGGTATTGGATGTGGAGGATTCCTTTGTAGTTGCCTGGGAGGTGGTATTTAAGAACGAAGCCTTCGCCTCAAGGAAACTACACATGCATAAAGGAAGGGTTTGCATTAGAATGAAGCTGAAATGCACAATGGAACAAGCCTGAGCAGCCTGTATGGGGTTTCACTCTGCTCCATAGATAGACCTTGTGTGAAAGCTGAGCCAATGTCAAACCCACACTTACTGTGGAGTAGTAAACAGTTGTGTGAAAGATCTCATATATGTCCTTCCTTCCCTCTTTCTCAGTGTCTAAGAAGCACGGGAAGCTGATCACCTTCTTGCGCTCCTTCATGAAGTCCAGGCCCACCAAGCAGAAGCTGAAGCAGAGAGGCATCCTGCGGGAGAGGGTGTTCGGCTGTGACCTGGGAGAACACCTCCTCAACTCAGGACATGATGGTGAGAAACATGCAGACACACCCGAGAGTAGTTTCCTGGATCCATTTAGTTTTTGTTTTCACAACACCATAAATTCTGATTTACAGCAGAGAGAACAGGCCTTTATTTGCAACCGGCTTTGTTTCCTAATTTTCCCCGTCTCCTGGTTAATGTTGACTCAATAAGGTCATCATAGTGTCCATTCCACAGCGCTAATTCCTATCATGACACACTACTGTGCTGTGCTGCTATGACTTTCTCTTTTTAACAGAAGTACTGTTTCCATTCACTCACCATTTCAAGTCATTTCACTTCACCATCGCTGAAACTCAACAATGCCTGGAGGAAGTTTTGAGTTTGCATTAAAAGTCTTCCTGGTCCCACAGCGGAGGAAATGAAGACTTAAAACATTTTAAGACATACAATTATTTGCTTTCTTGCCGAGAGTTGGATAAGAACATGGATATGTCTCTCCTATCTGTCTGTTAAATTTAAAGGACTTCTAGTTTTCATCTAGTTAATTCTCTTTTTAGTTCCTATCTATCACAGAGTGAGTTAAAACAATGGTGACTGATCATGTGACCCACTAATGAAATCACCTGTTGACTTTTTGCTGAGTATTCCAATATCCGTGTCTGTGGAGACATTCCCTCCCTAGATGTAAATAAGTCTCCATGTTAGTGACGCTGCTGACAGCGGTTGGTCTGTCGGCCCAGATCGTCACTGACAGTTATGCTGCGTTCGCTTGTAATCGGAAATCGAGAACCTGAACTTCTGAGTCAGGCTTGAAGTAAGGGCAAAAATGTAATAGGAACATGTGTGTATGGATTTAAGAGTGGAACATATAGGGGAAGGGCTGGTAGTAGAGAGGTGAATGTGTTTCAATAAAGTTTACAAAAGAGCAAAAAAAAAAATGAATAGTCAACACACATAGTGATCATGAATGTGACGAGGCTCTGAAAGAACAGGCTCGCCAGCAGTTACATCTTACTGTCAAAGAGAAACAAGATATCTCAGTTCTTATAGAGTACAACTTTAAAGCTACATCCGGCAGCTGGTTAGCTTAGCGTAAAGACTAGTGCTGTGTCCTAAACCGCGCACTGCAGTGAGTGTACTAACATTGGTGCTCTGTGTGCCCTATGTACTGACGCAATCAGTACATTCAATTCCCCCAGTAAGTGCTGTGTCCAATCACACACTGCTGCCCTACACTTACCGGAAATGACAATCGTATTTCTTCAACTGCTTATTTTTCACCAACTCTTCTGACTCAGCACAACGCCAAAAATTCTTGTGATTCTCTTTTTACATTTATAAAGTGAATCTAGTTGTTGCCGCTCGGTTGTGCTGTTGTTCCGCTATTTTCTAGTTTGAATTAAGTCCCACCTCTTCTGCTACGTAGACAAAATGGCTGCGATTGAGGGCGTTGAGTGTTCAGCAATCCACACTCAACAGTTTGGCCATTTTTTAGTGTGCGACCTGATAAATGCAGTACACTGCATTTTACTGACTTCTGCCGTAAACGCACTTCCACCCTCAAAAAAAACAGTTTGAGGGTGGAAGTGCGCGATTTGTTACACAGCATGGATGTTGGTAGGGAACAGCTAACTTGGTTCTGTCCAAAGGTAACACAATCTGCCCACCAGCACATCTGAAGATCATTAATTATCGAGTTAGTTATTGTATGTTTAAGAGTGGATTTACGGGGGGCTATGTTCAGAACTTTATCTTGGCTGAGTGCAGTGACTTCCTGGAGTCACTGCTGGTTGGCTGATTCATGGTAGTGGGTGTGCCCAGACAGGAAATAGTTCCCCTGCCTTCATGTGAATAGCGTATGGTAATTAGAGGTGCAACACAGTAGTTTGTCAGGTTCTTTAGATTTATTGTCCCAGAGGGAGATGTGTTTTCACAGCCAGTACATACAGACATTATATCAAATATTGCCTGCTGTGAGGGAAGTGAGCTCTTCTCCGTTTTACAGGGCTCTATCTCCGACCACATGGTGGTAATGTTGAGGGTGCAGCTAAACAGCAGACATGACATACTGACGTCACAGCAGAGTATGCGCCGAAGCCCGAGACAGTGGAGCATCATGATCATTTAGGCTCAAAGTATGAACATATTACTGTTTAACATATACTAGTGACATCATGACTGCCAGAGCTCAGCGTTTAAATATATTTTGTTGTAGAAAATGGTAATAAAAATACACCTTCTGCTTCCTCCATTCCAGTTTATGTGCTAAAGTTTTCTTTGATGAATGTGTATAAACAGCAGCTCCGTCTGGTAGTAATTAAGATAGTTGCTGGGCCAGAATCCATACCTACATTGATCTGCTGTAGCTACATTGATTTTCTGAGCTCTCAGCAGCACGGTGTCCGGTAGGTGAGCTGATGTGATGGTCTCAATGACAGAGTCTTGATTAAACTGTAACATCAGATCCAACCGGCGTAATGATGCTACTCTGCTATTAATGCTTGATCAATAACTTCATTTCAGTTCATGTCGACACCAACTTGAAAACCCATTTATTCATGTTAATGGATCATAATCTGTGTCTGGACATGAATGCTTCTCATCGTACCAGCACATCAGCTCACAGTGATGACGCTCAGTCCTGTCCATTTAAGCGTCTGCTCACAGACCGTTGTTGGGTGTTCTGCATCGCAGTCACACAATTATGGGTGAGGGAGTCAATCCTTGACCTCAGTAAATCCTGCTTTTCCTTGACATGGAGAGATAAGCCACTCTGTCACACTTCGCTGGGTCAAATGGTCAAGGTGTTCTGACTGCTTCAGTGACTTGTAAGAAGTGAAAGATAACTGTGATCTTTTGTAAAAAGAAACAGCCCATGATTTAGTTTAATTTATAAGTAGAGCACTGAAACTATGCTGCTAAAGAGAAAAAAATGTGTGATTTTAATTTTAAAGCCTTTTTACCAAGAAATCTGTCCAAGATGTCCTGAGATATATATATATATAAAATATAATCACAAAATTCAACTCAAATAAAAGTTATAATCTATGTCAGTCTAGGGCCTAGGACACAACATGAACAAGCCCCATGTCCCAAGTGGCCACAAACAATGATTTGGTTGAATACTAAGAAAAAGGGTTTATTTACAAAATTAGTTAAAGTGACAACCATAGATAATGATATATATATAAGCTGAGCTATAGGCTTCAGGGTGGACTAAGGCCAAAATAACAAACAAAAGGTTCCTGTCTAGGAAATAATAAACCGTAACTAACCAAACTTAAGAAGAAACAAATGACACCTCCCTAACTAAATAAACAGGAAAAAACAATGTTAACAAAAGTGACAGTCCACCCCTACTACTCAAAGAAACTAAACTACTCAAAAGGACTACAAAGCTGAACTGAAGTGTGGCCTGTTGGGAGATGAGGAGGATGAAAAAATATCTGTGTTCCATCAGATGCATTTTTCTTTCATAAATCCTCATGTTTTGAGTGGTATGCCGACAAAGGGCTGATCCTGGTTAAGAGAAAGGAGTCTGTCTACAGTGCATGGGGCCACTGGTGAGCTACCACCCTGTTTATCTCTTGCTAGCTTAGCAGTTAGTCAGACTTTACAGTACAAGTAATGATGGAGTTTGATGATTCTAATCACAAGCTAGCATATAATTCCTGCTGGATGTAATCACTGTCGCCCTTCCACACAGCACTTTCAAGCCAGATTCATGACCGAATCCAGACAACTTCTACATTTTACTACTGGTCATGATTAACCCAGAAATATCTGCTTCCACTTGCAGTATAGATGTCTTCAATTCTATTCTGCCACTGAAGCACTACAATCAATGCTGTAGCGTTTTCACGTTGCATTTAAGTCAGTTTGAGCTTTTGAAAGTGACATTTAAGAGAACAAAGAATCACTTACATCAGTTCAAAGCTATTTTTGCTTGAAATGCTGTTGTTTTAACTAGAATTTAAAAGAATTCTTGTTGTGAGTCCAACACTGACTCCACATTCAAACACAGGTTGTGTATCTTTGTGATAAAACAGCCTCATAACCAGATCTGCCTATGTGAAAAAGTTGGAGAGGATTTCTCCTCTCTTCTCCAGCAGAATGTAGTCTCCTCACATCTCACCTTGTTTTCTCTTCCGCTATGCGTGGAATCCGTCTGAACAGCTGCTTCAGCGAGTGTCCCACTCTGTCATCCTCTGAATAATGTGTGAGCTGCTTATACACAAACATCCACCGTACACACACTTAGGCAGAGAGAAATAGCATGTTTGTATGATTCATGGTTGCTGAAGGAGAGTTAAGAAGCTCTGTGTTTTGTGAGGTTTTTGTCTTTCCATCTCTAACAAAATCACTGGCCTTGTGCTTTGAAGCTGATGGGCATGTGATTGGCTCCCTCACTGTCAGACAACAACGTGTTTGCTTCATCCAGAAAACTGCATCAATGTAGAAAATGGGTTGAAGGTCCACCAAAAGCATCAAATAAATAAATAAATATTTTAAAGGATATATCGGTTTCAACTTTACATGGTTCAAATGCTTCCAACCTCCTCTGAAAGTACTCAAACACTCAGTAATTCTTCTGAGCCTGCAGCCTCTTGTCTACAAAGCCCCTGAGCTTTAACCTGACCACTCCGTCCTCACTCTTCAAAGAGGAAAGTCATCATATTCTTGACCTTGAAGCGCTCAGTTAAGACTGGACAAATATTGGCTGTTGTGTTATGTGACGACATGCTGTTTTTCCTCTCTGCAGTGCCCCAGGTCCTCAAGAGCTGCACCGAGTTCATCGAGAAGCATGGTGTGGTGGACGGCATGTACCGCCTCTCTGGAATCGCCTCAAACATCCAGAAATTGCGGTAAGAGACCCACTGCCTGTTTAATATCATTGGAATCTCTACTCTGTGTATGCTCCTTCCACTGGAATGTCCTTTGTCACGGCAGAAGCTCGCAAATGTAATCCTACCATAGCCCTCATCTAAAGGCTGATAACATATGAATTCCATCTATGATTATTGCATCTGCAAGCTCACAACTCATCTGCCATCAGTCTGACGAGGATTCCGCCTCTGGGGGCAACGGCCAATATTCTGTGATTTCCAGTGTAGCCAGCGGATGTCCGGGCCAAGACTTCCTCTACTGAGCGCTGGGTCAGATTAGCAAATTGAGACACAAGAGTGGTCTTTATAAACAGAATGAATAAAAAGGCTAATAAAACGCTACGTAGGGCGATAGTCAACCAAAGAAACTCTTGGTCGAGTGAATTTCTGCCTACTCTTCAACCAATACATTGTTCTTGTTTTTTCCTGGGAGCAGTGTGTTTATTTTAATTCTTTGTAATGGGAGCACTGTGTCTTTACACTCTGCTACAAACAGCAGCAACGTGACAACGTGCTGAGTGTCCTGTACTGAGCATTGCACATTTTGAGATGTTTTCTGGTTGTCCCACCCCTCCTGCTTCTGGGCTACCACAAAGACAAAACGTCACTTCCGACATGTACAAGTGCTAAACAACAACAACAACCAAGGAGGAGAAATTAATCCTGCTGGACCGTCTGTCCTCCCTCCCTGCTTCAGTCTTAATGCAGAGCAGGTACTCCACCTTATTGTGCCAACATTTTTACACGAGCGGATATTCCACAACATGGCAGCGTGATTCTCTCTATCACAAGATCCTGTAGGACTCACAAGTATTTGAATTCTACAGATTGTGTTGTAAATGTGCAGAGCGATTGCCCTCTACTGGTTGAAAACTGGCTATTGCAAATGGATTTTGCTATTAGCTGATCTGGTGGCAGATGCTGTATTTGGAAGCAGCTTTCATAACCAACCAACCAACCCCCCCACCCCCCGACCCCCACCCCCCTCCTCCTGAAACCAACTTCTCCAGACCTTGGAGAGGTCACAGAGGAGTCATTGGGTGTGGCTGACTCCCTTCCCAGTCCTGCCCATGTTGATACTTCTTTCAAAGAGGCATTTTTGGGATATCCAGGCTAAAGGCAATTCAGTAACAACACTGGGTTTTAGCTACTCTTTAAATGCAGTGATAAAGGCGGTCCTAACTTTCATTTGTTAGTTGCATGTTAGTTAGTTGCGTGTTGAGGCTGCACTGTAGGCAGATCGACAGGAGGGCATGCACACACTATTAAGGACCCAAAAGACCACTTCCCCTCCTCTGCATGATTTATTCTAATCAAAGTGAAGGCTTAAAGGGCAGTGTTCCTCAGAAAAGCATTGATTTCCATGACTTTTCATATTTTGTTTTGTTTATTTGATTTAATTTGTGTATTTATTTTTGTGGTTGACTTTGGTGGTAAATACATTTTGTCAGTGTTGCAGCATATAGAACTGTAGGCCACATTTCTATTTATTCTGTTAGACTTATCTAACTGACTCGGCACAAATACCAATTGTATTATAATGCCTTGTTATAGTTTTTATAAATATTTCAATCTAATTTGGTACAGGTTCATGTAAATCCATTGTATTCACATAGTGGTATTTTGGGTTGAGGAACCCCCACTTCTGAAACCAAACACAACATGAAACCTACTGTACACCCTAGACCATGTCTGGGGTTAGATTATTACCAAATTAGTTTCTTCTTAACTTGAACAGAAATGTGTCTAACGTTGTGGAGGTACATGCCAATTTTTTCCTCTTCTAAAGCGTTTTTAAACTTTTTTTTCCATGTCTAGTATCCATCCATCAAACTCCAGCAGTGATTTATTGATGCATTTGTCTTCAGTAGCAGAAGTTGATTTGTTGTCTTTGCCCTCTTTCTCTTTCATCAGGCACGAGTTTGACTCTGAGCAGATCCCCGACCTGACCAAAGATGTTTACATTCAGGACATCCACTGTGTGGGCTCGCTGTGTAAGCTCTACTTCAGAGAGCTGCCCAACCCCCTGCTCACCTACCAGCTCTATGAGAAATTCTCTGTAAGCAAAGCAGGACTAAACACCTCTCACACATTCGTTTCTCACACTGATGTGTGGATAGACAAGACTGTCTGCTATTACAGCACTTGACTTTTTAGGTTGTTTTGAGTTTCTGTGCTTAGCGATGCCCCACAAAGAAACTGATTGGGCCTGACTGACAGGACTGATTTCAAATGTGTCCTTGACCTCTGTAGCAAAAAAAGGAAATTCCTCTGATTTTATAGGAATTCTGCAAATGTATTTTACAGTTATGAGTCACAGACACCCCTGAAATAATAGCATTGTACTTGACACACCCTATCATTATAAATGTTGCAAAGCGCTCTGTGAGACTTGGAATAAAAAACCTTTTCCAAGCACAACAGAGCTGTCCCTGAAGATGAGGTAAATGTTTGCCGGTTGTTATGGCAGCTGGGGAGGGGGAGCGTGTCTGCGGCTGCAGACTGATGTCCCCTCTGTGATCCATGTAGCGGCGTGAACCTGGGATGACAAGTGAAAGGGCTTAATGTTGATACACTGATACATCCCACTATTTATCTCCCTCTGCCTATCTCCCGATCTCTCCCTTTGTTTTCACTCTGAAGGATGCTGTATCAGCAGCAACGGACGAAGAACGACTCATCAAAATCCATGATGTCATCCAGCAGCTTCCTCCACCGCATTACAGGTCAGTGTAGAGGCACACTGCCCCCCTGTGGCAGGCTCAGGGCCTGCCAGGTTACAGATGACACTATGTTGTGTGTCCGTTAAAGTTCAAATCTACGTTTTTTTCTAGTGTCACGATGCATTGACTGGAATCATTTAGCACTTCCCAGCTGATTTTGTGTTGATGATGATGAATTGAATTTTCTGTCCTCTGAGTGCATACAAATGCAAATTTTAAGTGACATTCCTCTGGGATTTGAGCACATGGTGAAATATTGATGCTCTGAAGAAGAAGCTCTATCATGGCCATTAGTCTGCACATCACTAGTGGGAGCCAATTAAATCTGAATAAATGCATATTTGATTCCCAGGACCCTGGAGTTCCTTATGAGACACCTTTCTCATCTGGCAGCGTTCAGTTACATCACCAACATGCACAGCAAGAACCTGGCCATCGTCTGGGCGCCCAACCTGCTGAGGTGAGCTTCCATCCTGCTCCACTGAATGTTCTCTGAATGCATGTTTTCATTTTGTCCAATATACTGTCATTCGTCTTAAAGCCACCTCAACTGGCTGTTCACTGTTATTTGAGTGAGTACATCTTGATCATATCATAATTCTAATGATCTTCACAGTTAAAGGTATGCAGCATATTACTTCCAGCTTTTTGAATTGGGGTTGTATGAGGTACTTATTGGTAGTCAGTGTGGCGTGTGTTAGTAGATGACAGTTGGCACGCTGCCAGACTGGAGTACAGGCATGGAAGTTAAGCAATGTGCTGCTGTGGCTGGGGGCAGGACTCTAAACACATTTTAACCACCTAAAACAATTCATTTCAGTTTAAATGTATGCTATATTTAGAATATTTTTCGCCCGCTCTACCTTACTGTCAGAGAGCTTTCCTCAGTTTCCACAGAAGTTTCTCCTGTCTCTCTTTCAGACGTTCAGTCTCTCTGCAGAAGTTCTTCTTCTGTATACTCCGGCTCATAAATGGATCCTCTTGTCCCCACAGTGAACAGCATTTTGTCGTCACTGTTAAAATCACTCGTTTTATATTTTCTTGTTTTTCTTATTAAACTGGAAAAGTCTGACTCAATCAGCTGGTCTGTGGAGTAATACACTGCACAGCACAGCTGGGCTTATGCCTGGGAATACGTTAAGAAAATGAAGTGCCAAAGGAAAGGGCTGTCAAGGTAAAGCAGTGAAAATACTTTAAATATAGCATACACATAAACTGATGTAGAATTTTTTTTAGATGGGCCTATTTGTAATTTGTAACCATCATCTACTGTAGGTATCTCACTAACTAAGTACTTAGATAAATACCTCATACAACCACACTTTAGAAAAGCAGAACGGTCCCTTTAAGGGTTTGTCAGACTTGAATCACGCCGTGATAATGGGCTCTGTGCAGTAGAAAGTACTGTGTCTCCTGCTTTAAATGAGTCATTCTGTCTGAATGGAAGCATTTAAGCAGCTGCTTATGGGAGGATGCTGATTAACACAACATCGAAGGCTGTAAATGCATCTCAAAATAATTTTACACAAACGATGTAACTTAAAACCACTTCAACATCTTCAGGTGGACTCGCAACAGAATGTGTTTGATTCACTACACTTGTTTAAACTGGAGCAATTCTTCCCTTTCCACTTGTATCAGGTCTAAACAGATTGAATCTGCGTGCTTCAGCGGCACGGCAGCCTTCATGGAAGTCCGAATCCAGTCAGTGGTGGTGGAGTTCATCCTCAACCATGTGGATGTTCTCTTCAGTGCTAAACTCAGCTCACTAATACGAGAGGGAGCAGGTATGTGCAGGCATCAGTTAGACACCTCTGATCAGCTTGTCATTTCACTACCCACTGCTGCTTCTACTTGAGCAATAACCACTGGTCCACATCACCAGGTCACAACTCGTTGTCACGGCCCAAATCCCTGCTGGTTTCATCACCCTCCACTAAACTCCTGAGTCTGGAGGAGGCCCAGGCCAGGACCCAGGCTCAGATCAACTCTCCGGTCACTGAAGACAGCAAATACATCGAGGTGGGCGAAGGTCCCGCTGCACTGCAGGGAAAGTTCCACACTGTCATCGAGTTTCCCACTGAAAGGTTTGTGAACTCTGATGCCAATACTGAATCCTGATCTGATACCAGTGCATTAAAAACCAATATATATATATATATATATGAATTATATTTCTATGAAAAAGAACATTAACTACTTAAGAGTAGATATCTTTTCGGGGCTGAATTACGTGTTGTCGCATCGGTGTTGAGACTCAACGATAATGACATCAGCATTTTAGGCAGTGACATTTCAGATACTGGTATCGATATTGCAACAGTTCTATGTCATTTGAAGACTGTCTTCAAAAGACCAATTATAGAAAATCTAAATTTACACACACACAGACACAACTATGTACTTTAATGTACACATCTACTGTGGACTTTTGCACTAAAGTCATACATGCATTTTAGTATCATTTTGGCTTGGAAATGAATGCTCTAATGTGTCTCCATCTGCTGGTTGCTAATAGGACTGCAAGCAGAGTCATTTTCCTCCTGCAGCAGGTTACCAGTATCTCACAGGACCCCGGCTGTCTCCAGTTTCAGATTTGCATATCCTAAAATTGAGACAAAAGCAGCTTAAACCAGATAAATGTGATTGATAATTTAGTCCTTGTGTCTAACTCTGTCATTGAATTGTGAGTTGGTGAAACTAACTTTTCTTTGCCTGCTTGTCCACCACCTCCTAGGAAGAGACCTCCCATTAAATCCAAGAAGTCTCCTGTGGGTAGTTGGCGTTCTTTCTTTAACCTGGGCAAGTCTTCCTCCATGTCCAAGCGCAAGCTGCACCGCAACCCCAGTGAGCCAAATGAACTGAAGGCCATGGCTCTCGCTGGTGAGCCCTTCCTCCACAATTGAAAATGAATTCACTTGACAGATGTGCAATGAGAAGTGCGAATTTGACTAAACTCGGCTGTATGCTGCTAATGTCTACATTTCAGGAGGCAGAGGAGACACGGCAACATTAAGATCAGCCAAAAGTGAGGAGTCACTGAGCTCCCTGCACAATGTTGAAGGTAATCATTTGTCTTCCAGTTCACTTTTATCAGGCATAATGAGTTTAACCAATCAGTGCTGCCCATAACCTATCTATATATCCAGTGTATATATATATATGTAAATATATATATTTCCAATGCTCTTTCTACAGCTTAGCCCACCATTTTATTTGGAGCCTGTTAGAAGTTATTAGTAAAAATTAAAAAATTCTGAATATATTAATCTTCTTTTCCTCCTTCAGGAGAGTCCAAGGTGTACCGTCCTCGGCGACCACGCTCCAGCAGCGATGCCCTGTCGGCATCCTTCAATGGCGAGCTGCTGGACAGCCGGCCGCATTGCAACTCCTACGACAACCTGGGCGCCACAGAGGATAGTGACGGAGATGACGGGCCCATCTGTGTGCCTGCCCTCATCTCACCTCCCCGCTTAGCAGGTGAAGATGTGGACCTCAGCCCGCCAGACATTGGCATGGCCTCCTTGGACTTTGACCCCATGTCTTTCCAGTGCAGTCTCCCCGACACCTCTTACGCCTTCCCCTTAGATGACTCACCCGCTGGGGCTGAGGGTTTCACATTTAAGAGGAGCCCCGGTAGTGTCTGTGGCAAGACCAATGGCTCTGACCTCATCTCTGCCACCTTCCTGGGCAGCTTGATGTCCCCCTTGTTGTCCTCAGACTTCAGCCTGGTTGCTGGAGAGAAGGGAGAAAGCAAGAAACTGACCACTTCCTATTCTTACACTGATAAACCCACACAGGCTGTGTCACCTATTAAATGTGGGAAGACCACTAGTTCGAAACCATTTGCCTCTTCAGAGCTTTTCTCTGCAGAGATGCCTGACAGGAATACAGCTGCGCAGGTTGTCTCTCCGCAACCATTATCTCCTCCTTCAGTAGCCAAGGACTCTCCTCCCCTGATGGGCAGTGTGCTGCTGAGGGCAGCCGAGCCGGCATTAAGTGAAGCATTCCAAATGGAGCTGCACTCTAAGCTGGCAGCCTTTGACAGTGTGGACAGTCGCGAGCCGAAGGGAGAGGACAGCGTGCAGAAGGCGCCAGCTGCCAGCAGCCAAGAGCACCAAGGTAGGGAGCAGAAATTGAAGTAATTTTTGGCACATTTCTGACTTGTTACTGTTTTGTTTACACTTGACTGTAGATCAAGAATAAGGTCATAAGTCATGCAATTTATTATAAGACTGCTTTTTTCTAGGCTTAGTTTCCCAGATTTGCATGGATTTCATCTTAAATAAATCTTTTCATATGATGCCCGATCACTGCGCTTAACTTTCCCCCTGGTTCCCACTCTTGAAGCTCCTTAAACCAGCCTGCCTGCTGTCATTTCTTTACTTCACCAACTGCTCTCTTGCTTATTCATTCTTCAACTATAGATCCCTTGTATTTTTGTGTCCCTGCTAGGAGTGATAGCTCTGGACTCTTCAAAGGACCTCATCCCTCGTTCCTTCAGCTCTACAGCTCCCACTACTGCTCCTCCTCCTCCTCCCCCTCCTAAAAATGCTGCCCGCATGTTGGCCCTGGCCCTTGCTGAGTCTGCCCAGCAGGTCTCCATTCAATCTCAGTCCCGGTCTTCTGAGCCCTCCACACCAATGTCCCCTCTGCAGCCACAGGAGGCCTCTAACTTCCAGGACTCGCCACATCCACTGGTCCCACATTTCCAGAATTCCGAGGAGGAGGGAGCAGGGAGAGGAAGTTCCCCGCCACCAAACAGCACTGCTCCGACTATCAGCCCGGCCTCATCTTATCCCACCACGTCCAGTCCTACAATCAAACCGCAGCCTCTGGAGTTAACCAGCACGATTACCAAGCCATCAGACATTACCAAGTCCTCTACAACTCTAGCTGGAACACAGCCAGAAACAGTCTCTGCCCCACCAGACACTCCTTTTTACAAGTGTGCCCCCCTCCCCAGTTCAACCAGCCTAACATCTCCAATCAGGAAAAGTCCAGAAAGGCAGCAGCCTGTCACAGGACAGCTCCCAGTCCGTACCAGCTCATCCAGTACCACTCCAGCCACCTTCCCCAGTGGCAGCTGCAAAGAGACTGAAGTCTCACGACAGCTTGCTCCTGAGGTAAGTGTCATATCACTTTCATATGTAGACTAATAGTTATAAAGTATGAAGGGTCATTATAATGTGATATTGAACTGCAGTAAGCCTGATCCAAATTGATTAATAATTCATATGCAGCATAACATGAGCGAATAGCCATAAATAAGTGGTAAACATTTTGAGAAGTACGCTTATTTGCTTTCTTAATGAGTGTTGGATGAGAGGACTGATACCACTCGTGTCTGTCATTCCATATGAAGCCACAAACAGCCGACGGTTAGCTTAGCATAAAGATCCTCCTACCACCCCCTCTAAAGCTCACTCCTTTACACATGATATCTTATTTGTCTTCCTAGAAGATTAAACAAACAAGTTATAATGTGTTAATAAGGTGTAGCTTTAAGAGACAGCTGTTTCCTGGTCCCAGTCATTATGCTAAGCTAAGCGTCTCTAGGCTCAACCTACATATTTTGCATACGGACATGAGAGTAATGTCAGTCTTTCCATCGAACTCTTTGCCAAAATGTTGAACTCTTCCTTTAACTCACATATATCTTTGGATTAATTAAGTCCTACTTTCACGATTAGGAATGACCTGTGCTCTCCTTTGGCCACTGGCACTTATGATAGTGCTGTATCATATTACAAGTCTTACAAGTCTTGCACACTTAAGTATATGTCATACTGTAAAATGACCAAATGTGTCAATGCATTTGCCATAGGATTGTCAAATGTGTATTTTTATTTGATGCTACAATATTCTGTTTGGATTATTTCTACATTACATCACGTATTACAGGTTCAAGTCATCTTAAGTCTTCAGAGCTTTTTATCATGCATTACTTTCTTGTATTTAAAGTCAACAAAAGTCAAATACGCCTTAACAAGAGGCATGCCAACCAATAGGAAAAACCAACTAATGAATTTCTGCCATGCTGCTGCTGCTGCTGCAGTGGAACTGCCTAATAACCAGAGCGGTGACACTGGACAGCATGATATGATAACCTCTTGTCCCACTGCTGCAACACTCAACTGTTTTTTTGTAAACTTTCCTCAGTAAATAAGGGTCTGTTTTGTTGTGTTTTGTCTCAGGTCAAACCAGAGGAGACTGCTCCACCCCCAATCCATCCAAAACCATCAGAACAGCCACCTCCAACAGCTCAGAAGCCCAAGAGGCAGGCCGTCTCACTGCCCCAGCATCAAACACAAACTCTGCAGCAGAGTAAAGCTCAGATACAGCCTCATCTACAAACACAGCCTCGTCCACATACTCATCAACCACCACAGCCTCACACACAATCGCAGACACAGGTCCAAGCCCAAACCCAACCTCATCTCCCCTCGAAGGCCAGCGCAAGAGTGGCCCCCACCTCTGCTGAGCCTGTCGAGAAGCCTTGGGAGGCCATAAAGCCGGTACAGCCCTGTACAGAGTCTGCAAAGTACCACGACAAGTACAGACCCACGCCCCCAGCCCCTCCTGTCCGAACCATAGAGAGCAAACTGGCCACAGCAGCACTCAGCCAAAGTGAAGCCTCCTACCATATCCTGGGTGAAGGCTCTGTGCCTGGACATTTGGAGGATGCTCTGCCTCTCCAGCCTCCTTCTCCTCGTAAATCTTCCACGCACCAGCCAGCCTACCTGTACCATGCTAAAGGAGAACCAGTCTTAATTGAGCCCCCAGGAGCTGCATACTACCACCAGAGGCCTGTTCCGCTGGGCCCACAGTCCATGCCGCACCACTACCGGCCAGACAGCGTCCCCCCACACCTCTCCTATGTGTCTAAATCAGAGCCTCAGATACCTTACAGTGCCCGAGTAGATAACAGATACAGCACTTTAGGCCCCAGGTCCTACCATCACTCTATGAAGTCCAGAGGAAACCCCCACAGTGTGTACGTGTCTCCGGGGCCAGGGCATCAGGGTTATAGCCATGACAGAAACCAAGGCTATCCCACCATTCGCAGAGTGCACTCACTCCATGTTCCTTCCACTATCCGCACAGTGCCCATCCAAAGGACTGAAGTTCCTCCAGATGACGATTTGTTCTTCTACCATCGGCCCATGTATCAGTGCAAAGCCTACCAGCAGCCCCCACAGCAGCAGCAGCCCCCGCAGCAGCAGCCCCCGCAGCAGCAACCCCCGCAGCAGTCCTCACAGACCGACTACCACGTCACCCAGCTGCAGCCTTACTTTGAGAATGGACGGGTTCAATACCGCTACAGTCCGTACTCCGGCTCAAGTCCTTTGGAGGCGCCTTACTATGACATTGACCCATACGGCACCATCCGAGTCCGGCACTTCCACTCCCATGGCAACCGAGATCCGGGTGCTGCTGCTGGCCGACCGGGTGGAAAGGCGACTGGGTACCACTATCTGGCTCGCCATGTCCTCCCACCTGGGAAGGAGCACAGCTTTGTGAGCAGGGACATGCCCCCGAGTCATGGGACCAAGGAAGCTGCTGCTTACCTCGCTTGGGACCCTGAGGAGTCAGAAAGGCTCCGCATGCACTCCATTCGTAGGGAGAGCAGGGCCAGACAGAAGATTAAAGGCCCTGTCCTCTCTCAGTATGACAATGTGGGCTTGTTTGCACCAGCAGATATATCGGGCTATGAAACCCTGCACCTGCGCAGTAAATCAGACCCAGGTAAAGCTGTGCTGGTTGCAACCGAGAGCAAAGATGGGCGCTACCTCCCCAGACACATGGTGTCAGACCCTGACGTCCTCATGTACATGGAGACTGACAAGCATGTCCAGGGCAGCGCAGTGGCCGACAAGTCAGACGGGCTCGCCAAGCAAAGCAGTTCCAAGAAATGCCAATCTTCTCACTCCCTTCCAGCTACTCTGAGCCACAGTCTGTCTCATCAGCAGGACAGCGGCCGGCACGAGGCCAAGTACGAGACCGGAGACGACAAGCAGAGTGGAGACGGCAGCAGGTCGAAACACTGGCAGCAGGAGTATCCCAACAAGAGGAACTTCCAACCACGCTATGAGTGCCCCGACCCTGACCACCACCAGAGTAAAGTGAAAACATCAAGCGGCTACCACAGTACAGACAACCAGCCATCAGCCCCCAGGGAGCAACTCACCCGCTCCAAACTGGAGCGATCACACAGCGTCCGGGAGCAGCAGCTCTACAGCCAGGGCAACCCCGAAGTGGACAGAGACTACTCATATCACAGCTCTAAAGTGGTGCAGTCTCACTACGATAACTTGGACGATTATCACCCAGTACCTCAGCCTCAGGCCCCTGTTCAAAATCGTGGAGGGTCCAGCTCCTATCCTGCCCCAGGATTCACAGTGAGCCACAGCAACAGAGCGTACTCCACAGCACTGGGCCAGGGAGCCTTTATCCAGACTGACATGGCCATGCAGAGGCCAGAGACAGAGATGCGTACAGAATGAAGCATTTAGGGGGGGGAGACGTGCGAAATGATATTTAGCTGAGTAGAAGAAAGACTCTAATGAGTTACAGTTGCAGCCTCTGCAGGACAGTGGACTGTCGTATCACCAATATTTTTGCTCCTCTGTATTTTTAATGAATTGTAAAGAAAATTGTAAGACTTTTTACAGAAAGTCCTGAATGTACCTAAAATGATTGTCCAAGAGGTCATATTATTGTGATTGATTGAGACAGTAGCCAGTCATAAATGTATATGATATGAAAGATGTAAGGTACTTTTAACAGGAACACAAAAATGTAAAATATATATATATACACTATTCATATATATATATATATATATATATATATGAATAGAATCACTAGTAAAAAGGGATTTTAGTTGTATTTTTTTGTGTGGTGTTGGGTATGAGCATCAACTGGGATTAAGGTTTGCATTTTAGAAATGCATGCACTCGATCTCTTACAGAGCAGTTCTGTGTACTCCACCATCCATTGTGATCCTTCTGGATGTTACAGCACAAGTTATTGAAGGAGGATACATGTGGGGCAGCACGCCCTCCCTCTGCTAACATGTACACAAGTAGGCGGTGCAGTGAGTCCGCGTTTGTCTTGAAGAATCCGACTGGGTGTGAGGTTTGATAAGGAGCTGCGATGGGTTACTTTCAGTTAATATAGTGGTTATCAATGTCTTATTTTCTGTGTGACTGTGCCATTTTTATGTAACTTTATGTAACTGCTATAAACAGATTTCAATGACTTCTTTCTGAATGTTTTGGTTCTCGTTTGTTCTTCATTGGAAGAGGGACCAAATGACTTGGCGCAGTTGTTGCACATAGGAGATAAAGGGGGAGAGATGGATGAATGCCCGGTGTACCTTTTAGAAGTGTAAGCAGATGTGTAAGGTTTTTGATTTCTTTTTTCATCACATTTACAGTACTTTCATGAATTGGACTAACTGAATAAAGCTGAACAATGTCCTCTCAAACGACGTGGTCGAGAACATGGTGATGAGCCTTAGCTTTCCTCCAACAGACCGTGCTTTCCTTACTTCACCGTTGTCATACTGCACAGCCATTGTTATATGCAGATTTCAGATCTTGATGATTCTTGAGCGTTCGGGGTTGACAGCAGACCTACCTGAGTTATTGAGTTTTGTATCGCCTCACTGGTCATCTAAAACAATGAGGGAGGGAAAATCTGGGGCCATTGATTTTCAGAGGGGAAATCTATGTATAGTACATTCATCTGGTATTCTACTTCATGTCCTTTTGGTTCACAACAATGTATGGATTCCAATTCTGTCTAAATCCAGGTTGTACTCTGTAACTGTTTGACTCTTATATCGCTTGCAGGTTTTGCTCCTCTTGCCTTATCTAAAGCCTCGACCTTTTCAGACGGGGAACTGAAGTAAGGCAATGTGTACTTGAATGTGAAAACACTCTTGTCTCAAACTAGAGGTATCTACAGTTAGATATGAAATAAATAAAACTGTTCAGGAATAGCTATAATCCATGTCTTTTGATATGTGCGTGACGTTACTAACACACCTCTGCTTGGTTCCGACTGACAGTGAGGACAAAATGAATCTAGTTAAGCAAACAGGAGACATTAATTATACATTGACAGGATAACATCATGGCTGTGTGTGCATTTAGTTGTTTATCTGTATTTCAAACTGTCAACACATTTAAAGAAACCAGAACCATGCACATACAGATAAAACATTGAGAAAGTAAAACCAAACGCAGTGCCAAACAGAAAAAGACAACAAAAGCTAAACAAATCAAACGTAAAATAGGTAGAACTAAACATGCAAGTGTTTAATAAGTTCACAAAAAAGACACCGCGTACATTCATGGGTTTGTGAGGAAGAAATCATGGCACCTATTGTTCCATTCCCTTCATAGAGACTAAGAGTTGACGGGTTTTGTTTGTACATTTACATTAGTGAATTTTGGACAATGCCAACATGTTTGTCACTGTAATCAGAGCACACAAATGCAATATTTTTAAAGGAGTAAGCAAAATCTAAATGAAAGTTTGTAAAATTGAACTAAGTTTCCTGATGTAATTCAGTGTTGTAAGAAATGCTTTACTGGATTGAAGCTGCACCTCCACAGGCCTGAAACAGCTGCACAGCACTTTGTCACTCACTGATGTTCTTATGATGTGTGGAACCAACAGCCGTGCATCTCTCTCTTACTGAGCAGCACCCACAGTCCTGCCAATGGTTTCACTTCCACTGATCCACAGGTGGCAGTAAGGCACCAAGCAGTGCTTTGCAAACGTTTGATGAGGAAGGAAATGCATTCAACACATTTGTTAGACCTCGATGATCCACACTGTAACACTGAGTGTGTGTTTAGAAGAACGGGGCTCTGCCCAGCCTGCGTTCCTCAGTAACACTGGAAGCCCTTTTCTGCATATGAACAAGGTTCATATTTAATCATTTCCCCCGGGGATTATTATTATTATTATTATTATATTATTATTTCTGATTCAGAATAGATTATGGACTTGAATAACTTCTATGAACCATTTCAATCCAGGTTACATCCTAAACGGCACTAAAACAACCCTCATCAGAATCACTGGGACTCACTGATGCATGAAACGCGTTGTTCTAACAATAATGTTGTGCATTCTGTATTGACAGAGTTCTCAGTCTTTTTAGTCTTCATGCACCTTGGCTGTTGTGCTGGAAATCCCTACTCTGCTTCTACATTACTCAGCAATAACTTTGACACCATTCTCCTCACGATGTGAAATGCTGTCAGCATTACTGGTGCAGCACTTTCTTTAGTTCACATACTCCTCTGGCTGACAGCGGCAGGGCATATTTATGAACAATTGGCAGCTATGGGGCATGATGACCTGTGGTTTGCTGCTTGGTTCCCTTCTCTTCATCCTATACATGATACCTCTTGGTCAGGTCCCTCCTCGCCACAGCTACACCTCTCCTCAAAGACCCTGTCTGCCGCCCTCTCAACAGATGTTACATACAACTCAACTGCAATAAATCTAAAATCATGTCAGCAGTCATAGGACTTAACTTTAAGCCATTTCGACCCCAACTGGGCCCAGTCTAATTCAAAAACATCTACCTACAATGCCCTTAATAACCTCCAAAAGTCATGATTTCTTTCTTCTGGTGCTGTTGTTTCAGTGTGGATACAGCATTTAGGCCTAGAGATAAGAGTTTACCATTCCAGTAAACTTGTAGCAAGGCACTGAATTCTTACCTGCACCAGGGCTGCTGATTCTGAGGCTCCTGTGAGGAAAGTGAGAGAGAAAAAGAGAAGGAAGAATGTTTATTTCTTTGTGTAAATGCATTTTGGTGGAAGTCTCCAGTCACAACGTATCTGGGTAATCTCCCACAGGTTATAGTCCGCTCTGACATTCAGGGTCTTTTGCTTTACATGCAGATAAATCATTTATAAGGAAGAAGACAAACAATAAATCTGACATATACTCTGATTTAAACGACCCTTTAACTAAATGACTACCTACCTCAATGAATTGGTTCAGATCATCGTACAGGTTGAATCACAACAAAATGATTTGAAAGCATGATCTGACTGCTCCAGGGCCAAACATCCATCCAAACATGAAGGCTGCTTATCAATCAGCATTTTTCAGCATCAGCGGCGAGTTTGGCTCAACCTTCATGTCAGAATGACTGATAACAGCAAGCAGGCCTGAGTCTAATGCACAGAACTGGAATATGTGGAGAGGTTATGATAGCATCAGGCCTGATCTGGGGGTGCAACTACATATGCTGCAGTCATCATGTCATGGCCAATAAGGTGATCTGGGAAATGAAGCTGATGAAGATACACACATACAGTTTTCCTCTCCACACTCTTAAATATATCCTTCAATTCTGTGAATGTTTTCCATACTCATTTGTCACTAAAAGTTAGTTCTGGTATATCTGCATCCAATATATAAAAACTGATTTTGAGCACGTACACTAGAGATCAAAATTAGAGAACACATTATTAATACTTGATTTAATCTGAAATACTGTTTTTTTTTTTTTTTTTGCTGTGATAGAATATCCTCTGTGGCTGTACCTCTGCTGTACTAGCATGTTTTTTTTAAAAGCCAAGGCACTTTAACAAAAACCTTGATTATGTGAACATTGTTTCAATATTCTGAGCTTCAAGGAACTGCTTCACCTGTTTCACAGTGTGACAGGGGACATTGTCTTGCATGAAAAACATTGAAATCACAGACTGTGAACACCCAACCTCTCTCTGATGACTGAGAGGGTCGTCCCTTTGGCCTTCATCTGGACAACCTGCTGTCTCAGGGTTTCAGTCTCCTTAGAGCAGCTGCCATCTTACAAAGTAACCAGTAGAGCTGCAGATAAATAGGGTGTGTCTAACAATGAAGTCAATTATCACCAGGTTCAGATTAACAGCATCCATCTTTGGGGGTCGTGGGGGGCTTGGGGCCCAGCTAGGGCGAGGTACACCCTTGACATGACGCCAGTTGCCCAGCAATAGACTGGAGTCATGTCCAGGGTGTACGTCGCCCCCCAAAGATGGATGGTGTTAATCTGACACCTGATGTCAAATGTCACCGTTTGACATGACTCCAGTCTATCGCAGGGCAACTGGCGTCATGTCCAGGGTGTACCCGTCAGAGGGAAACTGGCGTCATGTCCAGGGTGTACCCGTCAGAGGGAAACTGGCATCATGTCCAGGGTGTACCCGTCAGGGGGCAACTGGCATCATGTCCAGGGTGTACCCGTCAGGGGGCAACTGGCATCATATCCAGGGTGTACCTGTCTGGGGGCAACTGGCGTCATGACCAGGGTGTACCCGTCAGAGGGCAACTGGCATCATGTCCAGGGTGTACCCGTCAGGGGGCAACTGGCGTCATGTCCAGGGTGTACCCGTCAGAGGGCAACTGGCATCATGTCCAGGGTGTACCCGTCAGAGGGCAACTGGCGTCATGACCAGGGTGTACCCGTCAGAGGGCAACTGGCATCATGTCCAGGGTGTACCCGTCAGGGGGCAACTGGCGTCATGACCAGGGTGTACCTGTCAGGGGGCAACTGGCGTCATGACCAGGGTGTACCCGTCAGAGGGCAACTGGCATCATGTCCAGGGTGTACCCGTCAGGGGGCAACTGGCGTCATGACCAGGGTGTACCCGTCAGGGGGCAACTGGCGTCATGACCAGGGTGTACCCGTCAGAGGGCAACTGGCATCATGTCCAGGGTGTACCCGTCAGAGGGCAACTGGCATCATGTCCAGGGTGTACCCGTCAGAGGGCAACTGGCGTCATGTCCAGGGTGTACCCGTCAGGGGGCAACTGGCGTCATGTCCAGGGTGTACCCGTCACGGGGCAACTGGCATCATGTCCAGGGTGTACCCGTCAGAGGGCAACTGGCATCATGTCCAGGGTGTACCCGTCAGGGGGCAACTGCCGTCATGTCCAGGGTGTACCCGTCGGGGCAACTGCCGTCATGTCCAGGGTGTACCCATCAGAGGGCAACTGGCGTCATGTCCAGGGTGTACCCGTCAGAGGGCAACTGGCGTCATGTCCAGGGTGTACCCGTCACAGGGCAACTGGCGTCATGTCCAGGGTGTACCCGTCAGAGGGCAACTGGCATCATGTCCAGGGTGTACCCGTCAGGGGGCAACTGCCGTCATGTCCAGGGTGTACCCGTCGGGGCAACTGCCGTCATGTCCAGGGTGTACCCATCAGAGGGCAACTGGCGTCATGTCCAGGGTGTACCCGTCAGAGGGCAACTGGCATCATCTCCAGGGTGTACCCGTCAGGGGGCAACTGGCGTCATGTCCAGGGTGTACCCGTCAGAGGGCAACTGGCATCATGTCCTGGGTGTACCCGTCAGGGGGCAACTGGCGTCATGTCCAGGGTGTACCCGTCAGAGGGCAACTGGCATCATGTCCAGGGTGTACCCGTCAGAGGGCAACTGGCATCATGTCCAGGGTGTACCCGACAGAGGGCAACTGGCATCATGTCCAGGGTGTACCCGTCAGAGGGCAACTGGCATCATGTCCAGGGTGTACCCGACAGAGGGCAACTGGCATCATGTCCAGGGTGTACCCGTCAGGGGGCAACTGGCATCATGTCCAGGGTGTACCCGTCAGAGGGCAACTGGCATCATGTCCAGGGTGTACCCGTCAGGGGGCAACTGGCATCATGTCCAGGGTGTACCCGTCAGAGGGCAACTGGCGTCATGACCAGGGTGTACCCGTCAGGGGGCAACTGGCTTCATGTCCAGGGTGTACCCGTCTGGGGGCAACTGGCGTCATGTCCAGGGTGTACCTGTCTGGGGGCAACTGGCGTCATGTCCAGGGTGTACCTGTCAGAGGGCAACTGGCGTCATGACCAGGGTGTACCCGTCAGAGGGCAACTGGCGTCATGTCCAGGGTGTACCTGTCAGAGGGCAACTGGCGTCATGTCCAGGGTGTACCTATCAGAGGGCAACTGGCGTCATGTCCAGGGTGTACCCGTCAGGGGGCAACTGGCATCATGTCCAGGGTGTACCCGTCAGGGGGCAACTGGCATCATGTCCAGGGTGTACCCGTCAGAGGGCAACTGGCGTCATGACCAGGGTGTACCCGTCAGGGGGCAACTGGCTTCATGTCCAGGGTGTACCCGTCTGGGGGCAACTGGCGTCATGTCCAGGGTGTACCTGTCTGGGGGCAACTGGCGTCATGTCCAGGGTGTACCTGTCAGAGGGCAACTGGCGTCATGACCAGGGTGTACCCGTCAGAGGGCAACTGGCGTCATGTCCAGGGTGTACCTGTCAGAGGGCAACTGGCGTCATGTCCAGGGTGTACCTATCAGAGGGCAACTGGCGTCATGTCCAGGGTGTACCCGTCAGAGGGCAACTGGCATCATGTCCAGGGTGTACCCGTCAGAGGGCAACTGGCGTCATGTCCAGGGTGTACCTGTCAGAGGGCAACTGGCGTCATGTCCAGGGTGTACCCGTCAGAGGGCAACTGGCATCATGTCCAGGGTGTACCCGTCAGAGGGCAACTGGAGTCATGTCCAGGGTGTACCCGTCAGGGGGCAACTGGCGTCATGTCGATAGAGACAAACAAAGACAGAGCCAGAGAACCCACGCAGACACGAAAGAACATGCAAACTCCACACTACCGGGATTCGAATCAGCAACCTCTTGCTGTGAGACGACAGTGCTAACCACCACACCATCGTACCACCCTGATTAACACCACTGTTCTCTAATTTAGATCACTCTTTTTTCACCAAATAAAGGTTTTTGTTGAAGTGCCATGGTTATTTAAAAATAAACATGCTATTACAGCTGTGGTATAGCCACAGAGGATATTCTATCACAGTAAAAAAAAATAACAGTGTTTCAGAATAAATCAAGTATTCATAAGTAATTCTCGGTAATTGTAATCTCCAGTGTATGTATTAAAATATTCTGCTGTGCTAGAATAAACATCTCATTATTAAAAAAATGTTTTGTATTTAATGTAATAAAAGTAACAATGTAACAATGTAAGCCATTCAGTTCAAACCACCAATATTGAAATAGAAGGCACGTGTTCTACTTGTATCAGACACATGAGTTGTGTGACAACTATTCAAATGTTAAACAGAGCATCTGCTCACCTCCCGGGCCTGACTACTCAGCACTAATGTGGGTTCTGTCATTTGTACTGGAAAGAAATGAGTCGGTGAAAAAGCTTTTCAATAGTTCAATAAAACACACAGTTAAGCCTAAAATAAAGTCATTACGTGATAATAAGTGTTTCTTTTTATTACTAAGACATTGTCGTATTGTGTTCACCAGTAACTACCGTTTGGAGCACGAAGTTAGAGTTGGGGAAATGAAGATACACTGTTTACAAATGTTGGCAGTTGCATTCTGGGAGACAGATGATTGACGCGGCCGCCATTTTGCTCCTTCTCTCCGCTTCCATTGTGTGAGAGATAGTAAATATCTGACACTGCCAGACAACCACAACTCACTTGTATCCTTGCGAAGGAAAAGCGCTAAATTCACCCTTGGTAAGTACAATTTCTGTCATACTTTTTAGATCATAGCATACTATTCACCGTTTTGTAAACAAAATTAGACAGAATAAGTTGGTTTTGTGCTGAAATAGCGTGTTATTTCGACGCTGTAGAGGGGAGAAAAAGCAGCCCGATGCCCGGAGAGAAGAGCGGCTCAGTACTTCACTGCTCAAATAGCTGCTCCACTTTCATGTGCGCTTTCTACCCCGCTGTTTCCTTTTAATACGCCATCGTTTCACGCGGCTGGGCGCTTATTTGAGAGCCACACTTGTCTCCTACGTGCTGTTGGTAGTCTTGGGTTCACACGTTGTTTGTTATTGTGGGAAAATATCAAAGTTTACGTCTCGCTCACTGTCTGCATATTGGTAGGTTCATTTTCGGGTCTGCGGCCATAATCTTGCGGAATGAGGCGGGGCTAGGGCCGCTAGTCCCGCCCTAAAAGCCAGCAGAGAAACAGCCCATTGGTCCTTAAATGCGATACCGACACGATGGTTGGTGCGTCCAGAATGATGAGCTGCTCTGTGGCGTGATTGGTGTGGTCGGCAGCCCACAGTGTGTGGATTGGCTCGGCACGGCGTGTCTCCGTGCAGCTGCCACACCGGGGGAAGTTTTCCCAGGCTCACACCCAGACACTTTGAACTGGATGTGGACGAAGAAAAGTGTTATTGTTGAGTGCAGAGAAAGTGAAAGATGGTACTTGTGTAGAATGTGTTTAGGAGAATGTGGTTATAATAACAAATAACAGATAATAATAATAATAGCAAAAACATTTCAAATGATTTTAGTGATGCATTGTATTAAATGTAGGATTTAGAGCATGTTTTTGCTATTATATTTATTTCACTGACCCTATTATGACTGATTCTGTGACATGTTGTCTGAAGACATTGATATTGAAACCCCTCCATGAACTGAGTGGAAATGTATGAATAAACAGTCACTAGTGTATATGACAACATTATTATTGTCAGTAGCATGATCAAAACAGCAGCATACAGAAAAGGAATAAAGTACAGGATGAACATTGCAAAGCGTGTTGTTATATATTTGATATTCTCTTCAGGTGACACTTTGTCGTAATGGCTCGTACCAAGCAGACAGCTCGTAAGTCCACTGGAGGTAAGGCTCCACGTAAGCAGCTGGCCACCAAGGCTGCCCGCAAGAGTGCCCCCTCCACTGGTGGCGTGAAGAAGCCCCATCGTTACAGGTAACACTTTGATTTCTCTGCAAAAAGTCATTTCTTTGACAAATCCTAACTGCATCAAATGTCTTGATCAAGATGAGAGGGTTATGTGAAAAGCATCTGAACTAATTCAGCATCTCTGTAGGTGCTGAAGCGTTAGAGCTAAAAGAATCCCTAAGAATGATTTTTTACATAACATTTATTTTTTAAGTGGAGTGTTTTGATATCTCACTAAAACCTCTGTTTTTGTACCTTGTACGATTTCATTTGAAATAAAATGAAGGCATTGCACAAAGTGACACAGTGAACACATTAAAGCTTAATGTGACATTGACATCCCTCAGTGCAGTTTTGAGGCTGCACGTTCTTAACCAGGAGGTTAACTGAACTGAGCAGAGTTCAAAACTATGGGGGCATTTTCTGAAAAGCAGCAAACTAAGCGTCATGGTGAGGCATTATTTTAGGATAAATATCTGAGCTCGGTGTGATTTTCAGGCCCGGTACCGTGGCTTTGAGGGAGATCCGTCGGTACCAGAAGTCCACTGAGCTGCTGATCCGTAAGCTGCCTTTCCAGCGCCTGGTGAGGGAGATCGCTCAGGACTTCAAGACTGACCTGCGTTTCCAGAGCGCCGCCATCGGAGCCCTGCAGGTGTGTGTGTGCACAGAATATACGTATATATTTATCTACATCAGTATGAATTCCAAATTGTAAAGCTGGCACACTTGACCTGCTGACATGTGTGTTCTCCCTGCAGGAGGCCAGTGAGGCGTACCTGGTGGGTCTGTTCGAGGACACCAACCTGTGTGCCATCCATGCCAAGCGTGTCACCATCATGCCCAAAGACATCCAGCTGGCACGCCGCATCCGCGGAGAGCGCGCTTAGACGGCCTCCCTGATGTTTCACCTCTGCCCTGTTTTTCTTTACCTGTCCCTGCCCTTACTCCTTTATTCTACCCCACCCTTGCACCTCCACCCGTCCCTGTCGCCCTCCCTCCCCTGCCTGCCCAGCTTCTCGGTAGACTTTAGAGTAATCCTGATTATGAAGAGATAGAAATATGTTGAAGTCTGGTCTCATAGGTTTTTTTGTCTTCACCAAATGTTTTTAGGGTACCTTTTTCGTGCATGTTAAAGGTTTTGCAGATCAGACGCACATGTGCACGCACACTCAAACATCCGTCACTGAATTTAGGAAGCCCACCCTTGAGCTCACCTGGATTCTTCCAGGGTGGGAGGCCAGCGGGTGTGGTTAGTGTGGCACACAGAGGTTAAGCAGAGGGATGTGGCCAAGGGGCTAGTCTGCTTAAGGGGAGCTACAACTTCCACAGCAGGGTGCTATTAAAGCTAGTCCTGAGGCCTCCGCCCTATCTGAACACCCTCCTCCCCTCCTGCCCGGTCTGTCCTTTTACATCCCAGTCGCCCCCCACCTCCCTCTTTTCACACCACCTCTTCACCTCTGTAAACTGCACTGGGAGGGCATGGCGGCCTGTTGGTCTGTTTGCGTGCACGCGTGAGCTCTGATCTATCAAAACACTTGTACTCAACAAATGAATCTTTTGGTTTGCTTAAGAATATTGATTATCGTTGTGGATATGGTGTCTATTTTTTTTACACATATAATTCATGAATGAGCATCTCTTCTCTTTACCACGTCCAAAATCATCAAATTAAGTGAAAAAAGCAGTTAATATTGTCAACAAGGTCATTTTTTTCTTTTCTTATTACAGTGATCTGATATGCAATAGAAATCAGGAAGGGCTTCTCTGTTTTCCAAGGCAACTTGTCTTCTAACGGCAGCCACACGGGGGTGATGGTTTACCATCGGCTCCTCTATTCAGTTGTTCACTGTAGATCAGTCGTCCATGATGCTTCTCTCTCTCTCTCTCTCTCTCTGTCTTTAGCTCCACAGATAGTCACAACAGTATGAATTGACATAGTGAAGGTTCCACTCTGCATGTTTAGGGTCTGTGTCTCCTGCTCTCTGTAGATCTGAACATATAATCTGTCCCTTTCTCAAAATTTGTGATACACAATATAACCTCATATTTGTTTTCTTTTATATTTTTCTTATTCCTCAAGATTTTCAGACGTATAAATAAGCTGATCTTTGTATTTTCCAAATTTCTCATATTATGGTGGTAATAAATAGGTGTTAAAACAATGGTTCTGGTTTGTGTCATTTATTTGCTTTACGGTGTTTAAGTGATGTGTGTGTAAGTGGCTACTCAGGGGTAAGGTTGAGTATGAGTACAGGCAGCGTACTGCAGAGTTTATCATGTATAAGAACCAAACTGTAACATGGGAAACGTTCAACTAGAAAAACCAAGCCTGTGGTGGGAGGGTTACTTTGAAAACTCATTTCTTTACAGATAACTGAATATATGCTCTAAAATGTCATTTGTAAAGTACAGTATATCATTAGATTACTCAAATTATTCTGAATACTCTGAATTCCTTTTAAAATACTTCAAAATCATCTTGCAGAGCTCCTTTGCGTGGGCCAGGCTGTGTGCCTCCTTTGGTATTGCCGTGTGGTAGATGCACTGCGTGCATACACAAGCTGCTGCACTTTTGTTTATGGTAAATGTGTGGCTCATATGAATTTTAGAGCAAATAAAACAATAATGAAAGCAAACAAAATTAGTGTATGTGCACTGTGATTCAGATCGGCTCCAAAATGTTGTGTTCTTCCTCCGTGCTTCACCCTTCCACCAAGTTTCATGGAAATCAGGCCAGAAGATTGGAATCCTGCTGAGAAACAGACAAACTGAAAACATCACCTCCTTGGTGGAGGGACTAAAGTCGTTTTTCAAGTCTTTTATTAGAAATTACAGACAGGAAATGGGGTGAGAGAGAGAGACATGCAGCAAAGGTCCACAGGTCAGAGTCAAACCTGCAGCCACTGCCTCATGGACCTTCAGCCTTTTTACATGGGTCGCCTGCTCTAACCACTCAGCCACCAGCCAGTCCAAATGAGCCATTTTTAAAGACACTAACTGTATTCAGAATAGCACCAATTTAAACTATAATGTAATACAGTTACTTATATTTTGTATTCTAGACAGGTAACACTGTTTCTAATATTCTGTTTCTCCACTCCAGTCATCAGCTGCTCTGGAAACTAATGAAAATATTGCAATATATTTGCAGGCAGTACAACCCCAATTCATCAGGCTGGGATGTTGTGTAAAAACTTAAATAAAAACAGAATACAATGATTTGCAAATCCCTTTCAACCTATATTCAATTAAATACACTACAAAGACAAGATTTTCAATGTTCAAACTGATAAACTTTATTTTTATTTGTTTTAAATATTCAGTCATTTTGAATTTGATGTCTGCAACACGTTCCAAACACGCTGAGACGGGGGAAAACACTATGAGAAGACTGTGAAAGTTGAGGAATGCTCAAAAACACCTGTTTGGATCATTCCACAGGTGAACAGGTTGATTGGAAACAGGTGAGTGTCATGATTGGGTAGAAAAGGAGCATCACTGCAAGGCTCAGTCGTTCACGAGTAAGGATGTAACGAGGTTCACCACTTTGTGAACAACTGTGTAAGAAAATAGTCCAACAGTTTAACACCCAGAAACACCAGCAGCTTCTCTGGGCCTGAGCTCATCTGAGACGGACTGACCCAAAGTGGATAAGTGTGCTGCTGTCTGACGAGTCCACATTTCAGATTGCTTTTGGAAATCATGCACATTGTGTCCACTGGGCCAAAGATTCAGATAGTTTTCAGTGCAGGACATAGACACATTCTGCACGTGTTCCAACACCGTGGCTGTGTAGTAAAAGAGTGAGGGTACCAGACTGGTCTGCCTGCAGTCCAGACCTGCCCCCCATTGAAAATGTGTGGAGCATTATGAAGCGCAAAATATGACAACTGTTGAGCAACTGAAGTACATCATACATCAAGCAAGGATGGGAAAGAATTCCACCTCCAAAGCTTCAACAATCAGTGTCCTCAGTTCCCAAACGCTTACTGAGTGTTGTTAAAAGGAAAGGTGATGTAACACAGTGGTGAACACGGCCCTGTCTCAGCTTTTGTGGAACGTGTTTCAGGCATCAAATTGAAAATGAGTAAATATTTTTAAAAAAAACAATAAAGCTGACCAGTTTGAACGTAAAATATATTGTCTTTGAAGTGAATTCAATTAAATATACAGTAGGTTGAAAAGGATTAGCTTTTATTAGGTTTTATTTACGTTTTACATAACGTCCCAACCTCATTGGAATTGGGGTTATATTTGTACTATTGTGAGTTGCATAATGTGTAGCAGGTCACATGCTGTCCCAGCGTGAGTTTCCTTTAATCAGTATATCTGTAGCTGGATTTAACCCTTAAATAAGCTCTTTGGCAAACTAAACATTGGAATGCACTGTTTTCTAACAGGCCTACATCAGTCCTGTTCAATTCTTCACTTCCACGTATCTAATTCTCACATATGAGAATACACTGAGTAAAGGATTTTACACTCAGTGAAACCATTTAAAGTCAAAGAATTCAACCTGAACCTCAAACTAAAAAATGTGACTCAATAAATCGTTGGGGTCTGCCGGTGTGTAGCATGTATAGTGTGTATTCTACCATGGTGAGGTGTCTCAGCAACACCATGACTCAGCATACTAAACACAATTTTTAAAAAGCATTGTATAATTGCTAGAATGAGAGGCTCTTCTAAAGCACCTCTCTGATTAGGGAATGAGCTGAGGAGACATGAGGGTTGAGACATGAGGGGTGAGACATGAGGGTTGAGACATGAAGGGTGAGACATGAGGGGTGAGACATGAGGGTTGAGACATGAGGGGTGAGACATGAGGGGTGAGACATGAGGGACGAGACATGAAGGGTGAGACATGAGGGGTGAGACATGAGGGGTGAGACATGAGGGGTGAGACATGAAGGGTGAGACATGAGGGGTGAGACATGAAGGGTGAGACATGAAGGGTGAGACATGAGGGGTGAGACATGAAGGGTGAGACATGAAGGGTGAGACATGAGGGGTGAGACATGAGGGGTGAGACATGAACGGTGAGACATGAGGGGTGAGACATGAGGGGTGAGACATGAAGGGTGAGACATGAGGGGTGAGACATGAAGGGTGAGACATGAGGGGTGAGACGTGAGGGGTGAGACATGAGGGGTGAGACATGAAGTGTGAGATATGAGGGGTGAGACATGAAGGGTGAGACATGAGGGGTGAGACATGAGGGGTGAGACATGAAGGGTGAGACATGAAGGGTGAGACATGAAGGGTGAGACATGAGGGGTGAGACGTGAGGGGTGAGACGTGAGGGGTGAGACGTGAGGGGTGAGACATGAAGGGTGAGACATGAGGGGTGAGACATGAGGGGTGAGACATGAGGGGTGAGACGTGAGGGGTGAGACATGAGGGGTGAGACATGAACGGTGAGACATGAGGGGTGAGACATGAGGGGTGAGACATGAAGGGTGAGACATGAGGGGTGAGACATGAAGGGTGAGACATGAGGGGTGAGACGTGAGGGGTGAGACATGAGGGGTGAGACATGAAGTGTGAGATATGAGGGGTGAGACATGAAGGGTGAGACATGAGGGGTGAGACATGAGGGGTGAGACATGAGGGGTGAGACATGAGGGGTGAGACATGAAGGGTGAGACATGAAGGGTGAGACATGAAGGGTGAGACATGAGGGGTGAGACGTGAGGGGTGAGACGTGAGGGGTGAGACGTGAGGGGTGAGACATGAAGGGTGAGACATGAGGGGTGAGACATGAGGGGTGAGACGTGAGGGGTGAGACGTGAGGGGTGAGACATGAAGGGTGAGACGTGAGGGGTGAGACATGAAGGGTGAGACGTGAGGGGTGAGACATGAGGGGTGAGACATGAGGGGTGAGACATGAAGGGTGAGACATGAGGGGTGAGACATGAGGGGTGAGAGAACCCCAGTTAGCGCTTATGTGGTGAAAAACATGAAAGGCACAGCTTCACATTACATCTTCTGAAATCAAATGAAATTTGAGTATATTCCAAATGTATTTCTGCAGTTTGTATTGATCTCTCTTGATAGAGAGAAATGACTACATGAGTGAAATGTGCATTGAAAGTAACTCACATATAGAGTGAGGGGTCAATCCACGCCCTCTAGTGGATACATTTCACACTGACCATTTACTGTTTATTGTTTTTTTTTTAAAATAGTTTCTGTATTTATTTAGCTAAGAGTTTATTAGTCATCCTATCCTTGTGTGTTTGTAAGCTGCTGGAAACTCAATGTCCCTGCGGGAGTTCATCCCAAAGGATCAATAAAGAGAAGTCCAAGTCTAAGTCTAAATGTTCCCACTGGTGCAAAGTTCCCTATAAAGTTTAGATTAAGGATAGATAGATTAAGTTACGTTAAACTTGTACTCCACTACATTTATGTGGCATCTAGTTACTACTTAGTTTGCAGATTAAGACTTTAGGAAACATAATGAGCATATACATAAATAATAATGCGTTTTATACAGTAAATAATATTCAGTAGAAGCCTTTATGTTATAACTGATATACAGTTTATTGTCATATTGTAATGAAGGCTCATAGGCTCAGGATATGAAACACTGTGTAGGGACTCTTCTCATGCTGCTGCAGAGGTTTGCTGTTATTTTCAGCAGTATTAGTGGTTAAAAAAGACCTTTGAATGCCTTCACCGCACTGCCCCGAGCTAATCACTGTTAGCCACGTCCAGCTGTTAGCCACTCTCTGGGATTTCTCCATTAATAGTTGTTACATGGGGAAAAAACTGCCTCGATGGTTTATTTGATGAGTGTATTTGCAGAAAAAGACCCTGGGATGATTTTAGGGCAGAATTTTACTTTAAATGCTGAGATACTCAAGTAATTATTTCAGTTTTGCTACTTTTTACTTCTGTTCCATTAAAGCCAGTATTGTTCTTCAACTAATAAATGATAATGGATGATTATGGATTAAACTAGCCGTCAGTATATGAATAGATGAAACGAGCCCCACCTTTACCAGCTGCAACATTAGTGATGCTGACACATGATTGCATCACTAATTGTAATCCATAACACAGTACTTTTACGTTTGCTACTTTATGTAAGAATATTTTGCTGATAATACATTTGTACTTTTGTTCAAGTAAGCTTTTGAATGCAGATATTTGAACTGTAACAGAGTATTTTTGGTGGTGTTGCTACTTTTACATGAGTAGAAGATGTGAGCACCTCTTCCAGCCCCTGGTGGAAGGAAACGGGGCCTGAAGGTTTCTTCCTCAGGCCCTGTGTGCTGTGTTTTTGTTTACAGGCATTAACCTTCCTCAAGGTCTACCCGGTGCCGTCCATCCCCCATCACATCTGCTCCTCCCTGGGATTACGGCACAAATGTCTGTCTGAAACTCTCAGTGCTGAGGGGGAAGATTACAAGTGCTCTGCACCCTCCAAGAGAGGTTAACCAATCAGGGTGCGCGAATGCGGGGATTAACCAATCATACCACAGAGAGGGAGGGCGGGGGGATTAAACCAGCACAGAGTGGGATTAGGTCAGTGTTGAGTGCAGAAAAATGCTTTGAAATGTCTCTCGCTCCCCGTTTACATCTCTTGGTACGGTAGGTCTGAAATCGTAATCAAAATGTGACATTTTACATGGTTGAGAACAGGGATCAGGTATGATTTACATATCAACAAACAAAATGTGATCACCTGAATCCCAATGACATCAGAAATCTCTCAGGAGTGATACTTTATCAAGCTCTATCAATGCTGACATGAAGCATTTCTCATGTCACAGTACAAAACACATTCAGATCTCAGATTAGATGTGTAGGTAATCTGATGGTAACTGCTGTAATATGAGAAACGTACAGTTCACTTTAGCTTTACAAACGATGGCAGATCATGTCATGGGTACGATGTTTCACTAACAGAGATTCAATCCTGTTTTCCCACCCGTCTTCCTGCACAACACACAACCGGCACACATATATAATATATATATAAAACCTTTTCACGTCTTTAATGTGATAGTTAAGTTTGCGTGGCAGTAACCAGGTCACGAGGGGATTTACAGAATTGTCAGAGGAGTTGGAGAGATTGGTGGAGTGGTGGGGGTGAAAGAAGAGGAGCCACTGAGAGAGACCTCAGAGCTGGAACAATGAATGAAAACAACTGTAATGAAATGCTTTATTAAACTGCATTGATGTCATTGATTCAGATGTTTTGGAACATTGGGGGGGTGGAGGGGGGTACATGTGAACCGAAGCAAAAGACGGACAACCTTAGAGAAAGTAGGCAGAGGTAGAGAAAAAGATACTGCAGACCTGGAGAGACGATTAGAAAAGATGGATAAAGATAGAAAGGGGGAAAAGGTGAGGAGAGAGTCAGGAAAAGAAGAGAGGGCCGAGTTGGGTGAGATGGGTGAGACACAGAGAGAGACAGAGGGGGATAGGGCAATAATCCTACCTAATTCACTTAGGGCATTGCTAAAGGGAGGATAAGAGGATTGTAACACTCCCAGAATCAGATAAGCTAAAATAACCAAGATGGACCAGTGAGGGCTGTGCAGGTCACATGACAAACATGACGGGTCCAGACCTGAACACAACATGGCCACTTTATACACTGTGTCTCCATACTGACCTCCAATAAGCCAAATGACAAACACACAAACTATAATTTCACAGAACCTCAATGATTGTCAGTGCACAAAGTGTAAAGAATAGATCACTTTAATATGTCACACAACTAAAACAGAAGATCTAACGTTTCCATCAAACAGACTGGGATGATAACACTAAAGGCTAACACTGTAATACGCAACACAAGATGCTCGAAAATATCTAAACGCAACCAAATAACTTATTTAAACGTAGCCTAAAATAAGAATAAATAGCTTGAAATAAGTGGACCCTGAAGGAGCAGGTGACAGCAGCTCTCCTTTCACTCTATCACAATGCAAGCTTAAAACAAAATGAAACGTGTAGTCTGAATGTGTCAGACAGAGATGGCTCAGTGTGTTTCCATACGTACGACTCCGTACGGTATTATTCTACAAACTCTTTAGAGGCTTTTGCTCCCTTATTTAACGTAGCATGAAGAAGACAACAGATATGATATTCAGTCAGCAGCATCGATCACTTCATCTCCAACGTCAGTCAAATCAAATGCATTTCTACAGAGGTCACCTTTAGAAAATCAAACAAATCTTACAAACAAGAAACTGAAAATGAAAGAGGACAGGTCCTGTGGCAGAACTGCTTCACACCATCTCACACGGGCCTCGTTGACACACATGAACAGCAGCCTTTCTCGCTCTCTAGAGGACCTGGAACTTCCAGGAGTTTTGGTCCTTGTGGTCCAGGCAGTCCATTGTGGTGAAGCCCAGTTTCCAGGCCTGCTGGTCCTTGTAGTCCAGGCAGTCAACAGAGGTGAAGCCCAGGGAGGAGGCCGTGCTGTAGCCCTGTGAGGACAGTGAGGCCGGGGACTGGCTTAGGGAGCCCCCCATCGAGGGCACAGTGATGGGGCTGAGGGCGCCCACGGTGCCTGACAGCTGCGAGTGCATGGGGGACAGGTAGGCGCTGCAGTCCAGGCCTGTGAAGTAGGAGGTGGTGCTGGCGTAGCCTTGGGTGTAGGCCGACGGCTGGCCGTAGCTCATGGGGTAAGGTGAGGGCCGCTGCATGCAGGGGGCCGAGGAGGAGGCCAGGGGGTCAGGCAGGGGCGAGATGGCCGGGCTCCAGATGGACACGGCACTGTTTCCAGTGCTGGAGCTCGGGACCAGGCTGGGCCCTGACTGGACAGAGGAGGGGCTGTATGAGCCGGATTGGTTAGGAAGAGGATCAGGGGCGCTGGGTTCCTGCACTGGAGAGGCCTTCTTTTTGGGAGGACGGGGCTTGGACTGGCCACTGCTCTGCTGCTGCTGCTGACGACACTTGGCACGGCGGTTTTTAAACCAAACCTGGAGAAAAAAAAACATAGGTGTCAGACTGGCAAACCAGATCTATTTGCACAGCACTGTTTTGGCGCTGGAAAAAGGTCTGGCTGGACTAGTAAATAATATATAAATTCTGGGATAATGGGAAAAAACGTGCTAGCTTGTTTGTATTTCTCTAAAGCAGTGGATGTAGCGACGGTGCCCTTGGAGAACAGATAGTGGCGATAGAAGAAGAGGAGGAGAATGCCGGCTGGATGGCAGACTTCATCCCAATCTACATCCGCTAAGTGTGACTATGATTTATGTAACTGAAGTGTTATACTATAAATGCATCTGCAGGAGAAAGCATAAGTATTCTGTTGCACTTGAAGTTTGTTGCCTTTGAGGTTCTTCTGGTCTCACTGTATGTTACCCACAGACCCTGAGCAGCACAGCCTCCACCTGGGCTGCAGCCTACTTCAGTACCTGCACACGTGACTCAGGCAGGTTGATCTTGAGGGCCACCTCCTCCCTCATGAAGATGTCTGGGTAACGGGTCTTGGAGAACAGCGCCTCCAGGATGTCCAGCTGTGTCCGGGTGAAGGTGGTGCGCTCTCTGCGCTGCTTCCGGGGAGTGGCTGCACCGCCCAAGAGACAGAGAGGGGATTATTACTCTGGCAGCAACACAGCTGACCTGAATTATGAGCACAACTCTGTGCTGGATTTCAACATGACACGTCATTGAAGTGATTACTGTTGTTTTCCAGTTATGTGAGTGAGGAGGACTGTAAATACTTATATTAATGGAAACTTGACATTACCATACTCTTTATAATCCTGACTAGTTTCTACAGTCTGCTTGTGACAAATATGAAAGCAGTATATCAACAGTCATGAGTTCGTTCAAGAGGTGTTTTCAGTTTTCATTCACCTATAGTTTGTGCAGTCAGAGTCATACCTATGTGCCATCCAAAGTACACAGCCGATTGCTCAGGTGTATTTGTTTCAGAACAAGTCTAACTTATTAGATGTAGTCATGGTGATAGAATAGAATGCTGATAGAATCTATATTTATCTGGGCGTCAGCAGCGTGAGAACATTTTAGAACCCTTAGGGGAAAAGTGAGAAACAAAAAAAAAGAGTCAAATCTTGTCTAACAGACGGTGGACTCAGGAGAGCGCACAGATTGTTTCCAAGTGTCCCTTGTCTGTACGCATGAACGAATGTGTCTGTACTCATTCATTTTATCAACGACAGCTGAGGAAGTTAGAAATGAAATAATTTTTCTTTAAATCCATCCTTATCACAGCTACATGTAACCATGACAGTCCGAACTTTTTGAAACAAATAGAATATCCTTCCATTCGTCGCTACAGCGTTACACAGCCTGCGCGTCTTTACGCATCATTTTGGATGAAACATACCCGAATTTACTGTTACAGCAAATACGTCAGAGTAAAACAAAAACACGTTTTAAAAAAACATAGGAACCGTTTATACTCACATGGATAAGCGATGGTTGTGTGTAGCACATCCATTCCGGGTCCAGGCAAATTTAACCCGTTCATCGTGTAATGGGGTTGCTTTATGTAGGACATCATCCTTACAGCAGGCTTAAGTCCTGTCGCTGACTTGTATATCGGACACGCAACGCAACACCCGAGGGCCCCTCAGAGCTCTGCCGGGGCAACAAGTCCGTGCGTCGTTTCCAACCCGCTGCGGAAAGAAGCGGGCGCGCCGGAGTTGATCAGAGAAACCTCAAAGTGTTGTTTTTTACACCTTGAGTTTCAGCTTTTACGGTCTGTCAGCTTAGCAGCAGGGCACACTGCAGCGCACTGAGCATCCGAACCGCTCCTGCAAGTCGGATCTCACACAGTTAAGTCATCACTCAGGTGAAGTGGCCCCCGGATGCCTTTGCGCCTTGGTGAGGTCCCTCTACTGACTTTCTTTACCGGCACACGCTGCTAATTAGAGGGAGCAAGTGGCTCCAGCAAACCCCTCCACACACACACACACACACACACACACACACACACACACACACACACACACACACACACACACACACACACACACACACACACGCACACACACACGCACACGCACACGCACACAGCAACAGGCTACATAATAGGACAAAAAAATACCTACACAACGTTTATTCTCTTAAATTATACAAGATTTGTCAGATTTTATTATTATTATTAATAATAATAATAATAATAGTAGTAATAGTATTGATATAATACTACAACAGTTTTGGATATTGATTTCTATATTATATGTTCAAACAGCAATAATTATGTATATTTCAGAAATTACAATATTTATGAAAAGGCCTATCTCCCTTCAGTTTTTCTTTTGTTCCCCCTCAAAGCCTTCCGTTCTTTCCCCTTTTCCTCCTGCTGATGAATTAATCTGCTGCAGTTCATACATTCACACATAATTGACAGATTACATTTATCTCCAAAACAGCTGCATACACACAGACACACACATACAGACACACACACACACACACACACACACACACACACACACACACACACACACACACACACACACACACACACACACACACACACACACACACAGAGATGCACAAAAGCGACAAAGCTCATTTGATTTATCATAATATGCTTTATCTGAAAAGTAAGTATCTTATCTCCAGATAAAGGGAGGAAAGACAGAGCAATCCGTTCAGTGGTGGAGCAGGAAAGGAGGCTGGAGGGAACCGTAGCCGCACATACAGGAAGGGGAAAATGGATTGGCCGAGATGTAGACTGGGAAAAAGAAAGACAAGAAAACTGCAGGAGATGGAGAATATTGCGACAGGAGGACAGAAGAGAGAGAGAGAGATAGAGAGAGAGAGCAGCGTGGACAGAGGATTCAGAGCAGGCAGACAGCTGGCACCTGATGGACACCTGCACATGGACACGTTTGAACACAGAGATGGATCAATAAAAACATCCTGGAGTCCCACTTTGTTTTTGTGGACTACAGTGTTGCCACTGAGAGATTATTGCTCAGGAATGAGTCTCAGATACATGCACACGTGCGTCATGACTAAAAGAGAACTCTGTATACGTGTTTGCATTGTTGGGGCACATTATACAAACTTATGTAAACTTTTTATCACTGTTTTAGGTTTTTAACCGCTTGACTCAAATATACATTTCTTTATCTCTCTGACTTTTAATATTGAGCTTTATTTACAAATATTTTCTGAGGTGGGATTTTAGAAAATGAGATCATATATGTTAGCAGTATTTGAACACTGTCCTTATGATATTGATAATTGTGATGCACTCAAACCCAGCAGAGGAACCTCTCTCAGCTGCAACAGCAAAGAGGGAAGTAGGGAAGAGGAGTGAGCCTGTATAATCCCTGCCCGACTGCCCTTCCCCCCTAAAGCAGAGACACAGTCAGGATAATGCAAGCAAGTGATTTTATTCTAAGGCTGAACAGTTTGTGTTGAACATACTGAGGCTTGACTACTCAGGAAGATGGAAATAAGAGAGAGAACAGGTGGATGGAAGTCAGGTAGACGGAGGGGGAGGAGGTACACAGGGGGAGGGGAGGGGAAGTGAGGAGAAGCAGGTGAAGGGGCAGAGGGTGGGGGAGCTCCGGTTCTCATCCCCACTGACACAGTGCTGTGGTTAATCCAGATTAGAGTGTCTAAAACAGGTCGGCTAAATCTGCAGGCGGGCCAGCAATACAGAGGCTGCTGTCAGCCCCAATCACTCACCCTGCACACACGCACACACACACACACACACACACACACACACACACACACACACACACACACACACACACACACACACACACACACACACACACACACACACACACACACACACACACACACACACACACACGCTGTAATAATCTCCTCTGTGCAAACTAGGTGCCACCAGCAGCTCAGCACAGACCTCCACTAACCACCACCTCCACCTCCACCTCCACCCCTTATGGTCCAGTTGGGACCTACTATATACTGTATATATACAGATACGTTATATTGTAGTTTCAACATCACTTAAATGTCCCCCTGGTTTATAGGCGGTCCACCACGGAGACGTACAGCTAACAGGTGTGAAACTGGTCCAACCTGCTGAGTCAACATAAAGCCCAATATGACCTGCAGCTTCACATTTTCTCAGTAGTAACATGCCTTGGTTAGAAGTGATGTCACATAATCACAACTCTTCCCTCAGTCAGGGAAACAGAGGTCTGTGTGCACCAAACTTTTACCAGAACAACTTTTCTCATTCACACTTCACCACCTGCAAAACACGTTCGATTTCAAAGATAAGAAAATAAAGAAAATCTTATTTCTTTTCTTTTTTTTTTACAATAAAATGAAATAATAATCACTCCAAACTAAACTCATTGGTAACAAGGGAAAGCTTTGGGATTATTCGGTTTGGCAACATGGATCAGGGAAGACAGGTTGGGGAAAGAACAATGGCAGAGATGAAAAGGAGGACAAGGACATATGAGAGGAAGATAAGTTTGAGAAATTGTGTTTAAGCAAGTAAGCAAAGTTTTAAGTGTGATGTGGATAAATGCAGGAGGGAGGACACAATACTGCACAGTACCAGTGATTATTCCTGCTGTTATCGCAGCTCTGGCATTTCAGGAACCTGTTGTTTACTATTACAAAAAAGAGATTTCATTCCCCACTGCTATGACTTCTTTGTCATCTTTTACTTGTTTATAAAGCCTCACACCTTCATATATCGCTGAGTGCCTTTCATTTTATGTCCCAGTGAGGAACTAGGAAGTGAGGGCAGATCTTCCACTGCCTTTCCTTTAAATGTTCTGCATGTTTCCTACTAGAGATGCACCAATCCAGTTTTTTCTGATCCAATCAAATACCTGTGCTGAGCGTATCGGCTGATACCTGACACCGATCCGATCCTACTGTTGAATGAATGAAGCGTGAACCTGTCCATGTGAGTGAAGGCATCAGGCTCTACATAAACATTTAGCCTTGTTGAAAAGAGAGAACTAATTAACACAGATATAAATGTACTTAATACTATTTATTAACAAATAACACAGTGTACATTAGAAGCAAGAATAAATAAATAACTCTTCCATGTAAAGTGCCCTGCAAACAGATATTTTCAAATGTGATGTAAAACCCTAACCGCTGCTGCAAACATAGAACTGAAGTGACTACATCACTGTAACTGTATTACTGTGTATGATATTAATAAACAGAAATGACTGGATCAGATCACTGTAACTGTATTACTGTGTATGATATTAATAAACAGAAATGACTGGATCAGATCACTGTAACTGTATTACTGTGTATGATATTAATAAACAGAAATGACTGGATCAGATCACTGTAACTGTATTACTGTGTATGATATTAATAAACAGAAATGACTGGATCAGATCACTGTAACTGTATTACTGTGTATGATATTAACAAACAGAAATGACTGGATCAGATCGCTGTAACTGTATTACTGTGTATGATATTAATAAACAGAAATGACTGGATCAGATCACTGTAACTGTATTACTGTGTATGATATTAATGAACAGAAATGACTGGATCAGATCACTGTAACTGTATTAATGTGTATGATATTAATAAACAGAAATGACTGGATCAGATCACTGTAACTGTATTACTGTGTATGATATTAATAAATAAAAATGACTGGATCAGATCACTGTAACTGTATTACTGTGTATGATATTAATGAACAGAAATGACTGGATCAGATCACTGTAACTGTATTAATGTGTATGATATTAATAAACAGAAATGACTGGATCAGATCACTGTAACTGTATTACTGTGTATGATATTAATAAATAAAAATGACTGGATCAGATCACTGTATCGGCCTCATTAATCACAGCACATCACAACACATCTGATCCAGCTACTTAGTCAATATCAGAGCCGATATCTGATCTAGGTATGGGATCGGTGCATCTCTATTTCCTTCAGGGCAGATGATGAGAGTTCTGCTTTTATGCCCTGAATTGTGGAAAACAACAAGCTCCAGTCCACTATCAGGTGATCAGACTGATAAAGCAGTGTGTGAGCAGCTTTGTACCGTAGCTGGTCAAGATGGAGCTACTTGTAACTACGTAAAAGACACTGTTTTATTGTAAGGGATCATGACCCCAAAATGTTGTTTATTATATTTATATACATCATCTTTCTGTATGTAAAATCTTCTTCTGACAGGTAATCAGTAACTAACTTTTAAATAAATGTTTCGGAGTAAAACATGTATAATATTTCCCCCTGAAATGAAGTGCAGTAGAAATATAAAGCATATATACAGTATATAGCATACAATTGAGATAATCCAGACAAGAAGCTTAAAATTGTGCTTAAAACCATACTTGGGTAAATGTACTTTTGCAAACTCCTGATTCTTAAAAAATAAAATTCAGTCATAAGTGTAATATAAATTGGGGTAGCGCTCCCTTACCAACACTTTTGTTTGTATTTTTGCTTTTAATATCATTTTTCCTAGTGTAATATTTTCATTATGTTCATGGTATTTTATCAAACATTTTATTTATTGTTCCTGTTCATTTTCCTTTTCCCAGTGAATGTCTCTGCACAGCTTAGAAGGGGTAACTGGAAAAACTAACCCTTCCCTGATTCACTGTTTACAGGTGGTTGCACTGGTAAAACTCTTCACACAGTTAACACAACCGATCCACAGTTTAGTCCACACTGGACCACACTATTCAGTACTTTCAGTGAAACTTCAAAAACCTTCTTCATTGAGAAAGCCTTGCCCTGCCCACCATTGCTGCCCGCACTATTGACCGATGAAAGAGCAGTGTGCGCATCGGGATGGCTAGAAACATCGGTGAACTTCAGCCGTACTCGTTTGAGCCTCACACCAGGGGCAGACAGGAGGCAGAAGTGCCCTAAAACACAAGGGAAGTGCACACACATCTCCTTCCGTCGAGGAGGGTTAAAGCAAACTTGCACAGATACAAGACAGTATAGTCAAGGTCAGACATTTTAGCAGACATAAACAGAAGAAAAACATGTAGAGTTGAGATCAAAGTTAGAGAACAAAGTATTAATTTGTGATTTATTACAAAACATTTTTATTATTTATTGTTCACAAATTGATAGAATATCCACTGTGGCTATACCACTGCTGTACTAGCATCTCATCTCATCTCATCTCATCTCATCTTCATCCGCTTAATCGGGGGTCGGGTCGCGGGGGCAGCAGCTTTAGCAGGGGACCCCAAACTTCCCTTTCCTGGGCCACATTAACCAGCTCTAACTGGGGGATCCTGAGGCGTTCCCAGGCCAGTGTGGAGATATAATCTCTCCACCTGGTCCTGGGTCTTCCCCGAGGCCTCCTCCCAGCTGGGAGGAGGCTGTACTAGCTGTACTAGCATGTTTATTTAAATATCCAAGACATTTCAACAAAAACCTTTATTTTGTGAAAATCATGCACCTGGTGATAATTTCCTTAATTGTTGGACATACCCTATTTATCTGCAGCTCTCCTGGTTACTTTGTAAGGTGGCAGTTGTTCTAAGGAGACTGAAACCCTGAGACAGCAGTTTGTCCAGATGAAGGCCAAAGGGATGACCCTCTCAGCCATCAGACAGAGAGGTTGGCGTTCACACTCTGTGATTTCAAGAAGATTGAAACTTTACAGAGACACAGATTAATTAAAGTCCCTCAAAAAGGCCGGTCGTCCACGTAAAACAAGTGCAGGAGAGGACAGGATTATGAGAAGATTCTCAATAGGGAATCAGTTCAACTCTGCAGCTGGAGTTGGTCTCCAGTTCAGTGCTGAACAGGACAAGGATCTGTCTCTGCACACAGTGTCTCATCATTTAGACTTTTTGGACTGAAAGCCCACTCTGCAGTGACCCAACCTCTCATCAGCAGAAGGAATAAAAAGGCTAGACGTGCCTTTGCTGAGGAGCATGTTGTGTGGACAGAGGAGAAATGGTCCAGAGTGACTTCAGTGAGGAGAGGACGTTCACTTTATTTGGGTCTGATGGAAACATTATGTTCAGCGTAGGACTGGGGAAAGACTGAACCCAAAGTGTGTAAAGAAGTCAGTTTCATTTGGAGGAGGAAGTGTCATGGTTTGGGGATGTTTTCTGCAGCAGGAGTTGGGCCTCTTGTACAGCTACATGGCAGGTGAATGCAAATGTTTGTGAATCTCCTTCAGCAACATTCAACACCTTCACTCCAACTGTCTCCCAATCAGCTGCACTTCTCAAGACAATGTCCCCTGTCACACTGTGAAACAGGTGAAGCAGTTCCTTAGAGCTAAGAATGCTGAAACAATGGAATGTTCAGCCCAGAGTCCAGATCTAAACCTCATAGAGAATCTCTGGAAAATCTTCAGCATCAAAATAATGTGTTAGAAACCCACTACAGTTACTGAACTGTGGGAGAGAGTGAGTCAGAATGGACCAAGATCAAAGCAGAGCAGTGTGAGAAACTAGTGATGTCCTGTGGGCGCAGATGTGCTGAAGTCATTCAAAGCTGTGGCCTCTACACTTCCTGTTCATTTTTCAATCCTAGAGAAGAAAACATTGTTGAAATCTTCTCTTCTGACACAATCAACACTGTTCTCTAAGTTTGATCACTGCTTTTTTTCACTAAATAAAGGTTTTTGTTGAAGTGCCTTGGTTATTTAAAAAATAGATATTGTATCAAATTCGGAAAAAAACAACATTTCAGAATAAATCAAAAGTTAATACTTTGTTCTCTAATTTTGAACTGCATTGTATGTATTGTGAAAATGTATAGTTTCTGGATCTACTTGAGTTGTGCACTTGGATTAACTCTCTGGAGCCTATTAAAGCTTATAGCAGTATGACTGATTGCGATATATAGCCTACTGTTATGTCGCACAATCCATGCAACAATGAAGAGCCCTACTTTTCGCTTTATTCTGTATAAACACAAAAAAAATAAAAGCTACTTCGAAGACTATAGTGATACACAATGCAATGCTACTTGTTGTTAGTGTTTTAGGTTATTGTGTTATGAGTAAATAAGTGTTGGGAGACAAATGTTCTGGTACAAAAGCTAATCCTGAGATCTATATTAAGCATCAGGTGTTTCTGTCACATCAGTGCATTTTGGACGTTGGATTAACTGTTGAGATGCATGTCGGAAACAAAAAAACAGGGACATTCCATGTAAAACTACAGCCATAATAAACTTCTTATACAAGGTACGTGTGTGTGTGTGTGTGTGTGTGTGTGTGTGTGTGTGTGTAATGAGTCAGGAGTTGCAGAGTGAGGTGAGGTGTGTCAGTGTGGAGGATGAGTGATTACAGTGGACAGTAATCCTGCAGATGGATTAGCAGGTGGTATTAGGAGAGGAGGAGAGGGGGGTGGGGTGCAGCACACTGCCACCTCTGAACTGTCACAATATGGAGCAGCAGCTCGCAGGGCCTAACCTCCGTCTGCTTCATCCCGGCAACACACGCTGGACATTGTAACACACATGAAATGAATGACAGCCACTGAAGCGATGAACGAGCGATGAGGCCTACAGTCGCTGTTGTGGGTGCAGGGAGACAATCTTGTGTATCTCTACGGAGGAAATGTCTTTTTAGCTTGATGATGAGCAGCTTTGTTTTTAACTTGATCTACTTGGATTTGAAAATTTGACATTTAATTGCAAACATAAACATGAAGTTTTCCTCCTGTAATGATGTGCTATTTCACTCTGTCACCTCTGCAAACAAAGGTATATAAGTGAACTTTCTAGTGCCCCATACGTATTTTGAAAATAAATACTATGTATTTATTGCTGAGTTTTATGTGTTTTAAAAGGCTCTTCTAGGGAAGGGCATCGCAAATTAGCTTAGGCTATAAATGCTGCGGTGTGTGGCACTGGTTTATGTACTATATGCACATACTTGTACCTATACAAATTAACATTAAATGGATAAATAAATCATTTTTTAAAGTCAAACTTACAACTTATTGGGATGTCAGTTTTTGGCATTCTCTATTGTGAACTATGACCTCATGATATGTATAACAGTAGTAGAAATGTTCTCTGTATCAGAACTGGACCTGGGGATATAAGGACTTATTCAGGAATTACAATTGTATTTTTACTCTCCCTATAACTCGTGTTTTTTTCAAAGGTGTATCTATTCCAGTGATATTCCCATAATAAGTAAGTCATGTGTGACAAGTGAAGGTGCAAACACTTGATTTGCTGTTCAGTGAGATGCTTTGGTCAGTGCCTGGGCCATTCAAAATGCTATATTCCAGTATTATCAGTGACCTCCTCACAGGTGCTGCTCAAACAGAAGCTGCATCACATGCTTATTTCTTTATTCTGCTCTTTCCTCCTCACACTGCAGGTTGTGTGTCAGAGGTCAGAGCATGGAACAGACAGTGATAGCTGCAGCATAGTTAGATTGTTTAGAAGACTGTAGAGACAGTATTGAATGATCACATGTGCGTGTCAGAGGGCTCCCTGGATTTATACTGATGCTGCAGTGAAGTATACCAAGAATATTGTAACACAGTGAAGGTCAAGTGCATTTAGAAACCGAAACCAACCAGTTTGATGGTGATGAGAACCAGATGGGAACAACTCTGATAGGGTCATACTTACCCCCTTTTCACCCCAGATTCAATTCAGAAGTGTTTCTCCATGGTTGTCAAATGTGTTACTGCATATTTGACTTTAACTTCCAGTCGACTCCAGATGAATTGTGATGCCTTTGGCGGTGATGAGGATGTGAGAGGTTTCTTCACTGCAGCAGAGGAAGCAAAAGCACTGGCTGGTGAGGTGGCATTAGCTCAAGTTTAGGGTAGGCCAAGTTGAAACTCATCCCAGGCTTGGCAATAGACCCGCTTCACCCAAAACCTTCTGTGGCACTATTTTCCTTTCTACTTAAATCAGGACGAGAAAGCCTCACAAATGAGAAGACAGTAGTGATACTAGAACCTGAAATAAAACGGCAGCGTTTTTTAATTTTTTTGTCTGCTTATTTATAAAAGGGAGGATGATTTTTCCCTGTCTCTTTGAAGCCTTTGTTGAAATACAAGCTGGTGGTATCCAGCAGGAGGGCAGCGTGCAGCTTCCAACAAATGTTGAGTGAGTTTTCACTGACATCTGGTGGACAAACATCACTAACTGTCTTTAATGTGACTGGTGGATTGTACATGTCCTGTATATACCGTAGATGTTGCTCCTCATGGGAATGTTTGTGTCTATGGTTAGGTGAGTTTATAAAGACTCTAACACACATTTGCATTAATTTGCAATCAATGTAACACTGACACAGCAAAATCAAAAGTGTTAGATTTCCAGTGTTGGTATTGTGTGTTCAAATACAGAGTCAATTCAATACCTGTTCAGTCTAATTCAACTATGTGAGAGTTAGTGTCTCAAAAGAGCTGGTGTTTATCCAGTGAGTTAAATCCAAGCAACTCTGTTCAAATCAACACTGAACACTGTCGCTCCCAGAATTCCAACGTATTCAACAACTAACTTTGTTTTCGCCGAGTATCTGTGTGTAAGTAAAAGAAACGCAGCATGTCTCTTTAATAATACTTTCTATGCAGTAGTATTTTATAGGTGTGGATAATCAGAGACCATGGACTGTTACAGTGGTGTAGTGGTAGTTTATGAGTGGGGTTCTGCTAGGTAGAGCAGTATGGAACCATGAAGGAAGAGGGTAAACGTATACTTTTTTATTATTGTCTCATGCAAAAATAACATGTCCAGCACATCTATTGACAATTATTTAAAAAAAAAAAAAAAGATCATATACTCCTATACTGTATATTCCAATGTCTTTTTGGCTGCTAGGTGGGTATACGGTAAAATGCCAGAATAAGAGGTGGGTATACTGCGTAAACCTGGGTCTACCCTCCACTACACCACTGGACTGTGATCAGGACATAGTCCCATGTTAAGGTTAGCATGATTGTTGTATACTATGTTTTGATGGGTGCATTAATGCTCCTTTAGCACAAAAGTGTGGATGAATATACAGAAGAATACATGTTTGGATAACATTCGTGTTTTTGAAATGAAATCAACTTTCAATCAATGAAATCATCATCATAAAAGATTTCTATGTTGAGTTATATACAACACTCTCCACAGTGTTTATATGGTTTTAACCTTATTCAGTGTTAGATAGATAGATAGATAACTTTATTTATCCCCGAGGGGAAATTAGGTCATCGTAGAAGCGGTACAAAGCAATCAGAAGTACTAAAAATAAAATACAATATAAAATACAAAATAAAATACAAAATATGAACAAGACAACAGAACACACTGATAGTGTTAACTCTAACAACTCCAACACAAACGTGAGTAAAGAGTTGTGTGGAGTGTGGAGGGGAAGGAAAGGAAAGAACTGTGGACTAATAAAAAGCCTCTCATATGAAGACGGGACAGTACTGGAGTGACACCAGAGGAGGGCAGCAAAGCCATAGACATAAAGAGTAGACGCCTCATCGAACGTTGGGCCTATTGGCGCTGACGAGCGGTGGAGCCGCCATCTTGGCCCGGTCGCCCGCTCCACTCAGTGTAAGGACAGGACACGGTTCAGCGTATTTTAATATTCACAGTGGGATTAACAGTAATAGAATATTCTGATATATGATATATGTGATGTATGATAGGTGTTTTACAAACACTATAAATATAAACACAACAATAGAAATCATTTATAGAGTATTAATAGGCTGTATTTCATACATGAATACATAAATCTCTCTCTCTCTTTCTCTCTCTCTCACACACACACACACACACACACACACACACACACACACACACACAAACACACGCAAGCACACACACACACACACACACACTCAGAGAAAATTAAAATACATATAAATCAAGAGTATCAATACAATTAGGTCAGAGAGAGAGATGACATTTTGGACACATCTAAATACAAGTCAAACAGACAGACACACACACACACACACACACACACACACACACACACACACACACACACACACACACACACACACACACACACACACACACACACACAAACACACACACACACACACACACACACACACAGACACACTTTCATTTAAAGCACTAAAAAAAAAAGCAAGAGCCGAACCCTATATGTTTATAAATATTTAGAAATGATCCATGCTCTGCCAGTCGCATAGTCGTGGTAGTGGAGAGGAGAGGGAGGGTCCACATTTGAGCGAGTGTGTGTGGTATACAAATATATATAACATTTTGTTAAATCGATCATTTTCACACTGTTTTGTTCTTGCACAGTTACATATTAAAGTGTAGCTCTAATTGGTAAAGAAAGTGATGTTGTAGGAGTACTTTGTATAGTATCTAAAATGACTGTGTCCTTGTTTTTAGGCAAGGTCTAATTATGTGAATGTCTTCTTTATTACATATTTTAATTATGTAGTAATTGTATTTAATGTGCAAACAAAAACACGGGGCATAGTTCAGTAATATACATTTTAAATTATACAAACCATTTAAGATTTTTCCTTAGTTAAATAAATGTATGATTTTTTCTTTTCAGACTGTTTCAACTTCTCTGGTACAACTGAAATAAAAAAGCCTGGACTCATCAGTTCTGGTTTACAAACATGTGACGTTCGTCCTGCTTTAAGTGGAGATGTGGAGAACCAAGTAAAAATGTATGGAACATTTAGTTCAGCTGTGAGAATATCGGGCACAGAGTGGAAACACATGTTAAATCTCTGATTCATTCTTTATAATAAAGCCCACATCATGTTGCTCCTGTTTGATGAAACAGTTTAACAGCAAAGGATATTGGTCAGATTCTGTCACTTCTCCTTTGATAGTCTAAACTTTAAAAAAAAAAAAGTGACATGACATGAAAAATAATCTCATAATTCATGTCAATGTCATGTTCAATATTTAAAAAAACAAAACTGAGAATATCTGAGGTGACCTGAGATTAACTGTCTCTGAAGTGTCTTCCTCTCATGAAACCACAGCACATCCTCCGCTGACCTACTGCTGGAAATGTGCAATCCATTTACACTAGACCACATGTACGACAACCCCTCTCCTCCCTGCTTCTCCTTTCATATCTACACAGGCTTGCACACACACATCTGGCCGGGGGGTAAATTAACTAACATTCCCACAGAGGCTAATCTCCATGCCTCTACTGTGACGAGATAATAATAATATAATAAGGGACAGCAGCTCCTCTGGCAGCTAAATATGTATCTACCTGCCACAGCCTGAGGGACTCACTATAACATTCAAAAATGCATGGATTTATGTATAATTGTTTAAAATTGTACTGTACCGTACTGATTATGAATTGTAATATTGTAATATTAGATTAGAGCAGGAATACGCTGCACAGTGCTCTGGCATCTTGTTCCTTCTGCTGCTCAACTCATAGGCTCAACGAGTCACTCATAGAACTGATCTGGTAGGATGACCGATCCAAGATGGCGGCCGCATTTCTCGCGGCCCAACGTTCGATGCGGCATCTACTCTTTATATGTCTATGAGCAAAGCAACACTGCGGGTGCGCGCTGCCGTAAAACACCGAAGAAGAAGAGAAAAGTCACGCTGCCTTTCAGAGCCTCGAGTTGGTGTGTAAACAAGTCCACACGGCTCAGAAGCACACGTTCATATTCGTTTAATGGTATGAATTCTAGTTTGGTTTGAACTTGAAAATAACTGTGATAATTCACTGTGGAATAGGATGAATGAGTGTTTACAATGAGTCAGCACGCAGCCGCATTTCCGTGACAGAATTTATAATGTAAGTAAATACAAACAAACAAAGACACAAACATGAAGTGAAAACTATCAGCAAAGGAAACTGAGACCCTTCTTAGTGAAATGGGGGATGTGTTATCTTGACCTTCGTCAGGAAAAGCCTCGTTTTCTCTTCGCTGGATGGTTTATGGGCACTAAATCCTATGATGTCCAACAAACCTGAACGCACCTCCTCCCAACCCGGATGTTTTGTTTCATCACGCTGTTTAGTTTCCGCCAGAAACACACCAGATTTCTGTGTTCTGTCTGAACCGAGCCTTACATCTAAGACAGCAGTTTACAGTGACAGCTTCGCTTTGACATGAACGACGTGCCTTTCCTTCTCCCGTTGGAGTTCATTTAAACTGAACCTGCATGGAGAGACGACCAGGACCTCTTAATTCTTCACTCTTCTCAGACACTTAGCGAGTTCCGTTTCCTCCTGCGGGATGCCTCGAGAGTCGTATCCCTTCGTGGAGGACAGTTTCAGCCGCTTCCCGTCGCAGAGTAACATTTACGGGCTGTGTCAGGCCGGGGAGCAGGAGCTGCTGGCGGCCACTCTCAAGGGGAAGGTGGTGTGTTTCAGGTACCAGGAGCTGCAGCACAAAATCCGCCCTGTGGCCAAGGAGGTCCAGTTCACCTACATCCCAGGTACTCAAGACACACTGGCGTATACTTACACTTACAGTACAGAGCGGTTTCTATTCTGATACAGTGACGCATTTGTTGGATCAGATGGAACATGGCTCACTGGTTTAAATGACCCTTTATGTTTTTTATTTTTCCCAATGTTTTCTTTTAATGTTGTAGGTAAAGCACTTTGAATTACCCTGTTGTTTAATTGTGCTTTATAAATAAACTTGCCTTGGTCTGATAGTGAAACCATATCAATGATCACACAGGGGAGTTAGAAAGAAAGAAAGCATGCCTTTATTAGTCCCGGGAGGGGACATTCACTTGTCCACTCTTTTTTGTTGTTTACACACACACACACACACATACATACACATACACATACACATACACATACACACATACACATACACACATACACACATTCACACATACATACACACACACATACATATACACATACATATACACATACACACATACACACACACACAAACACACACACACACAGGGCTCAGATATGCACACATGCACAAATGGGTTCTTTACACATGCATTACTGGAGAGGTGTCAGAGCGAGAGGGCTGCCCCATGAGAAGCGCCCAGAGCAGTTTTGGGGTTCGGTGCCTTGGTCAAGGTCACCTCAGCAGTGCATAGGGGGTGAAACGGCACCTCACCAGCCACCAGTCCACCCTCCTCTCATTGTCCGTATGGGGACTTGAACAACGGCCTTTCGGTTCCTAAGCCCCAGGTGTGTCAAAGTGATCCAGTAAAGGGCCGCTGTGGCTGCAGGTTTTCATTCCAACCAAGCAAGAACACATCTGTTCCAACGATTCAGTTAATTGAGTAAGTCGAGTCAGGTGTGTTCTTGCTTGGTTGGGATGAAAACCTGCAGCCACAGCGGCCCTTTACTGGATGAGTTTGAACCATGTGCTCCATGGTCTCTATGGACTGAGCCACTGGAGAAATCACATAGAGATACACTTGTTCCAAGCAGACTATTTGCATTTGTCTTAATACATGTCTGGAGGGGATCTTAAGGTGTGATGAAGTATTTCTACTCATTTCATTGTGGTATTTCTATTTTTACTGAAGTAAAGGATCTGAATACTTCATCCCCCACTGCACATATACTGTACATTTCAGACATACTGATTGTAAGTGAAATAAACACAAAACATCAGGAAACAAAGAAACAAAAGTCCCAAGTATGCGAAAAAGAAAAAAATAATGATATCTGCAAAAGTGAATACAGTAGTGAATATCATTGAGTACAAATCATTCAGTCATTGGCTATATAAACACATAGGTCATACAGCCAAGAGTACTATAATTAAAAAAAACAAAGCTAACTGAACAACAGCTGTTGTAATAATATAATAAAATATAGTATCATGCAAAACCCTTATTAGATTTTTTTTTCCCAATCTAACTATGATTGCTAACAGTGCTGTCCTGTTGATTTAGTTTGTCAAAAAGAATCCGGTTGTATAATCATCACATATCCTGTAAAGCAACAGATGAGTCAAAGCAGAGCATCCATCAGAGCCTGTGTTCATGTGACTCTGTGGTTCCACGGTGGGGCTCCTTTGACCGGTGTTCTCTGGTCTTTTTCCAGATGTGCTCAACAGGGACAGCTCCTGTCCTCAACTCCTGTCCCCCTCTCTAGTCCTAAACTGTGGCATGCTAAATAAAATCTTCCACATGATGAAAAGTAGCCAATTTTTATTTTTTATCAAATGACGGTAGCTGTTCCAGATGAAGCCTCTTCACACATGCAGTTAGCACCTGTCAATTCAAAAGACAAAGAGAACATGTGCATTGAACTCGGCCTGTATGCATACTTGACATGTTGAGACAGTAAATCACGTCTGAATTGGATTGTGTTTAATGAAAGAGTGGATTAATGAGATATTTGACGTTTTCTTAATCCAGGTCTGTGTCATGGCATCGTTGGATTTCGGCACATCTCTGACGCTCTGTTCTGTTGGGACTTCTGTCACTGAGACAGGCCAAACCCCGTTTATCTGAACACACTGTCCACATTGACATGACACAGATCCGGATTCAAATAAAGTATCCCTTTAATAAATATCCTAATTTCATTTTTTTCCCCTTTATCTATTATTATTTTCAACAGCAATTATCAACAGTCTTCCTACACGGTGGACCATAATATGAAAGATAACAACAGAGCCCAACAGATTTTTTTAAGATCAATATGGCGGCCGACATAGTGACATTTCTGAGCTGGAGTGTAAAGAGACCTTTTCTTTGTGGATATGCACTGATATGATTTTGCCAAGGTACTCAGAAGACTGCTTTCCTAAACAAATAACTTATTTAAGAATACTTAATATTATTATACATCATCATACATTATATACAGTATACAATGTGTTACATTGTCAACCATTCTAGAAATGAACACTGGAAAAAATAACAAATAAATAGAAATCAAATAAATAGCTAAATAAACATCATGTTCCCTATCAGTTAATTGCTGACCATTTAGAACAGAATAGATCTTTGTCATAGAAGAATAAAAATCACTAATCTAGATAGATACAAATAATTAGCTAATTGATTAACATTTAAATTAAACAAATAGCTATAGGTCTCCATTTCAAAATCACAAATCTGCATTATATATTCTGTAAAAAAGATTTTCATGTCTGTGCATTTCGGAAAACGTGCAGTGATACAAATATGTCTGGGATAGACCAATCTTGGTGGATAATATCAGCGTACCGTGCCCAAGCACGTTTCACGGCTAAAGTCTAGTTCGCTTGACCAGTGTGAGTGCAACCGTACTGCGCCTGAGAGCGGTACACTTGCTGGCCACGGCCCGTTAGAGAGAGGTAGACTTTTGTAAAGCACGTTTGCACATGTACGGGCACGAGCACGAGGCCTACGGCGGCTCTGACGTCATTTTATGTGCGCCTGTTCGGACATAGAGAAAAAAAGGAGGGACCATGCGCGGACATTTAAAACAATGGCGGTGAAAGGTTCACGTTGGTGTGATTCGGAGGTGGAGTGTTTACTGCAGATTTGGTCGATGAAAATATTCTAAAACAGTCGACAAGACGCACAAAAACTCTGAGGTCTATGGAAAGATTTGTAAACAAAGCCACACATTGCGATGACGTCATCAATGCGTGTGATGTGTTACGGCGTGATGACGTACAGGCAGCAAGAAGCATTCGCAGAGGCCCAGGTAGTGTGAGTACAAACGGGCCTGGAGGGGGGGACAAGTACCCTAAAGCACGGGGCACGGTACAGATCGACAGTGTGAGTGCGCCCTTAGTCTGGCTCTAGATGACAAATTAAATTTCAAAGGTTTTCTCTGCCTCAGATAATCTCAACCAACAACTCCTGATGAATGGACTTTTAACATTCATACAATGCTTTTATTGTCTTAGCGACCCCTAAAGCGATATACAATATGAACCTGCATTCACCCATTCACACACACATTCATACACTGATGGCAGCCTCTGCACCTGGGACAAATATTCACACAATTTGGGGTTCAGTATCTTGCCGAAGGACACTTTGATTCACAATCTTTGATTAGAGGACGACCACTCTTTCTTTCAAAAATCTTTTTATTGAGTTTTCCTTGGATGAAAACGAATGCCAGGGCACGAGGGATTCACTTCAGCACACATACAGACACACAGGAAGGGACAACAAAGACAGGAGGGGAAGGACTGGAGGTGGGGGGTGCAGTTGTGCATTCAGTCACTCAGTGGGTCCGCTAAAGCCTATCACTCCAACTGAAGCCCATCGAACCGCTTCACAAACTCAACAAAGCCATCCCACGTCCCATGGATGTTCTGAAGAACACCATTAACAGCATACCTGATCTTTTCTAATTTGAGATTACACATGATACTCTTAATGAGATGTGTGTGGGTAGGTGGGGCAGAATATTTACAGTTTAGCCAAATCAACCGCCGCACTAGTAAGGAGGAGAATGCCAGAGCCTTGCGCTGACAGGAGGTCAAGGATATGTTTCCTGAGGTAACCCCAAAAATGGTCATAAGGGGAAAGGGAGTAACAGTTTAAAAATAAATCAAAGAAAGAGGACCAGAATCGAAGTAGTTCAGGGCAACCCCAGAACATATGGTATAAAGTCTCAGGGCAGAGGGTCAATGTCTGGGTACATTTTTGTCAGGTCAGCCTTACAATAATGTAAGCGGTAAAATACCTTGTACGGGCTAAGACTGTGACGTGCACATATGGATGAAGAGTGTACACGATTGGAGTCTGCGATTGGAGTCCTCCCAGTGCTGTTTTGTGATTGTTAGAGGGCATGTTAATTGAACTGAGGATGACCACTCTACCTCCTGAACCGCAGCCTCCCCAGTCATGTTCCATTCAGTATACTGATCAGATTGTATTTTAGTAAGAATGCAGTTTTTGTATTTACTCCTGAAACTGTGTTGTTTTCCGTACGTGTCAGTTGTCAGTTGTTGGTTGATGCTGCAGCTTTGATCCCATCTTCTTTTTCTAGTTGATGCAGAGATTGTATCCATTGATGCCTTCACCAAGTCTCCACCCAAAAGAGGCCTGGTGGTGGGCATCACATTTGTAAAGGTATTTGCTCATATTTAAGTTAACAAGTCATAGCACGTTGTAAATACATTGTTAATAATGACTGACCTCCTGCAGGACTCTGGTGACAAAGCCACGCCCTTCCTGAATATCTACTGTGACTATGAGCCCGGCTCAGAGTTCAACCTAGAGTCGATTGCACGTGAGTGAAGCAGTGTCCTCAAGTGTACGGTGCTTACTCTGACACATGCTGATGCTAGTGTGTGTCTCTGCAGAGAGCTGTCTGAATCTGGAGTTGCAGTTCACGCCCTTCCATCTGTACCACACTGAGTAAGTGTGCTGCTGCAGAGCCGTGATGCACTGTGAGCCCATAGACAATTCATTCTACACGCAGAGGCATTTAGCAGCTAACTTTGGGGTCCACCCCAGCTTTTCACTCTCACATGGATCGCTCAGGTTCACACTTCAGTTGGCATGGAAACTACCGCCGCAGGCCAAACCAGTAAGGAGCTCGTATTGTTCAGGATTACAGATCCAAACATATGAAATAACCCACTGCTGACCAATCAGTTGTGAGGAAAAATGGAATCCCCATTCCACCGTCCCAAAATAACCGCCGCCCCCTTCCAAAACACAACCATCCTTAACAGTTATCTGCAGTACCCTTACATCAACAGCATGTTAGGACTATTGGGATTATTAATAGACAGTAAAGCTAAAAGACCTGGCAAAAACATTCCCATAAATATATATTCACATTAGAATAGCTGCTTTTAGTATTTAATAGCTGTATTACTTTCAATGTTTACATATTAGTGCTGTAACTTTTACCTCACTGCAACATTACTTTTATTGCTGCAATAAATTCATTTTCCGGCATTTTTACTACACCTGATTTAATATGCTGTTTTATTGTAGAGGTTGTGAATGAGTTTTAGTGTGGTTGTATTGTCAGAGAGCAGCTTCTGTACAGATGGTGTCTGTCTGACAGAAAACATGACATGTGACATGAGACATGAGTATCTGGACGGCTAATGTCAGCAGTCTTTCCTCTCTGTCAGAGTGCAGTGTGACGACGGAGGCAGAGAGACCGTGTTTCTGCTCAGCGGGCATGACCAGAGGATCCACCTGTATAAGGAGGTCAGATGAGAGACTGTGTGTGTGTGTGTGTGTGTGTGTGTGTGTGTGTGTGTGTGTGTGTGTGTGTGTGTGTGTGTGTGTGTGTGTGTGTGTGTGTGTGTGTGTGTGTGTGTGTGTGTGTGTGTGTGTGTGTGTGTGTGTGTGTGTGTGTGTGTGTGTGTGTGTGTGTGTGTGTGTGTGTGTGTGTGTGTGTGTGTGTGTGTGTGTGTGTGTGTGTGTGTGTGTGTGTGTGTGTAATTGGGAGATAATTGGGATTTAAGGTGTAATTCTGGCACAAAATCATCCCATGGACCTTTTTGTCCATTACATTCATCAAATAAGCCATCGCGACAGTTTTTTTCCTGTAACAACTGTTAATGGAGAAATTAGGAGAGTCACTAACAGCCGGATGTGGCTAACAGTGATTAGCTCTGGGCAGTACGGTGAAGTGGACTTTTTAACCCCTAATGCTGCTCAAAATAACAGCAAACCTCTGCAGCAGCATGAGAAAAGTCCCTACACAGAAAACAAAGCACCAATGGGCTCCTTCCTTTGGGATTGACTTTGGTAATCCACTTGAATGGACTTTACTATGAGAGGAGCTGGTACAGGGGCCATTAGGTAAGTCTTTAAAACACTCTTTAATAAACTCTGGGTTCACTAACTACGTTGTTGGTGCTTTGTTTTCTGTGCAGTGACTCTTCTCATGCTGCTGCAGAGGTTTGCTGTTATTTTGAGCAATATTAGTGGTTAAAAAAGACGTTTGAATGCCTTCACCGTACTGCCCCGAGCTAATCAGTGTTAGCCATCCCGGATTTCCTTCTTTAATAGTTGTTACACGAAAAAAACTCTCATGGTGGCTTATTTGATGTATGTAAGTGCCGAAAAAGACCATGGGATGATTTTGCACCAGAATTACACTTTAAGAGAGTAACGTACAGTATAGGGGACAGACCTAAAGAAGATAGATGAATGTGTGTCAATAAAGTTTACAAAAAAGCCAACACACATAGTGACCGTGAACGTGTCATAATGGCTCTGAAAGAACAGGCTCACCTGCAGTTACATCTTACAACCAAAGAGGCCCCTAGAAACAACGTATCTCAAATCTTACGGATTATGACTTTAAAGGGAATGGGTGATGACATTCATGTTTGGCCCAAGGCACACTCATGACTAAAGAAGAGACTAAATACAACCCTAACCCAGGGAAACATAGAAGAACATACAACCATTTTAACACTAGAATTGTCTTTCACTCAAAGTGTTTAAAGTAGAAAACAAAATGCTTTCAATCACATCCCAGCATTTTCTTCAATAGTTGTCATGGAAATGTACTCCTCTTCCATGTTGGGTTTTAAATTTCATCCTTGACCTCAGGAACAGCAACAACATTCATCATTGTTCTGTCAAAGAGAAGTCTTGTGGATAAAACAGGATGGAAGCTCCAGGGAGGCTTTTTTCCTTAGCAAGAGATTAAACAGGATGGTAATGAGTTTTACATATCCGTAGGAGACATTCACTTTGATTCATCATGCAACATCAACATCAGAGTACTATACAGCCTGACTCTCCTGTTTCCAACAGAACGCCTCCCTCCACCAGTTTGAAGAACAGCCAGTGGAGAGACTCTTCCCTGAACTACAACAACTGCCCAGCAAGTTAGTCTGCCGTCCCTTTGGCTCTCTCACTTATTGAGGCCAGGCAATATAGCCTTATGATTTTCCTGCTCAGTCCAATTTGCTTTATTCTCACATCTTAATTTAAAAGAGTGTTCTGTTCATGTTCAGCTACTGGGTTTGATATAAAATACAGTGTCAAAGTTTACCCCCAAATCTAATTCACAGGTGTACTGTGACAGAGAAAGCATTAAAACATAGTGAGAATGTTTGAAGACACCGTCATTACAAATTGAAATGTAACAAAAGACGACAGAAGCAATATAAATGCAACAGACAGAGGAAAGAGAAATGAGTGAACTGTATTCACAATAAGGTAATGAGACATAGAGAATAAAGACGAATAAAGAAGTTTTGAAATCCGCAGCATCAATGTTGCATATAAGCTGAAGGAAAACCGTTTCTTTCTACTGCCATCACATTTGCTGAGCTAATTCTAGGTATAAGCCATGACTCTGTGTGTATTGGTTGTGTTTCCCCTCCCTCCATGCAGTGTGCTGTGGTTGGATATGTTGAGTATAGCTGGGGGCCAGCGACTCTCAGCATTCGGCTGTCAGAATGGCTGCGTTGGGCTGGCTCTGGTGAACCAGACAGGACCAGGTGAGCGAGACCAAACACTGAATAATGGTTCAACTCTATCACTCTGTTTCCCTCCAGAGTGTGATAGAGGAATACAGAGACTCGTAAGTTGTGTTATATATGATCCCAGTATGCATATACACTACTGTGCAAAAGTATTTGGCTGCCACGTTAAGGTTGTGTAAGACAGTTTCATGTCAAAGGCCATATACCGTGGCAAGACTGAGCAGAGCAACATCAACTGGACCCTGTTCTATTCCTGATTCTGAGTTTAAAGGGGGGCGAGCAGCAGTTGGGCTGGTGTTCTATAATGTCTGATTGCTACCTCCTGATCGGGCGGTGAGTGTAAAGATCTGTCTCAGGGTGCCGTGGCCTCTATGGGGTTGAAGCATGTAAAAGGCTAGAAGTAGTGACATCAGGGACATTTTAGAAGCTGGATGGTTCAACTCATAGTCATTTCCTGTATCATTCGCTTCACCACTGCCCCATAGACTAGCGGCAGGTCCTGAGTTTATCGATTCCAATGGGGGAAGTGAACATGAAAATAAAGGGTTCCTTAGCCCATTAGTCAATGAGTATGAGTATAAATATTCGACCCAGAAACAACGTATCTCCAATGTTATGGATTATGAGTTTAACTCTGTTTCTGTCTCAGCAACAGTCTTTCCAGATCTAACATTCACAACTCGTTTTTGTCGTGCTAAGGTTAAGTGTTAGCTGTGAAAATAAAACATAAACACATTATTATTAATATTATTATGAACTTTTCATCCATCCACATGATGTTCACTACACTTTCAAACAAGACACCAGACGTGTATACCATTTCATTCCATTGGTACAGCCTGCAACATCTTTCATAAAGAGAATCTTTGGTTACATCCAGTAACTACTATTTCTTCTGCTCTTCCCATTCTGATCCCTGACATTGTGTGAGTGCAGCACATGTCTGAAATCCAACCCTCTTCCACTCGTTCACCATGGGCCTTTTTCACAGCAGACATTTTGACTTTTCATATTAGGAAAAGCATGTGTCACTAATAACATTAACGATGGCTCATTCAGACCGATGTGAGCCCTGTGTGGATGCAGCTCTCTCTTTCATTTGATTGGAACCAGTCAGTGGGGTGCCAACACATAGGGCTCCAGCTCCATTGTGTGTATTACAAACCATTGTGGAGTGTTTCGCCGCTGATAAGCTTTAGATGTATTTCTGTTACTCCAAGTGTTCTCCAACACTAGCACAGGACTGTCTATTTGAAATGACATAATACACCCATACATGTGATTTTAATCACCTGGGTTCCAAATATACATATTTTGTATCATTTCCATCTCCTGTATTTAATGACTACAAGATGCAGTAATCGTGATAATACCATCAATCGTAGAACTACTCCGTACTTTGTTTTACTGACATATGATGTGATTGGTCTTCATCAGAGGTTTTGCAGAGCTGGCGCTTCCAGTTTGACAGTCCAATCTCTTCAGTGCTGCTGTTCCCTCTGAGCTGCCAAACTGAGGCCAACCAGCCCAGCGGACACAGAAGTATGTTACTGGCCTGTTTTAGTTTCACATCTTCACACTTGTACCCCTGTCTGTCTCTTCTTCAGTTTGCTCTTTCTGGAAATTCAGTGTCACATCTGGCTGTCATGCTGGATAAGTCTGAGACACTTCTTTTTCAGGTGTGGAAAGTGAAGGCTACAACCTTCTGGTAACCAGTACTATAGAGATGGCAGTTGTGTACAGGTCAGAATCTGATAACTTTATAAAGAATCAGTGGAGTTCACTCACACATTATCACTGTGCTTGAGAACGTGGCTCTACGCTGAGCTGTGTGTGTGTGTGTGTGTGTGTGCGTGTGTGTGTGTTCTCAGAGATGTCCAGGAGCGAGGCTTGTCTCACTCGGTGTGCCTCTCAGAGAGTGACCAGTGGGACGCAGTGCTCTGCGCTCTGGTCATTGACCTGGATTTTGACGGGCAGAAGGAGGTGCTGTTGGGAACATATGGGCAGGTCAGAGCTTCTCTTTATCAATGGACTTCATCAATAGTACATTAAAAGATTGTCATATTCTAGATTTTCAGTAAATCCCACGAAAAGCTCTAAACTTTCTGACAGCCTGTCTGTGGCTCTCAGCTCCAAACCCAGTATTTTCTACTGAAGACATTCATCTTTTTAATAAAATGCCTTTCCCTTTTTAAGAAAGGCACAGTCATTTCCCAACACAGCTGGACACTGTAGTTCTTAACACGTTTCTCTCTCTCTCTCTCTCTGAAATAACCTGTGATTGGCCGGTGTCTCCCATCACGGTTCCTTATTCTAAAGCCTGAGCACAGAGCAAGTCTAGTTTTCTCTTGAATTACAAATCTGATTAAAGATTATTAGGGTTTTTTTGCAACACCAAAAATAAACGGCCTTCCCCAGGATTAAATATGTTTCTATGTATAATAATAATCTGATTACATTACATTAAGCTTTTATCCTCTGCCACTACACCAACATTACATTAATAATAACAATAAATAAACCTAAACACTAGTACAGTAAGTTTTGCAGTATGCACATTAATAGTTAGTAGATAGATTCATTGTTGGTTTTGGTCTTTTCATGTGATTTGTTGACAATGAGAAAACATAATAAGACTTGGACTTCTCTTTATTGATCCTTTGGGATGAACTCTCACAAGGAAATTGAGTTACCAGCAGCTTACAAACACACAAGGAAGGTATAAGAAATACAGTATAGGATAAACAATAAACTCTTAGCTAAATAAATACAGAAAGTATATAGAAAAAACAATAAGCAATAAAGTCTTAGCTAAAAAAATACAGAAAGTATAAAAAACAATAAACAGTAAGCAATAAACTCTTGGTCAGATATATATGAGGTAGAGATATGAACACAGATCAAATATAATTCACAGAAAGTTAAATCAGATAACTTAAATGTAGAGGAAATGTATCAGATCAAATATGTATGACTGTATATGACAGAAATGAGCAGCAAGATTAAATTATTGCACTTAAGTGGTGGATAAAGTTATTGCACAAAGAAAAGAAGTAGATAAGTGTCCAGGTATGTATGAGTAGAATATTGCACAGTGAGTGGCTCCCTCTCCTTCCCTTCTGTCCTCTTTATTTCCTCCTCCCCCTGAGTGAGGAGTTGTAGAGTGTGATGGCCTGAGGGACGAAGGAGTTCTTAAGCCTGTTGGTCCTACACTTGGGCAGGAGCAGCCTTCCACTGAACAGGCTCCTCTGGTTGTTGATGACTGTGTGCAGGGGGGGGGCTGCCATTGTCCGTAATGTCCAGCCAATCATACCAGATTTACACGTGAAGTAAAATTACATATAGAGTGCGTCCAGATCAATTGAATGTAATGGAACATGACATAATAAGACATATTTGTCTTCAGTTCTCAGGCATTTCATTCTAACGACCCACTGGTGTGGTGAGTTCTTGCCGATGATGATGTTTTCTCTCTCTCTGCCGTGCAGGAACTTCTTTGTTACAAATTCCAGCCGTCAGGGCGAGGACAAGATGGACAGTTTCAGCTGCATTGGAGGAGGAGCTTCAAGAGTCCTTTGCTGTCCATCATCTATTTAGACTTGACCGGCGATGGACTGAGAGAGCTGGCTGTCCTCACACTAAAGGGGCTTCATATTTTGCAGGTATGTAGCACAAAGCTGAGTTACAATGATCTCAGATGCTAATAAAAGCAACATAGCTTCCTGTCAGGGCCAGTGCCTCTCTGCTGTTGGTAATAACTAATAATAATACATTTTATTTGTGTAGCTTTAGGTACTTAAAGACACTTTACATACGGTAATACAATAAAAATCATTATAATACATTTAAAACAAATAAAATTAGCAACAGGTAGGCTACAAGTGAGTGACTTAAAAACAAGGAGGCTATATTTAAGAAGTAAGTTATGGTAAAAAGATGTAAATTGATGAAAAAGCAGGCACATTTAAAATCAAGTAGTGATGCAATAGAAATGAAATGAAATAGTGAATTATTGGGGGTTGAAGGCTATTCCGAAGAGATGGGTTTTGATTAGTGATCTGAAGGTGTGCTGGTCGGTGCAGTCACGGATTTGTGTGGGTAGTGAGTTCCAGAGGGAGGGGGCAGCAATGGAAAAGGCTCTGTTGCCTCAGCTCTGACTGTTGTTCTGAATAGCACCATAAAAGATGGATCATCTGTTAACAAGTCAACACAAAAGTGTGCTCTTGAACTGAGAAAATCTATTTTTCTTATGGAGGAGAGACTTGAAGCATCAAGTAGTTGTTGGCCTCTACTGGCCAGCAGAAGCAATTGCAGCAAAATTGATCGAGCTGACTTTACAGATCCTTTGCACGTTTTGTGTCCTGTTGTTTGGATCTGCGGTGGCCTGTAATTGTCAAAAGCAATCCATTTTCACATAAGAACCAAGCTTGAGAAGTGGAAGAGATCCAACACAAATATATATTGAACACATAATGACCTAATACTTTCTAAAATGCTTTTTCATTTGCTTTTCCACATTCAAATGAGCTTTTCAGTCATTTTGTGATGTCGTTTGTTGTCTTGTTCCCTGTCTTTTCAGCATACTCTTAGCAGCACTGCTGATTTGGTCCTGCAGCGGCTCGCCCTGATGGTGTCTGCGCTCACAGCCGGCTCTGAGCTGGAGTCAGCCAAAGAGCAAAACGCTGAGGAGAAACATGCTCCAGCTAAGGAAGAGGAGTGTGCAGCTCAGACACCATCAGCTTAAGAAAAACTGCATATTTAGTTTCCATGTGTAAGTCCTGAGGCTCCAGACGCTTTGCCTCATTTACAGGAGGAACGCGGAGCATTTTCTCAGGGGTGTGTATTCCTGAACAGTTACATCTAGCTGTGATGACAGACACGGGTTAGAACATCGCATGAATTCAATTCAATTTATCATATAGTGTCAAAGCAGTTATCTCAGGACACTTTCCATATAGAGTACGTGCAGACTACACTCTATGATGTATTGCATTAGACACCAAAAACAGTAACACTGGTTCTGTGGTCCCATGCTGACTGAAGGGGACAGTAAGATAAACTGGAGAGCTCACATTGAGGTGATGTGCTGTAGATTGAATAAATAATAAATCACATTTACTTCTCTACACTCACTGTTGTTGTTTGTCTTTTGTTGGGTATTTCTCACCTGTGCTGTCACTGTGTTGTTTCGTTGGCTCATTTATTTGACTTCATGTTTAATTTGACTAAGGAAACAGAGGAAAATTCAAAACACTTGGAATACAAACTGTTAAATATTCAAAAAACTTAACGGCTCACCTGAGGAGGCTAAAGTGCTTATCAGAAATGGCAGGAAACTGAACAAATATCAATGATCATCTGGGTTGTAAGGTAACAAGCAATTACATCACACAACCATGACACACACACACACACACACACACACACACACACACACACACACACACACACACACACACACACACACACACACACACACACACACACACACACACACACACACACACACACACACACACACACACACACACACACACACACACACACACACACACACACACACACACACACACACACACACACACACACACACACACACACACACACACACACACACACACACACACACACACAGATATCTCACTCCAAACGGCAAACATCTGAGAATGAGAGCTTCAAGTGAAATTCAGCTGAAAATCATCCCAGGGTCTTTTTTGGCAAATACACTTACCAAATAATCCATCGAGACAGTTTTTTTCAGGTATGAACTATAAACAGAGAAATCTGGACAGTCGCTACCAGTAATTAATGTAATGTAATGTGGCTAACACTGATTAGCTCGGGGCAGTACGGTGAAGACATTTAAAGGTCTTTTTTAACCACTAATACTGCTGAAAATAACAGCAAACCTCTGCAGCAGCATGAGAAGAGTCCCTACACAGAAAACAAAGCACCAACAACGTAGTTAGTGAACCCAGAGTTTATTAAAAGAGTGTTTTAAAGACTTACCTACTGGCCCCTGTACCAGCTCCTCTCATAGTAAAGTCCATTCAAGTGGATTAATAAAGTCAATCCCAAAGGAAGGAGCCCATTGGTGCTTTGTTTTCTGTGTAGGGACTCTTCTCATGCTACTGCAGAGGTTTGGTGTTATTCTGAGCAGTATTAATGGTTAAAAAAGACCTTTGAATGCCTTCACCGTACTGCCCCAAGCTAATCAGTGTCAGCCACATTACATTACATTAATTACTGTTGACTCTACTGTATTTCTCTGTTAATAGTTCATACACAAAAAAAAACCTGTCTCGACGGCTTATTTGATGAGTGTATTTGCCGACAAAGACCCTGATTTTACGCCGGAGGAACTGAAATCATTTATACCGATCACAATACACAAGATGTGGAAAATGATATAGACCCAGACAACATTTTTTTCTCCTCCATCAATAATAACTGCAGCTACTATATATGTAGAAGATCAACACAACTGGAACATTCACTTTTTTCGTTTTTTTATTTCTATTTATGTTATTATTACTTTCACATGTTCGGAAAAAAAAACTAAAAACTAAACTAAAACTAATTTCACATTGTCACTTTTAACAAGTTCCTGCTCCAACGTGTCTCCGGATTCTCGAGGATTCCAGGGATAAGTGGAACCGGAAACAAGTGCACCATTTTTATCTATTTATTTTCCTTATCAAGATTACATTTTTTCAGAGCATAGCATTACATAACCAAGAAACTGTTCTCATTTTGTGAGGCGTGTTCTAGTTGGAGGTTCAGAAATAATCAAACAAAATAAAAGTAAAATAAAAAAATCAATGTAAGACCCATTTAGGCAGCCTAAAGTATAAAAGTCATTTTTAAAGAGCAGCGGCTCCTACCCATGTCGCTCCCCATCAGATGGCTGTGTGCTGGCCTGGCCTCTCTTTCGGCCGGTCAGTGGCACTGTAGTCCTCTCTGGAGCTCCAACTACATGTCTCCCCTCTCGCACTACAAAGGCAACAATAACAACAGCTGCACTTATCACACCGAGGACTTCGGAAGGAAACAAGACGTGAAGATGACTTAAGAAAGACATGTTCCAGCGCATTACCTCTGCGAAGCTGTTGCACTTGTTTTAACGGCTGGTCGGCTCGCACACTGTTGGGCTGCTTTATTTTAAGGCGCGGGGTTGTTTTTGCGCGTCAACAATCAAAGAACCATGCTGTCGGAGCGACGGCGAGCGCGTTAAATGAGCGCATTTCACTCACTGGCTTTTTATATTTAGCTCCGTGAGGGACGAGCGGCAGAGCAGCGGAAAGAGGAGACCCCGATCCCGGTGTTGTCTGACATTTTGATCCATTTGAGTGCGTTTCGAGCCCCCCAAAACTTCGTTCGTATCTCGGTGCGCGTTATCAGGTTATGTGGTGGTGAGGGCGCCGTGTGTGTGAGGGGGAACAGCGCGAATTTATATACAGCTCCCGGGGAAAAAGATGATGATGGCTGGTGGTGGCGGAGCCGCCGTGGAGCATAACGGGATATACTCAAACCTTAACCTCCACAGCCTGCAGCAGCCCCATATGGAGGCAGATAACCCGGACTCCCGCAAACGACCGCTGGAAACTCCGGCGGAGGAGGCCGGCTGCACCAAGCGCACCAACACTGGCGGTAAGAGATACACAATAACCAAAACACACAGCTCATCCGCCGTGTCTCCTCCACTTGAAGTCAAACGTGTTGTTGTAGAATCCTCTGCATGCACTGGTGGAAGTATAGCAGCCAGACACTGGCGTCAATATCACCCACCGCATGCACAGAAAGTCTGCAGCACAGAAGCGCGTTCAGGCTGCATGTACGGCTCTGACATGTAAGGCTCTAACATGCAGCACCTGTGTAGCTGGCCCTCTGCAACACTGTCTGGGTTTATGGCTGTTACTTCGCACTGCATATCCCAGCAGGGAGAGAGCAGGCGGCCTGAGTGAGTGGCCTCCACAGGTCAGCTTTGAATGTGAACCCAATCACCTCTGCTCCACATCTGGAGTTCTGCTGTGAAGTCTTCCATCCATCGGAGAGGTGGTGATTTGTGTGAAGATGTTTTAATATTACAGAGAAGAATTCACACTGGTCCTCTGTTTATCAGTGTTTATTATGTTGTAGGCTCAGACAGGGATTCCCTAATGCTTTCTTGTGCAGAGACAAACATAAATCTGCGTTTTTTCCCCGAGCAACACAATGTGAGGAGGCCTTTGTTGACAGATAACAGGAGTGGAAGCAGAGAGGATATGACAGAGATGTCAGTGCGGTTTCTTGTAGTGCTGACATCCTGTAAATCAGTAGTGAAGTCAAACATCCTGCCTTTCTGGGTCCTATAGATTGGAACACCTGAGTGTTGGTACAGGGCCCTTCTGTGTTACACCATCACTTCACTTTATAATGTCTTAATGACCTAATAACCCTCAAGACAAGGTGGACAGTGGCTCTAAAGGGACCAACTGCGATCCTGGACAGTTCAGTGTTGATTTGTGAACACTGACAAGATAATAACAGCGCTCTTGTGTTCACTTGAGATGCTTCATTGACTTTGTAGCAGTTCAGCTTCAGGGCTGAAATGATACTGGTTTGGAGATTTAAAATGAACACATTCAGTAGTTAAGTGTGCCTTTTTAAGCATAAGCATATCTTGAGGTGAGTTAAGCAGGAAAACCACCCAGTGAAAATCATACAGCCCTGTACTCATAGTCGGGTACACCCATTACCACTTGAAGCATAGATTCCTATTAAAGTCAAGTTATTTATAGGTTGCGGGGTAAGCCAAATCTCAGCATCTGTTTGGTACTTTTGTTAGCCTGTCATGGTGTTTTCACACATTTAAATTCAAGGATAATAACAGACTGGACATGTAACAAGCACATCCCAGAAAACCAGGGTGCAGTGAGAGCTACTTGCTGTGGTTAAAGACCGCAGACACACTGCAGCACCATTTTAGCTAATTGATCCAGATTTCTCTTTCTGGAGGAGAAATAGTGACAGCCAATAACAAATCAACAAGGAGGTGTGTTGCTTTATTACTCATCAGTAAGATGTCGGCTGATTCAGTATGCCAGCTACTGTACGTCTTGTACATCTTATTTCAGCTTGTGATTGTTCTGGTCTGCAGCTCAAAGGGAGCACTTATTCAAGAACTTAATGTTAATTGGACGTCCATGGAGAGCCGGCAGTCTCTTCACCATATGTTGCTGAAATTTGCCTTTTGCTTTGTCTGTCATTGTGTCCCAGACACCCCACCATTTGATGACAGCAGCATTATATCCTATGGCTTACAGCACGACCCCGTCTTCACTGCACCTCAGAAATGTAATTCAAGTAGGGCACATAAGGACCCTCGTGCCACCATACAGTATTTTAGAGCAGATTCAGCCCACATATCTAAAACCATGGTGGAACAGAGAAGTCACATAGTGTCCTTGCTTCTAGGATACTTTTCACCATTCAGATGTAGTACAGAGACTTCCCCATGATCTCCCCATCCAATATCCAGCTGATATGAGCGGCTAGACGGTGTGAAATTGCGCTTGGAAAACCTTAATAAATACTAAAAATACCTAATTCACAAAGACAGCTCTGACTTCTCACTGCTGTCATTTCTATAATGGTTTCACACACCATTTTATCAGCCTGCCTCCATGTTCTGTGTCTCTGCCCTGCTGCACCGCAATGAATCGTGTCCTGATGACGGTCGAACTCTAAACAGGCTGCCTGGTTTTTTATTTTATTTTGTGCGTTATAGAAAAAGGTGGGCACGTGGCTCTATAATACTTATAATAAAGTATGTGCTATGCAATATACTTTTTTGTCACCACAACAACTTGTGATGAATATTTTAGAATAATTGTTAAGATTCATGTTCATCATTTGTAATGTGATATTTAGTTTGTACTTTGGGCTGCAAAATAAATGTATATATATATAAACATTTATTTAATCATCATCACGATATCAACTTGTGCAACAAACACATTTGGAAGGAGAGCAATTAGAGAGAGTATCTGTTGAAAGCTGCACTTTAAAATCTAACTACTATTCTTTTTCAATGGTGCCTTTTGTTTTCACTTCAATATTCAATTTGTTCAATAAAATCATTTCAAGTCATTGGTTGTATCTTCAAAGTATACTGAAAGCAGCAGAACTCCACTTTAATATCTGTTTTATTTATCACGAGCAATATCATAATCGCGATGTTCAACGATATCGCATATTTTCCTAATGTGGTGCGGCCCTACTGCTTAGTTTGTTTTTTTAATGCTGCCTTACTGTCCCATAACGTCTCAGTGCAGTAATGACAATACATACTTAAGAAACCCATAGGGCTCAACTGATTTAAGAACCACTGGTTTATTACTAAAATTATATTTCTCACCTGTACAATTTATTTAGTGTATAGTTTGACCTGAACAGTTGAGCCAAGCAGCATCAGTCTACAGGACCTTTATCCTTTCCAAAATCACTATACATGTATTTAAGGCGTTTGATTCTAAAATAAATGTACAAGTCAGCGTAGCATTGTCTCTAAGGTGTTTGCATATGCATTAGCTCACCAAAATGAGATTTACAGAGGTGAAATGTCAGAATGGAGAAGGATCTGAGGCAAATTTGGACCACAGCACTGCAGGCTGAGCCCAGGAACCAGAGCTCTCTGCATATGTTCACATGAAATGCACATTGAGATCATTTATCTATTTATTTATGTATCCATATATCTTATCACAGTGTGCTTTTTGTAATGTGTTTAGCATCACCTTCCATTTCACGGGGTCTACATGCATTACATGTAACATTGTAAATCCACAGCCGTTCTGGTAATAGTGGTAGGCAGCCTGATAATCCTCAGCCGTCCCTGTAATCACCAACCCCTCGACTATGTCTGATATTGATCACATTATTCCTACCGAACTGATCATTAACGTGACTGGCAGTTACAACAAAGAGAAGAAAGCCCGTGCTCTTTCAAAGCTGAGCTCCTCGTTGTGCATTAAAAGCCGTGGACACTGAATGAGGGAAATGACTCCTCTTTTATCAGCATTGCCCTTCTCTCCTCCAAATGAACATCTTTCATTCATTCCTCTCTCTAATTACCCATACTCAGTGCCCATGTTGCTGGCAAGCATGCACCTTCCAAAAGATTGTGTGGCTGAGGGATTAGGTATGATCTCGTAATGTTGCTAATGGAAAGGTTGGCACAGGAATGTGAGCTGTATTTTTTTATTTTTTGGTGGGAAGGACACAGGTGCCCTTGCAGAGCGATTTGACGTGCGCGGACTGTGAATTTGCCAGGTGGCAGTGAAAGAGAGAATGAGGGAGAGCGATAGAAATGAAGACAGAGCAAAGCGGAGAGAAAAGGAGAGATAGATAGACCGTGAGAGGGAGTGGAGTCTACAGGGAGGCTGTGTCTATATACCAGAGCATCTCTCAGTGAATGAGACTGGTAGAATTTTCTGGAAGCCATTTGCTCCAAAGCCAAACGGGCCACAACGTTAGGGTTTGATTTGCGGATGAAACTAATCAGCAGCCAGGAAAAAAAGGGTTCCCTTTTTACAGGTTCCCTGAAGAGCACTATTAACTGAAGCTGGACCCCCCCCCCCCCCCCCCCCCCATGTCGACACACAGACACTGACACACAGGCATATTGCCGTTTTTACACACATTCAGTCACTTAAGATACCTCTCGCCGTAAGATTTATAGGCGTAGTGATTGGCTTCATCACCCCCCTCCACCATTCTGCGGCACTGCCATTTGCAATGGTTGATGAGCCCCTCCGCCCTCTCAAACATGGCCGTCTAAGGGATTGGGGGTGGGGGAAAGGAGGAAAGAAGGGTGGGTGGCGTAAGGCACGCTGTCTGAGATCACTCCTCCTCCATCTCCTTCATCATCTGCTTATGTTATCCGTACACCTCTTCAGCCACTGTTGAAGGTCAATCTACATGCTTCTCCATTCACCGCTGAAGCCCGCTCCCCAAGCCACTTCACCTTTGTCACTTTCCACTAAAGAAAGTAAGTGAATGGACTGCCATACTTTATAGTGCTGCGTCAAAAGAGGCGGAGTAGAGGAGAAAATTCAATTTTTTGGGACCGGCATCAGGGGGGTGGGGACATGACGTGCTGGAGGTAGGAGGCTACCCATTGGCCGAGCGAGGTGTCAGTCCTGCGTGCTGCTGCAGACGGACAGGCCACTCGATGAATATGGATGAGAGCAGTGAAAAGGGTGATGCGGCAGGGAAGACCCCCCCCCCTTCAAACCGATGCAGGCTTGAACAATGCGTGCCGTCTTTCACTGAAAACACTGAGAGCCTGCATTAGCATTTTCTCAGACAATTGAGGCTCTGGCCAGCTGCAGGCATGGCTCGGATGCTGCGGTGAAATCTCTTTTTCTGCACCCACTGATGAATTAGACCTCGGTGAAAAAAGTCGACTGGCCGCATTCCTCAACACTACCATTGCACCTATGCCTAGGCTAATGTTCAGATCCCCTTTAGAGATTGTGCCCCGGCATTGATGGCGATCTGACAGAGGACTTGAGAAGCAGTAGATCTCAGAATGGGTAAGCCTCAAACTCTTTTTGTCTGACTTGTTGAATTTATCCATCATGCTAGACTATTTCATACACCTAAGGCTCATTTGTCCATTATTGCTAATTTTTGTTCCATCGTCCTTGCTGCCTGTCAGTAGCAGGTTAGTCCATTGAAATGCAGAATGGGTACTTGGAGGGGTAGTGAGAAGGAGGGAGGATGGTCACAAGGCATTTCCTCCTGACCCACCCCCCTAGAGTGACTTAACTAAACACATTTGGCTCAGCGTCCGTGTCTCTTCTCCAAGCCATCCTTCCAGTATTGGAGGCAGGGGTTTGAACTAATACCCTACTGGCTCAGCTTCCCAATGTGCCCCACTGCTCCCGTTCCCTGGCGGATTGCAGCAACAGATTGCCATGTTTACTCTACCACATGACGCCATTAAAACCTGTTACTGTGATCTCAGACACTAGGACAGAATTAATTATTGACTAGTGACAGCAAACGTGGCTGTGAGGGCGACGGAGGGAATCTTAGTGGCTTCCTCCCCTGCTACGTTTACTCTGGTTGAAGATGAGTAGAAAGTTACGCAGTGGGTTTTGGCTTGTCTGTCAACAACAGGTCTTTGGATGTTTGGATTCTGCAATCAGCGTCATTCAAATTAAAGTCTTTGGCTACGTTACTAGATATCTTGCGACAGGAGTAAGGGCTCAAAAGCTTTACGGCGACCGTGGCAGACATGCATGATCTTTATTTTTTCACCAAGGTCATTTTATTGTTCTTCGTTGTGAGAAAAGCAGAGAGCTGACTGCAATAAAGCATAAAATATAAAGATCAGACAATGTCCAGGGATGAACAAAGCTGGTCGTGTGATCTGTGTATAGGTTTATCTCTTATTTCCTTTTTTAGGATGTTCTCAGAAAAATGACATATTGACCAGCACCTGACTTTAGATGGTGATGTAAATGTTCATTTCATGTCTGTGCTTTAAGGTAAATGTATGTGTGATATGTTCCACAACTATGGCTTATCAATCTAAATCAAAATGAAATCCCATTAACGATCATGCCATTGTCTGCTTATTTGTGAGAGCCATTGATTACGGGTGATGTGCAGGAAAACAAGCCGGTGTCTGAATGGAACATGAGGGGCATATTAATGCAATAAGGAGGAGAAGAGCTTCTTGTAGGCTGTGAAATTCCTTAATGTCACAGTGCCATGTTCATTCACATCTGAATCTAATGAGTGCATTACTGAGGCAACAGGTTGGTCTCAGTGCAGGGCGGTCCACCTCCATCCATCCGTCTTTCCTCCCAAACCATGCCGGTCAAGCCCCCACATTCGATCCCCTCCACAAAGCATACCATGCAGTGACATGGTGAAAGACTTAAGCATCTGCGATCGGGAATCTGTATCATACTGCCCCTGACACGTATAGATATCTATGTATAAGAAATCTCGTCCGACCAAAGATGGACAGTGCCCCTTTACATCTCTGTCCGCTCCAGTGACGTCACCTTTGAGGCAGCTGAAAGGATCGAACATGACGTCATTGCATCGAAATCAGCATGCAGAGGAGATCATCTGTACCAGTGCTAAGAATGCACCTGTACCAAGTGTTTACCATGATGTCATCGATATATTATATTTAGAATTTAGTGGGGAATCACTGCCGCCCCACATCAATAAATATGATATTTCTGATATATTGTTGGCAGGTTATTTAATTACATTCAGGTCCAGGCTCAATATGGGTTTGATTTCTTTTTACTAGATTAGCACACTCAATGTGATGAGGGTTTTCTTGGACAGACACTTTGCTCACTTTGGTGCTGATTAATTCTTAATTAGCACTGAAGGAAAAGGGACTTTCCCAACTGAATAAGAAGGAACACGTTTCCCTGCAAATTCTTCAAACTGACCGGGTGTCAATCACTGACGGCTACAAGCCACAGTAAGCCACAGAAAGCCCCTTCCAAAATGGAGGAGATTTAGACCATCTTGGCAGTGTACTCTTTGAACAAATCTCTGGGATTGGTTCCCATATGTTTTTCTCACGTCTGTTAATTACGAAGGATCTGTCTGTGTTGGCGTTCATGAACTGCATGGATAATGACATCATGTGTTCGCACTTAGTCCTCTGTGTGGAACGTTCTTTCTTAGGATATAAAGGCTGTGTTTTGCAGTCAGACCGGACTGGTAAATCTACATTCCTTTTATTCATGTGTGAGAGTGATTAATAACTCTGGACCTGGCTTTGTGTTTAGTGAGAGGTTTTCTAAAACTCCTTGAAAACAGTTAAAATTAGACCTCTGCAAACTGGAAAGGAGGTCATCATTTACTCTGCAAGAAATCTGGGACAGGACACAGAACATGTCACAGTCTCTGATAAAATGTGCATACACTGAAAGATACAAAGAACTCAAAAGGCTTCTTCCAGAAACCATCCCTTCACCAGAGGAATACACACATTATATCATTGCCTTTCCCCATATATGTCAAAGCTATGTGTCCCCATTGTGATTTTTTGCTTTGTCAGGGTTTTGGGGGTTGGACACCAGTAGGGTGTATATGATGATGTGCACAGCTACTTTACAAGATGTGACCCTTTCCCACTTTGTGTGTCTCCCCCCCCAGAGGAGGGTGAGTACTTCCTGAAGGTGCTGATCCCCAGCTATGCAGCCGGCTCTATAATTGGCAAAGGAGGCCAGACCATCGTACAACTGCAGAAAGAGACGGGTGCCACCATTAAGCTGTCCAAATCCAAAGACTTCTACCCAGGTAAGAATAAACGCTCAGTAATTAAAATCGATGAGCATAAAAGCTTCTCTATATGAGAGGACTGGTTGGACTCATTACCCAGCTGAAGGAGTGATGCTCTGGTGCAAGAGAGCATTTGATATGTCCTCTTCATTTGGCTTCCCATGAGTAATTGCAATCCATTTTGAATCACAAGCCAATCATAAACACTTTGAACTTGATTATCCTTCCTATCCTTGAGAGACTAAACATGCATGTAGATGTTAAAGCTGTCAGACGTAACATTTAAGTCTGCAGTTTAAATGAAGTTGCTCGGCTAGCAGGTTGCACCCTTCATTGCAGGGCTTGCTTGTTTTTACAGTATGGAAGGTTTCATGTTGGTGCATTCACTCACTTTTCTACCCCCCCCCCCCCCCCCCCCCCCCCAAAAAAAAAAAAACCCCAAACAAAACATGAGCACAAATGTCGTGCCGCAGAGGACACAGCGTACATAGGAAGCATTCATCGTGCTGGACAGTCTCACTCAAAAATGGCAACAGGAGAAGGATGCTCGTGTAGCTTAGTGACCCCTATCACGTGGAGGTCATAGCTGAACCATCTTATCCGTCTGAGTCGGAGAGGAGTCTGGGTGTTTGTCCTTCATGCCTCAGAGGAGGCTTCAACCTGCTGAAAAATAACAGGTGCTGAGCGCCTCGCTGCTTATTAGGTCCAGATGTTTCCTGTGATAACTGATGCAATAATCCCTGTCTAGTAGAATACATTTTAGTGAGTACAACTAATAATTACCTTAGGAAATTGGTAGCGGTGCACATGACCTATGAAATATCAGCAGCATGTGAGAAATACTATACCTTTTTAAATTATGGGGTTCACAGACAGTTCTTTGCCTTAAGCAACTACCACTATAAAACAGCAAAGGCTGAGAAAGATTGTTCCCCAGAACTCAATTTTGCATCATAATGGCTTCCTTCATTATTGATTCTGTCCTGTGACCTCTGCAATTTCAGTTGAGTCCTTAGATTAAGGAGCACAAAATCTTACACTACAGAAAAAATGCACAGCCTGGTTTGAATTGGACCTGATCTGTTGGGAGTTACATGTGATATATTGGACTGACAGAATCATGGCAAAGAATCACTGAGCACTGGGGGAGAGGAAAAGAAGGATGTGCTAGCAAATATTTTTCTGTACTTTTTCTTCCACCATGTTTCTGCTAGCCGTAATGAAAGGATGCTTGTTCAGAGAAGGGCTTGACCGAGTGGGGTTTTTAAGGCAGATTCTGATACCGCTTTTATAGGGGGAAAATTCTCCAGTTATGGATATAACAGCTGATATAGTAAAATGTTTGAGCTGGAAGGAAAATAGACCTTTCCCTTTTGGATTGTGCACCAATTTTGCAAAAAACTAAGCACTTTATGTTCAGTATCAGTCCGATGTTTAACATTTAAATCAATTTGAATAGAACGTAGCTGTGTGACACCTAAATCTCACCTCATGATCTGCGAAAAAGGTTTACATATTAGTGCGTATTGGAAAACATATACGCTGATACCTATAGATATGATATTCCTGTGATAGGCCGATAGCCACCGATAGTATAACGATATATCAGTTTAGCTTGAGTTCAGAGGGTACGGCTTTCCCACATACGAGGGCAACTATGTTTAGGGGAATGGAGTATGGCTACCATATTGGCACATGAACAAGGAGTTATATGTATCCTTATTTCTCTCATTGGGTTGTGGGTGTGATAGGCCACCACCTGCTCTGCCCATCCCCCTACTCATTATCGTGATGAGTGAGAAGAGGAGTTCAGGGAGAGGGTGCTGGCAAGGATTTGATTGGGTGGTTGTTCTGGCCCACACAAGTAAAATGAAACGACTGCTACTGTACACTGCACAATAGCTGAGAGTGCTGCTTTCTGAGAAGTCATTCGACGCTAAAGCTTTAAAAAACTCTAGCTGCATTAAGTACGGGCAACTTGGTGAAGTTTGTATCGGCAACATATAGATGTTATTAGAAAATCATGTCTTGAATTTAAGAGGCGAGTAATTCGGCATATCAAATGTATCAGCTACATCTGTTTTACCTACTTCATCGTTGAATCAGCTGCAATACGGGCTAATGTCATTACAAACAGTTCACGCCCTCACCTCTCATCCTGCGGCAGCCTGAGCACGCTCCAACTACAGCACAATCGCACACTAGAGAAATCAAGGGACAACAACTGATGCAGCCATTTTCTCCTGCAATCCTTTCTGTGATGGCTCAGTCTGAAACTCACACCCACCTCACATCTCCCATCCGTTAATGTAAGACCCGAGAGCGTGAATTCAAAGGTCTTGATGGGAACTGTACAACTGGTCCCTGCTGTGGCGGACTGAGATGGATGAGCAGAGATAGTGAAGGGTGTGGATGATGCATGATTGTATTTGAGTGAGGGGACAGGGGGGCAGGCCCAGAAATAGCCTGTTTCAATCTCTCTCTGTGGACATGACCCCTCTCCCAGCTGTAGTCAAGCTGCTCCAACACACGCCAAGTTTCCTCTTTCCTCCTCCCCGCTCACTGTTTCTGTCAGATTTGGTTTCTGGTTGTTGGAAGAGTTCAGGCCAGATACGATGACATCATACTTCACTTAAAATTTAGTTTGCATGCTTCTCACACATGTTCAATGACGGTTATTGTTTTAATTCATTGGTTTGAACCCATATGAAGCGTTCCTTGGCTGTATTACTAGAGCCCTTATAAATGTAGCATGCAGTGCATTCACCCACTCGTACCGCGCATTCAGCACATACACACACCTACTCACACCTACTTACACACATCCGCATATTTAAGCAGCTGCTGAGAGAGCCGTGGGAGTTCACGATTTGAACACAAACTTAGAAACAAAACTTCAACCCCTTAGCTTGGTGCAGTTGGCCTCTGGCCAAGTACATGTATTGAGTTACTTTGCACAGCACGAACAGGCTGTTGTGATGTCATAGAAACACTGGGAGTATGTTTTCCATTATGTGATCATTAAAATATCAGTCACAATATGTGACCTCATACTGTTCATACTGTACCCTATTCCAAAGAGTATAATGGGAGGTGTTTCCTTTAAAAAAGTAGCAGATAAAGAATCTACAGCAGAAGCACAGGTTTTTGTTTTTCCAACTGTATCTCCATACGCAGTATGTATACTGTACTCACTAACGCTCCCTATAGGACACTATCACTTCTGTCTGTGATGACATCATGGGCAGTGATTTCAAACCAATGGAATCTGCAGCCTTTTTTAAAATCCAGATTCATGTCTGAGCCTATGGTGAACAACAGCTCTTCCTAGTGACCAACTTCCACCAAGAAAAGCTGTTACATTGTAGTATCCTGAAGTATGGTTCTGCTTTAAGGGGCTGATGTTGTATTGGACAGCAAGACTCTCTGTTTGCCTGACCTACAAGCACAATATCAGATGTGTCCCCACAACAACCAAACAGCTGCTGCAATTTTTTTGTGATCGGCAAAGGTCAGTCGATTAAAAGGGCACTCCATTTTACACGTGGAGGTCAGTTTACTCGTCACAAGGAGTAGCGCTCAGACTGTTTAAATAGTGTATGATGTAATCAGGCTAATATACTCTTCGTCATAGACTATACATTTTAAACCGAAAACCTGCTTTACAAACTGGAGGTTTGGAGTTTTAAAGGTCCCATATTATGCTCAATTTAAGGTTCATACTAATGTTCAAAAACACATTATTTTTTTCATCCTGTCTGAATATATCTGGATTCACCCTCTGTCTGAAAAACTCTGTTTTAGCGCCTGTCTTTTTAAAAAAAAAGCCCAGTCTGCTCTGATTGGTCAGTGTTGGGGGGGAATGACGATAGCAGCACTTTCTACCCACAGTAAATATATTATAGTTGTGATATATCACAAAGTCCTGACAGCACGTTTACAGGCACAGTTTCTGAATACAGACTGTGGGCATTTCTCATTCTGATACTCTTACAGTATTTACATAGCACTTCCACCTGCTTCATAATCCAAAATACATGGCAAGCTCACGTTTTACAACATGGGACCTTCAGAAATATATATATGGGCATGGGTCTCATGAAAGACACTACCAAGTTGCATTATGGGAAATACAGAACCCTGCGTTGTTACAGCTTGACTCCATACTAAAGACTAAAAGTCAGGATATCTAAGCCTCAACCATTCTTTTTTAAAATGTTGTCTCTTTAAATTCCTAAAACTTTATGGGAATGCAATACTAAATCACCCCTCCCAATCTAGTGGCTAGCATAGCTGCTAATGGTCACTGTTGAGCAGCTATGCTAGCCAATAGATTGGTGGAGATGTTCATTACTTAAAGGATATTTTGGTAATTGCTATGCTAGCCACTTTTAGAAGTTTTCAAATGATAGCCTACACAATTAAATTGCTAACCATTTGCCAGCTGTGATTTAATAAGGAAATAAGTAAGGCAGGGGCAGTTGAGGAGTCAAAGGTAGAAAAAAACATCTTCTGCTCCTCTTTTCTTGCCCACTAAGTTACTATGTTACCAGACATTTTCTTCTTGGCATCAAAAACCGGGACTTTGGAACATTACAGTCAATGTCGAATTGGAGAGGTTCACCGTTAGCAAGTCAAAGAAAAAAACGTTCCAATCGTTTCTCTCATTGTTTGTTTCAGAAACACCCTCAACAATTTGTATTCATTTTGTTAGCTTTGTGTAGCTCCTCCTTTTACGTTGTACATCGCTGTATATGGAATCCTTCAACAGTACAGTATTAATTTTAGTGTGCTAAGGTTGTCATCTGTTAGTTACAGTTAGCATGGAGCCGAACTTGCTCACATATAATTGGTTTACAGCGTCACATGACCACCAGCTGTTTTGCACTTGCACCACATTTTAGTTGTCTGCTTCCAATCCTGCCCCAAGCCATTTGATTTTTTTTAAATATTTGATTTATGTTTCTAATATGTATTTCTGATTCATACATAATAGTCTTTTTTAAGGGTTTGAATGTTTGCTAATGGAGAAGTTGAATTATTTTCTCTATTTTTCTTATTGTCAACAAATCCCAGGTAAAGACCCAAATCAACTATGCTTCTTTCCTACCAGCATGTATTGTGTGTATACCAAAGCCTGAAATATCTGCTTCATCTGTGACATAGAGTTCCAATGTTGTCCAAAAACTAAGACAGGCTGTCCTTATTCAATGTTCGTACATAGTCCTATGAAAAGTAATGCACTGTAATTAGTATGTAAACTACGGACATACATACATACAACAAAGGGCAGGGGGTTCAACTCTAACCTTCAACCCTTTGCTGCATGTCTCCCCCCTCTCTCTCACCCCATTTCATATCTGTCCTCTGTCATAAAAAGTCTGGAAAAACTGCCATAAATAATCTTTAAAAAAACAAACAAAAAAAAACTGAAGCCTTCCTAACCGTCTTCTTAGATGACGCACACTAATGTGAACATTATCTGTAATAGAAAGGCATAAAGCTGTTTCATGTGTCAGGCCGTGACTGAAGAGATGTGTGATGGTGATCCATATTCTCCTGCTCCTCTGACACCGCTTCACTGAATGATGTTTCCTGAAATTATTTAATAGACTACGTTAACGCTTTGTTTTCTTGAGATCTCCAATTAATTATCTCGTCATCACGAGAAAATAGAGGAAAATGATCTTGTTATCACAGGAAAACAGAGGAAATAAAATGTCTGTATGATCCTTTAGGGCTTCCGTAGTAATCCACGTATTTATTACTGTAGAAATTATGTCTGGGGCAAAGAAGGGAATCAAGTGATGTAGTATAAGAGCCCTAAAATCCGTGTAGGGAGGAGGTCAGGGTGGTGGATGGGTCCCAAAACACAGGACTTTGACCCGGAGGACCACTATTTGTAAAGTATTAAGCCAATGCACAACCTTTAATCTAATCTTAACAAAGTCCTATACCGTCAACTTTTGTTCATTCATTCATCTTCAACCGATTGTCCCTCTCGGGTCGTGGGGGGGCTGGAGCCGATCCCAGCTGACATCAGGCGTGAGGCGGGGTCCACCCTGGACAGGACGCCAGTCTTGCCTAAACTTAAATAGAATGTCATATCTCATAGATATCATACAAATTGTTGTGCATAAGTTTTTGTAAGATATCACAAAAACCCACTGATGAGGAAATGTTGATTAAGAACGCTCCAGTGAGCCACACTATTATACCATTACCATGAACACAGACACTGTAGATTATCCCACATACACCAACCTGATACCCCAGCACCAAAGCACCAAATATATATTAATCCACTGCTGAAAATAGTCCCCAACAAATGCAAATCCCCTCCTGTTTGAGTCATCTTTGCTCAGCTGTTTAAGGAAATTACTGAGCATTAAAAAAAATTAACTATACTGTATATTTGTGACCCCTTTTTAAAAGATTTATAAAGAACCAATGGACTTGGGGCTGTTGGATTTGGTCTTTTCATGAGATTTGTTGACATATAATAACAAAAATGTAGGTTATCGCAACTTAGATCGATTGCAGTCCTACAGTGGAAGACTGCATTTTGTGTCAGAATTCCTTCAAAAATCCCCATTTTAATGCGTCAGAGACATCAGTTCAAGACCATTGCAGTCCTAAATGAAACTATTTATTATACAAAAGGCCCTACAGTATCCCGTTTCTGCCTACATTAACAATTTACTGGTTAAAAGCATTACATGACTGTCTTATAGCATATTAGGACCAAGTACATGACATTTAATAATTGAATGGCTTATTTCTTTGCTCTAAATGGCAGAACACATTAATGGTATGCATGGTGTGTTTACCGTCTTTTTTCAAACATTGATTGTTGTGGACTTCTGGTCACCTGGTCAAGGTGTCATGTCATGTCAAAGTCGTCCAAAAGACTGTTTCTGATTTACTTGATTTGACAAAATAAAATAAAGTAAAATCAGTGTTTACATTTTTGAAAAGCCATATGGCAACAATATGATGTGATAATATATTCAGCACTGGGATTTCAACTAAAACATTTCAGCTCAATTTGTAGTGTGAATAATTACTTTAAAATTCTGCTGATGACAGTAATAATATTATGTGACATGCTAGCAGTCTGCATAAATAAATAAATCAGACAAATGATTTGGACAAGCTAAGGCAGAGGCATGTTCTCGTCGCAGAAAAGCTTAAACAACAAGACAGAAGAACTGAACATTTCTTACATCAGGATCAAGATAGTCACTGGTGTCTTGGGAAAAACTGAAGACTGAGATGTGTGCTCTCAGGGGCGCTGACATATTTCTCTCCCCTCCTGCCAACAAGAGGACGAGCCAACTCTCACTGCAATTCAAAGCCCAGAGCTTTTATTATGAAATTTGTCACCCTCAAGGAGAGACAGAAGGCAAAAGCTGATGCAAGCAATTTAGGAAGTGTTGATAATAAAAATTGAACATTCAGATAGTTTCATGTCCTCTTTATGGTGTCTTATCTAAGACGAAAGGTGTAGCGGTAACCAAGCAAAGTAGAGGGATCTCCTCACCCAGTGATGAATGTTGAGAAAAAGCAATGATTGCACAAGGCTCCATGTCTTCTAAGGACGTGTTGTGTCACTCAGGATGGCCTAGTTTATAATTTGATGCGTTGGGGACGGGCGAGCAATTGCACAGTCTAAGTTTATTCCAATAAATCAGAATAAGGTAAAATAACTGTCTGCAAACCCATGTTTTTTATGTCCACCTCCAGTGTAATTAGGTTTTGCATACATCCATGCCAACCTCCAAATTCTTTATTTTATATTTTGTGCCTGCTGTTTGTGTCCTGGCTTCATAAACAAGAGCATTTCATACACAAGAAATAATATCCTTTTACCACTACCTCCAACTGGATTTTGTACATTTTAGTAATAATATTGTATGATGATGGATGCATGTGCTGACATGAAACTCTATAACAGGTCAAGTGCCTGTACTGGAAAGCTTCCGTCTGTCACTCTGTCACTTCAAGAATGAGGGGCAGGTACAGCACAGAAACACCAACTCTGCTTCTGTTGGAAGTTCCAAGAGATTTATGACCTGCTTGTTTGTCTTTCAGCACATTTGCAGTTTGGCTTATTTTGGTCACTTTTAATAAAAAGGTGACAATCAGAATTAGGTTAAATGTGCAGAACCTGTATCTTGAACTGTGATTTTTTAATGTTCTTCATGCATTTTGCCGAGAACTTAACCAGGAAACTTTGGCAATAAGGTCAATTGCAGGTCAGGTGTCCTTTCCTCCATTGTGCCCAATAAGAGGTTTCCTGACATGCTTGAACTGACCTATTGATTATTTGCACACATTATTAGACATGGCTATGGCTTAATGCCAATGGGGTTGGACTTTGATTAATGTCCCTGGATTCATTTGAGCATTTCCTGAGTCCTGATAAATTTCTCGGAGGGTCGGTTCAGATGTGTGTGTCACAAAGTCTTGTAATTTGAGATTCAGTTGAATTAGAAATGCATATGCCAACAATGAAGTAGAGCAGCGCCTCTCAGACACCTCAAGATCGCCTCAAGATCTCCTTATCAGCTTATTGTCTTCCCATTACAAATCTGACTCAATTAATGGGGACACTTTCACTAAAATATTTGCCTTATTCAGATTAATGCCGTCTGTTAAGGCATCTGATAAAATCAGGACAAGTTTCCTATTCACTTCAACCAAAGAACAGTCAAATATTTAAGAGAGCAAGGCAGGAAGGTTGATACAAAAGGCAGAGTCCTGCGAGCAAGCATAAAGGACTTGCTGTTGCATCACCTGTTTCTATGGCTTGGCCCCTTTACCATGGCAACGGAATGCCAGTTGGGTCGTCAATGTGGGTGTAGAAAAAAGCCTAGAGGAGGAACAAGTGTGTGTTTAGTCTATTAGAGCTGCAAGGCAAGGACGGACTCAATATTAAACCCTGAAAGAGTTACATCATTGAGGAGGAATCTTACTCCCCCCCCTGTGGCTCACTAACCAAGCACGGTTCTGTCTTTCAGCTGTTTCTCTGTTGATTGTGTAAATGGAGGAAGCTAGGAATAGCCTAGTAATTGGGTCTCTTTGTGGAATGTCAAGGAACATTTTTTCATTGCCAAGACATCTTAATAGAAATGTAGATTTTAGCAGCAAATCCCTCAAAATCTGCTGGCCAAGTACCCATTCATAGCCTGTTACAGTAACTGATCACTTGTCTTTGTCTTCTTCTACCTTTCTTATAACAGGAACAACAGAACGTGTGTGTCTGATACAGGGTACAGTCGAAGCCCTCAATGGTGTCCACAACTTCATTGCAGAGAAAGTCCGGGAGATGCCCCAGAGCGCCCAGAAACCTGAACCAGTCAGCATACTGCAGCCACAGACCACTGTCAACCCGGACCGCGTCAAACAGGTGAGCTACAGTACAGTCAGTAAGGTCATGAGGTGTGGTCACTATGTGGTAGAAACAGTTCACTTTCAGGACACCTTGTTTATTAGTCACCGTCTTACTTGTTCAATGGGCCATGACCCACAGTCTGGTAGGTCAGGAAAATGTGAGAGTATGGGGTTATTTTTACCTACAGTCTTTCATAGCAAGACAGAGCTGTGTGGCAGCTGCAGCCTAAACCCCTGGGATTAACAAATCGCTGAGTAAAGCGGGGCTGGTATAGTACTGTGACTCAGTGAGAAGTATCCCTCCCTTTCTGTCAACCACATATGCTGTTAAATCTTTTCCGTGTTACCTTTTAGTGCTACTTCAATCTTTCTATTCCTCTACAGGCCAAATTGATCGTGCCCAATAGCACAGCTGGGCTGATCATTGGCAAGGGCGGAGCCACAGTAAAAGCAGTGATGGAGCAGTCAGGGGCTTGGGTGCAGCTCTCCCAGAAGCCAGAGGGCATCAATCTGCAGGAGCGGGTGGTAACCATCAGTGGGGAGCCTGAACAGAACCGCAAGGCTGTGGAAATCATAGTCCAGAAGATCCAGGAGGACCCTCAGAGCAGCAGCTGCCTCAACATCAGCTATTCCAACGTCTCCGGCCCAGTGGCCAACTCCAACCCCACCGGCTCCCCCTACGCTAATACGGCCGAGGTGCTGCCCAATGCAGCCGCAGCAGCCGCCACTGCCTCCAGCCTTTTAGGCCAGGCCGGGTTGACAGGAATGGGTGCCTTCCCTGCCACCATGTCCAGCTTCTCTGGCAATGATCTGCTGGCCATCACCTCAGCCCTCAACACGCTGGCCAGCTACGGCTACAACACTAACACCCTAGGTCTGGGCCTCAACCCCGCAGCTGCTTCTGGGGTCCTTGCTGCCGTAGCAGCTAGTGCTAACCCGGCTGCTGCTGCTGCAGCTAACCTACTGGCCTCCTACGCTAGCGATGCCTCCGGCAGTGCTGGCCACCCAGCTGCAGGCCTCGGGGGGTTCTCCCTGGGTTCTCTAGCAGCTGCTACAGGGGCTTCCAATGGTTACCTAAATGCTTCATCCCCACTGATGGCCTCCTCCCTATTGGCAACCGAGAAGCTGGCAGATGGGGCCAAGGACGTGGTTGAGATTGCTGTGCCCGAGAATCTGGTTGGTGCCATTTTGGGGAAAGGAGGGAAAACGCTGGTAGAGTACCAGGAGCTAACAGGAGCCCGCATCCAGATCTCCAAAAAGGGAGAGTTCATTCCTGGTACTCGGAACCGTAAAGTTACCATAACAGGGTCGCCAGCCGCTACGCAAGCAGCGCAGTATCTGATCAGCCAGCGGATCACTTACGAGCAGGGCGTGCGCGCTACCAACCCACAAAAGGTGGGCTAAAAGGAAAAAGAAGAGGAAAGAAGGAAAGGATGAAGACAGAGATAGAAGAGAATTGAGGGTCACGATGAATAGAAAAAAGAAACGTCCAAATATCTGTTCAATATTTCAGTATCAAATGAAAGAATCACAAAGGAGGAGGTGGGGGAGACAACCAAGATAAGTGTGTGTGATATGTGAATGTGTTTTTAGGACTGACGTCCTGATGTTTTTTAAAAGTTTGTGTCGAGTCCTTTTGACGATGGTGATCAGAGTAAGCTGAACTGGTCCACTGCCAAGCTGCAGATTCAAGGGTGAGGCCGCAGGGTTTCACCCTCCTCCAAAACCTCATAGCTGTTTTCCTTTTTTTTCTGTTTGGGTTTTGTTGATTTTGATTTCAGTTGCAAACCTCAGCTCCCGGTGAGTTGAGCGTGTCAGATGAAGTTCCAGTCAGCTGATAGAGCTGTTTTACAAACCTTGCTCGTTGTATACAATGCAGAAGGCATTGTGAACAGGGGAGAGGTTTTATGACAAGCACCTGAGGTCATCTCAGTCTATGGGGAAGCCACCTGAGTATAATTTCTTTAGAGAAATCATATCTATGTTGACATATGTTGAATTCTGGCTCATATCATAATTGAAGTTTCTAAATTTGGGTATTTTATATTTTCATCCTTTATTTATTGACATGGTCTCATTCAAACACAAATAGATTATTTAAACCTGTGAATACAGGTTGATCTGAATGTAAAAACAATATTAGCCTATTGCTATTTTTTATTTACAGGGATCAAATATTGTGTTGCAGTGAAAGAAATGTATAACTCAAACCCAGTCTGAACTTCACTGTTGCTGTCTGCAAGTATAGTTCAGGGGTTAAATAATCAATGTGAGAGGATAGAGGAGACACACAGGAATGTATGAATATATTTTACACAAACAAACATAGATAATGCTCCCACAAACACTGAAACATATTTGCATATTCAGTCACAGCTACGAACACACAGGAATATGTTGTTTAACCCTTTCTTGGTGCTATAGGATTAGGTTTATATCTCCTTTACCATGAAATCAGAATCTCTCTGGCGACTGTTCTCTTGATTTCAAAAAAGCAGATATGTCGTCCAGCCATTAGTAGCCCATTGGATCTGACCCAGCCTCTCACCTAATGAAAAAGGATTGATTTCAGCCTTTCATGATGGAAAGCAATCCAGTCTTAATATTTCAAGTCCATCCTTGCTCCCAATGCAGGTCTTTCTTTTTTTATAAAAATTGGCCATACCCCAGATTCCATCAGATAATATGTTTGCCTTAGTCACACATGTGTAACTCCCGACAATTAACTCAAAGCTCCTTGACCACCTTGAAGCAGTGTCTAACCAGTTCAGTCGGCAAAGGGAACAAAGCACTACAAAAGCTTTTTGATAAGAAAAGCTGTATGAACCAATATCTGTGAACAAAGAAACTATTGCCTTTACATTAAGGGTACCAAATAGTCAAGAGACATACACCAATGAAAGGGAAGTAGAATGACACTTGAAAAGAAGGTTTGGACTCACTTTTTTCTGTGAGCCATCCTTCCCAATTTGCATCAAGACAGAAACCCCCCGATACTTCAGTTCATCCAGGCAGTCTGTTATCGTTTCCAAAAACACGTTAACGATCACTAACTGCGGGTGGAGCACGTAATAAAACATCATGAAATGTTTTGGCATCGTTGTCTTTTATGGGCAATTGTTTGTCTAATGCAGGGAGGCTAATTGTCTAGAGCATTTCCAAGCACTCGAAAATTACCTTGGCTTCCTTCTGTGCTGCTATCCATGGTGTTCATCCTGAGTACACTGGGTCTCTGAAGACTGCACTGTGAGACATTAAGAACACAATGTAAAGCATGTCTGTCCCTGCTGGGATGTGAGTATATTTTAATGTGCACATCTATGTCACATAAACAAAACCTACCAATACTGACAGAAGGGATACATCCACAAGAGCATTTATACTCCAGCGTCTTGCGATGTTTCTGTTTACCAGTACCAATGCACTGCACTTAAATTAGCGGACGTTTTTCCTGATCAGCCAACCACAAATTATTCCCACCACACTTTCCTGCACTGTATTCTCCAGTCCTATTACGTCCACTACCCCACTTTGAAGACATCTTTCAATTGTCCCCATCAACCCAAGCTCTATGATCAGCTATCTGAATACACGGCTGTGAGGGTTGGTGCTGAGCAGTGTCCTAGAAAATCAGAGCCACTCCCGTTTTTGGGCAAATTTAACGAATAGCCTTTTCTCTTTTCATTTTCATAATTCATGTTTGAAAGTGAATTGATTTGGAAGTGTTTGAAACAACTCTTTGTGTCTGAACATTGCAACAGTGAGCCTTTCTTCCTAACTGAAATCTCTCCTATCACTACGTGTCTGGAAGGCTTCACAGTCATCCATAATTACAATCTGGCCACTAATGAAATCATAACATAAAATAACCTTTTACTGCCCAACGTTTTAGCATATAATAAGATACAAGCACAAAACAAGGGGATGTTTTATCAATGCAACTGGACTGCTTGACTGCAGAGAGCTCTCCTACAAAGCTCTCTGATCATTACATTGTGCCAAATACTATTTCTCTCTGCCCCTCATTGACTTTCCTCTTTCTCTCAACATTTTATTCCCCTGCATGTTGCTGTTTCTCACCGTTCTGAGGTTCCTCCTGTGTATTAACCCCTGTCTGTGCTTCTTCCTACACTGTGCTCTCCCCCTCTTTCTCCTTCCTCCTGTCTCGTCTTCTCATGGGTGGTGTGTTGGGTGTGCTGGTGGTGGGAGTTATGCACTATAGGTCATAAGGGTATGAAAATATTTTCCCAGGCCGTAGAGTTCACAAAACTTAAATGCACAGAAAACACCTGCCTCCAAAACTGTGACACCCACAAGACCAACCAGCAATGTTAGCTCAAAGTATCAAATTCCCTCTATAAGAAGAACAAGTAAGATTTAGAAATGTTAAAATCGTGAACTATGGCCTTTTAAGGGAAGAGAAAGTCTTGTTTTTTTCTTCCAAAAGAAGGCAAATTTTGGTTGAATAGATATTCATATGTCGGCTGAACAAACAGAGCTGGAGTTTCAGCCTCTAAACGAAGCATAGTCAGGACAGAATGCATAAGATAGTGAGAGTAAGGTGGGAACTTGTTTGTGACCTCAAGCCGAAACAATGACATCCTTTATGCATATCCTCTTATCTGAAAATGACTAGAATTCATTTCTGTGGAATACAATATGTCATGTCATATGATCTATATGTACTTTATTGTAGCTATTCTAGTTTGTAGTCCAAATGCAGTCCAGCGTTGTCGATACAATGTGAACTATGTTATATTTGTGTGGATGATGAGAGTGCCAACTAAGCCTGATTAAGATTAGCTTCGCAATTTGTTTGTGCATTATGATGACTCATCATCAACCGGTGGTGTCCATATTTCTGTCATTGATGATTTAGTTTGACAGTAAGAAAATGTAAAGAATATTGGAAGCAATATAGTAGCATGTTGTCCTGTTTTGTGTTTTATGTCTGTTGTATGAACCTTTGAAATTACTAAGATTTTGAATGAATAGGTTTACATGTACTTTTTGTAAGTTATGAAAATGCTGCTATTTGATAAGTAAACTATACAAAATATTTTAGTTGAAAAGATGTCTGGTCTGTTGATTAGAAACATGCTCTAAAAGGCTGGAGCATAAAACGAGGTGTATAGAATACTATACAGTATTGGTAAGATAGTAAAAGTAATAATAGACTCCATAGTACAACCTGTGCCAAACTAGACCTCCGCAGCTTCTGAAATTGTAGATGTGCGATCAAATGTTAGATATCAATAACTTGTTTAGAAGTGCTGATCAAGTGCCAATCAAACACTGTCTTTTAAGTTAAGAAAAGATAATCAAATACATTACTTAAGAAAACAAAGGACAAAGAACTTTTTGTGCATTGTTTTATCCCATAGGTACATAGAGTAAGAGTTAAAGATTGTGATTTTTATGGATCCATGTTGTTTTACACTCCATGCATCCCTTGTGTGTTTGTTTGACCTGTGGCTTAAGTACTGCTGTCTCACAAATGTCTCTATAGGCCAGCATGGACTAAGCATAACATGTTATAAGCATTCATAACATACCATTAACAATCAAAAATGTGTTTGTGGAGTTAGGTGTTATCTTTTTGCACGTCTTCTATTGCATGGTATCAAAGTAAATTATGGAGGAAAAAAATTACAAAAATTTGCGAGGTGTCTCGCAACATTCAAAGACATAACGCTGCATGCAGTCAAATGTAAAGCACTTAAGTTTACTCGCCTCATGTTAAAAAAAAAAAAGAAGTTGTTTTTTATGTTGTGAGTTGGGAGGGAGCTCATTATTGTCATGTTGGCCCGAAAAAAAGACACACAAACACACGGACACACGTACACACACACACACACACACACACACACACACACACACACACACACACACACACACACACACACACACACACACACACACACACACACACACACACACACACACACACACACACACACACACACACAATCAAATTGTCATCAATCACGTTCATGTCTCTACTTGTCATCAGAGAAGATCTGTTGATTTTTAGGTACAGTGAGGAGTATTAAAAATGTGAAACAAGCAAACGTGAAAATGTTATTCAGTGCATTGGCTACTTGTGTTTTGCTTTTTTAAGATATCAGACATGCATTTTTTTTACAAACAGGTTGAACCTCATATAACCTGTCCCATAATGTTTTTAGGTTGTTTTTTTATGTCACAGCTTGAAAGCCCAGATCTAATCTATGAATGTACCCATTTACAACTTTTGATTAATTTCTGTCGAATGTTATCAGTCTTTAATGTAAATTCAGGGCAGGAATGTCAGATACATGTAGAGTTAATATCTATGTCAATAACAGATTTCAGATATAGTCAGGTAGGCCTCACACGGCCATAGTCATGAACCAGATATGTTTTAACACAACTTCCGATTCGCTGTCAACATTATCTTGTTTGTTTGGTGTTGCATAAATGCACTTTACTGATCAGTGGGTCATTTTGGGTGTGAAATGAAGCAAACCGTGTTGGCTTTCAACAGCATTTGATTTCCTGCCATTCTTTGTTGCTCTGATGTTTCTTTTGTTTATTTATTCCCTGATCCTGTGTGGTCTCATGAATGATGGAAAGGGCTGGAGTCTCAGACAAAATAGAAAAGTAGCACCTGTTTCCTCACTCGAAGGCTTCTCCTTCACATTCCCTTCAGCAGAGGTTTCTGTCAATCACTGAGTGCTTTTCTTTTGAACTAACATGTAAAAACCAGGAGGGATTTGTACACTTTTGCATTAAATTACAAATTGGTTTTCATTTCTCCAGCAAACTAGGATTGAAGCACTGGGCTGAAGGTATTTAGGGATGCTCAAAGTCTGGCTGATAGAACAGTCGGATCTGAGAGACAAAATCGGCACCAGCAAAATGAAGATTGCCTCTGCCACCTCAACACGATACAATCACAGAGGAAACCTATTAGACTTTGAGAGGTAAAGGCCTAGTTATGAATGATATTTCTCATTGTTTTGTGCCACAGACCCCTGCCGTTGCATTTACTGCTAAACATCTGAATGCCAAACTAATTACAGTATCATTCCAAAAGTTGTTATGTTTGTTTTTATTTTCACTCCAAATGTGTCCTGGACGTTCATCCGCCCCCACAGAGCCCTTTCACAAGAAGGCTAGGACTGGTTTGAAACACTACAAACTGGCAAAGACTGCTCGCTCCTCTCTTAAAACCTCTCAGTCACTCTCTCAGCCTACACCACATCAGCGTTTGTGTTCCATTAGACTGAGCACCTGCTACTGTGTCCGCCCTTTAAACGGATTAAGGTATTTCTGAGCCCTTTCGTCTGAGAAAATACAGGATTCTTCGCCAACCTGACATGAGGCCATTTTTGTCTTTGACCTTCTGAACCTCCCATGAACTTAGTTGACCTTCTCCATCCCCAAGAACTCATGTATGTGTTGGATATTTTACACCACTTTATCTGTCAAACTCTGCAAGACTGTTCTTTTGTTTTCTGGTTATCTGGACAATTCTGCGGGGTTGAACGCTTGCTTAAGTGTAAACTGAAGAAAGCATGCCAGTACCTTGCAACCATTTACACGTCATTGTAAATTTTCTTTCCGGGTTCATTTTTTACTTTGTTTAACCTCTGTTCTTTGCATCTCAGAAAAAAAAATGGACTGACAGCATAAGATCAAATATTGCAACCTAAGAAAAGTGATGTTTTGTCGATTGGGTATATTTCTCTTTGATATCAATGACAACGGTTCTGTCTTGCGTTTGTGACGAGGAGAATCTGTGAAAGTCCACAGTGTTAACTACCTAAAGGGCTTTCTGGGACAGCGTTTATATGTCTTTTAAAATGAAAAAGTCCTCTGAATATATTCAGAAATGAGAGGAAAATGTCTTAGTGTGCCATTATAGAAAACGTGGCAAATATTTGTCAGCAAGAGTGCCAAATAATTCCATACTGAGCCAAAAGGCAGCCAGCCTACATAAGTAAATGTTAGATCACTGGATTGGTTACGTCCCATTTCCACTCCCCTTGAAAAACATCACCCTAATTGTACGACGTTTGAGCTCATGTGCCATTATTGTTATGCTGCCAGTCTGTTTTCTGCTTTTGTCAGAGAAACATCTCAGAAGCAGTATATTTTCTAAATGATACACTGTTGGTTAAAAGACAACAGCTACTATGGTGAGGAAATGAGAGGATTTTAAAAGTGTCATTGTTTTTATTCTCAGTTTATTTGAACATTATTCATTAATAGATTTAACGGTAATGACTATTTAATGTAACTGTAGTACTGTGTTTGTAAAAGAAATTCAGTGAGTTGTGTTTTATGACTCGTGGACTACCAGTGAAGTCAGCATTTCAGTGTTAATAATTGAATTGTTTTTTAAAGATTATTTTTGCGACGGCAACAAAGAGTCATTATAAATGTTCATTTTAACATCACTTGTCTTCTGTTCCTTTTATTCTCAACCTTGCCCCTCTACACCGGGGATACTCAACTTTTGCAGAATGACAGGAGGCCAGGGGCCAATTCATAAAGAAACATTAATAATATTTACCAGAGAAAATGAACAAACAAGGCCCATAGTTTCTCATCTTGTTTGAAATTTTTTATTTTCAAATAAACCAAGGTCAGCTGTACCAGGCTGTCCCCATTCACTGTTAGTATATACTTACCAAGACTAATGCACTGTAATTTGTATCTATTCCACATATTTATGACTGTAGAAATTACATCCAGAGAAAAAAAGTACACCAGGAGGGTCAGGGTGGTGGATGAGTCCCAAAACAAGGACTTTCTCCTGGGGGGCTGCTGTTTATGTCCTGGAAGTACTAAGACAACCACAACCTTTTCTCTAATCTTCACAGGACTGATCTGAGGACACCTTATTAACATTCAAAGTCCAAAAAAGTCCGGTGAGAATAGATTTTTTTTGTCATTATGAAATAAAAAGCACCCTATCCAAATCTGGCCTGCAGGCCGTAAGTTGGGTATCACGGCTCTACACTGTCTCGCTTGAGTGAAAGGTCGAGTGTTTATAGAATTGCAACCAACACGTTCTATGAATAGATGTGAATAAGGGCCATGTTTACATGGACACAATGCTCCTAGAATGAGGAATCAGTTATGTGGTGAAAAACAGCATACATTTCACACCTGGTGGACATGAATTCATTTGATAGTTGGATTTGTTTACTGAGGGTGTTAGATAATGGACACTACATTTAGAACCTCATTATGTTGTTCAGCTTAAAAAGCGTGTTTTGTTCCCATAGAGGGGCCGTGTGACTTTGGTCAGAGCCCATTTACACACAGGAGCATTTGTTTCATTTAGTTAAATGGTTGCCTCCTCTGTGGTCCCATTTTGAACACAGGCTGTTTTACTGCAAAGGCCGATCCACTATGACTTCCACTATCCACCCACACAGGTATTTTTGGGTGGGGCTATGCTAAGGATATCAGACCTAAATGTTCAAACAAACTGGTGAAAATGTCAATCACTGTGTGTGTTTGTGTGTGTGTGTGTTTGTGTTTGTGTTTGTGGGTGTGTGTATGTGTGTGTGTGTGTGTGTATGTGTGTGTGTGTGTGTGTGTGTATGTGTGTGTGTGTGTGTGTGTGTGTGTGTGTATGTGTGTGTTTGTGGGTGTGTGTGTGTGTGTGTGGACCATGGGAGGGATGCAAATGAGTTACTTTGAATATGAGAGTAGAAGCTAGACAGTGGCTCTGTGAGGCCTTAATGTCAGGCTCGGATTATATCCAAGCAAAATAGTTTAACATGTATTTTGTTTGAAACCAAAGATATTATGTCCAGACTGAAATTCCACAACAACTGCTGGTTTATTTCAACCATCGACTCCTAATCCAGTAGTCGTTGATTGAAATCATCCAGCAGTTGTTGAGATATTTCAGGCTGGACCAAAGTGGAGAAAATGACTGTAGATTCTCATTTGAGAACTCTCTGTAGCTGTGGTCACAGAGAGAGGAACCAGAGGTGGACAAGCAAATGTGTGCACTCCTGTGATACACATCTGATTTTTTTAGTAGTGAATCAGATCTGGACCACTTTCACAAATCTGATTCATACCTCTGTGACTGCTGTGAGAACAGTCAGATCAGAACTCATGTGTGTTTTTCCTAAGCCCCGATCAGGTATTGTGTTGAATATAAGTTTAAAACATATATCATAAATGCTGGCTGCCTGCACTTGACTCCCAGAGCCGGTGTGTTCTCAGCTGGAGACTGACACGAGAGTTTCTGGAACAAGAAATCCCGCTCCCGTTACAAAATTAAGAAATGACTCTGGTTCCCTCCCAGTCCCGGAAAAAATCTCACCATTGACTCCCACTCCCGGTTATCTACGTAGTAGCATGTGTCGTTAGCCTCATGGACATAGCTCCTGGGCGGTCGTGCTAATGTGGCTAATTCGGTATAAGTCAGCTAGATGGGCATATCTCCCTCCTCCCAATGTCACATTAATGCTCGTTTTTGGTAAGAGGAAATAAGGACAGATGGCAATTCTCATAGGCAAGGACGATTGGATCAACTTGCAGAGGCTACATCATGATGCTTCACTGAGCAGGCCCTAGCATCAGTCTTCTGCCTCCTCCTGACCTACTGTGTTTTGATTGGTTAGTACTTGTTGCCTCAATGCGTCCTTCTGATTACTATGCGGACATGAGTGACAACTTGATTAGGCTAATTTTAGCAAAGCCAGGTAGCTAACTAGCTTGCTAATTCTACTATACTGTCATGCTACACTTACAGGAAATGAGCCAAAGTTAAGTCATCACTCATTTGGCGATAGCATCTTCGCCAACCCTGTGACACGCCTTGTGTGGATGAAGCTTTAAATTGCTAAATTCTTATTCTTATTAATATTTTTTATTTGACTCCACCGTGTTTCAATACAACACTGGTTACAGAAAATAAGCAGAACAGCACAGCCCATCCGCCTCGCTCCTATTCCTTGGGAGGAGAGCGGACGTTAGGAGCTCAGGAGAGCGGTCAGTTAATAAAATGTGACAGTTGTTGATCCAACATGCATATGGGTGACATTATAGTTTGCATGTAATGTGTTTCAGGGCAGAGATCCGTCCACAACATAGACACGCTGATGTCAGATATATCAGTCACTTCAAACACGAATGTGAACAGTCTAGGCAGAAAGACCTGGGGAGAAAAATAGCTGAATTTAGCATAAAGCCCTGTAATGTGAATGCAGTCTTACTCACACTGGGCTCACTTCTTTAATAGCAACAATAAAGTCCACAGACCACTGGTTGAGAGCCACTGGCACAAACAATGTAGTGTTAATAAGATGATCAGTGCACGCAGTCACTTAGTTGGAATATGGTTTGAGCCAGGTCTATTGGTGCACAGCCTAATGAAAAGCACTCCTAAATATTTAACTATATTTTATACCACTTGCACAGAACAACAGTCAAGTTAGTGTGTACAGCTCGATGTTCTGCAAGTTCATATCTTTTATATCTATGGCATAGATGAACCATCCAGCACACAGCCCATCCTCCTACACTGTTTGACCTTATTCATGATCCAACAAGTACATCCCTAATCTTTTGAGCTCAGCTACGTGACGAAGGTGACATCACACACACATACACATACACAGGGCAGCTATACTGAGGTTGTGTCCACAATGTCTATATATATATAATATTGTTTTTCCTGAGAAACAGTTTAAATTCTGTTATAGAAGCTAATTTTTTAAGGTATTGTGTTTTATTCTTGGTATGTTTAAATTCAGACCAAGAGAAACAGAACAAATCAAAAGATTCAGTATTTTCCCCAAATCCTGTTTTTTCCTGCAGTGTTGCAGTGTGAAGGACATGGGTGGCCCATGTCAGAATACAGCATTTAGAAAATCATGCAAATAGGAAACGGGTGCCAATAAGTGACACATTAATTGAAATTAAAATTAAACAGCTGGACAAATAGATGTACAAAAATCAAATAAATATTACTGTTTTTGGTGTGTAGTCAAAATGATCTGCAGCAGAATAATGTTTACAACAGTGCTGCGCTAACGATCTCAGTGTTTCTAAAACTCTCAATGCCACCCTTTATTTGAATAAAACATGAACGTTAAGTCACGTCTGAGTATCCACTTGTGAAATAGTATTTTCCCTATTTTCTCCTTCTACGCTCCAGAACGCTAATTTGATTTAGGTCCTTTGGAACTTGTGGAATTGAGTGAAAGAGACGCACCATCAGACGGACTTGCCTCGTGGAAAGCATAACATTTATCAGAATGACTAACTAACTTGCAGACATGGCCTGACAATTAGGCATTTAACGGCATGAGTAAGTCATTGGGAATAGTAACCAGCCTAAGGTCACTGGTATTTGGGTGTTGGGGAGTCACATGTTTTACCAGTTTGAATGTATGAACTCCTCTCTCTGATCCCCTCCAGTCCGTCCCTCCTAATGCCATGCCACTACAGAAATACTTGAACGCTTCAAATATCTCCGCTATAGTTTCATATATTTATGAGAAACAACAGCATTTTCAGTCTGAATTATTTTAATTCAAATCTGTCTGTCAGTGTCTGCTTTATCGTCCAAACTGCTTTGTGATTGGAACTTTACATCAAAAGCACCTCTCTAACCTTATAAAGCATCCTTTGTGCAGTGAAATCATAATTCCAGATTTTCTGCACATCTCAACCCATCCGATGTCTCATTTCTACATTGAATTGAGGCGAAAACCCTGCAGCAGTATACATTTAAGGCACATTCGATTCCTGCTGTGAGAGAGTGTAGCAATGGGCTTGAATGATAAAATTGCGTTGTCAAGGTAACAAGTTGTTCTGAAGACTGCAAATATGTCGTACTGGGGATGCTCCTATACGATATTTCAACCTGCAGCCTCTGTAGCAGCGGACTACATCAGCTCTGCATTTCACTCCCTCAAAGTCAGGCAGGTAACTGCGGATGTGATGTGGTTTGCATTCATAATTCAGAGATATTTAATAGCCAGTCTATCTTCATCAATGTTATTGGAATTATTCACTGCAAATCTCATTTGCAAAACCAAATCATAGCTGTCTTCCGACCTTGAGGTGGCACAGTGATTTCTTTCAAATGATGAATGAGGAAAAAGGTGGGGACTGCTCGAGAACAGAGACACACTGAGGCACCCTTTAACATGGCTCCTGATGTAACCATGGATACCTCTATTTCATGGATGGAGTAATTTTAGCTGGAGTGGGATCTGAAGGACAGATATCAAGCTTTCTGCACCGCACATGTTATATTATCACATCTTAAATTTCAGGTTACACTCCAGATATTGAAACACGGTAGTAAATGGCAGTTTGGCAGATTATACACCAGCATTCCATTTGGGGTGAATTGCAGAGTTTAGGAAAAGGAGGAAAAAGCCGAATCATATCATGATCATAGCTGTGACTCCCTAGAAGAGAAATGTTTACAGATCGGATTCTTCAGGATTCCAAATGATATTTAGATATTCTGAGATTGCACATTATTTGATCTGTTGTTCATGGACATTTTGCTGTATTTCTAAATCCAATTGCTGTGTGATGAAGGTGAATGATCGTAGTGCTGAGACTTATCAGTTGAGGAGAGAACAGAAGTGTCTGTCAAAGCGACCGTAATAGTGCCGGCCACGAGGGATTAAGAGGAGATGTAGCTATGATAAAAACTCAGACACTGTCTTGAAGTCAAGAAACAAGAGACTCAATTGTCAAAATGTCAGACTCACAGCACGCCGCTGGTTAACATTTATGGCGATTGTTGAAATTATTTTATGGATTATAGGTGAAAATAGAATGATGAATGGAAACTATTTTCTTTTAGAAATGTTAGCAGGGGGAGATTTTCAGATGATTCTATAGGTTATAAGCACAGATGTCTGATTTTGTCAATATATCATGTTAGTTTGTTGTTGAGTGGTGTGTGTGGAGGATAATCTAATTTATTTGTGGAGAAAAATGTATTGTAATCCATTAGGAACACGGTTATAATTAAAATCAGACAGAGCTTTAGGGCCCTGACTAAAATGCAGCAGTACAGACAGGATTGTGATTCACAACAGTGATATCAGATCTACGTTGATGTAAATGACTTTTACCTATTTGTCGCACGCTGAATGCAGAATATACAGTAATGTGTTTGCTCTGGCTCAGCTGTCAAATGCTCTCGGACTCCACCTGCTGGTTTCATTCAGCCCTCACACACGTCATTAAAATCTGCATGTCCAAAGACATGGCACTTTGGAGGCAGCGTGGTGAACACTTTCTGTCCTTCAGCTCTTAAACCTGTGTTCAGTCCCATGTTGAGCCAGTTAAGCCTGAGGGGGTGCTGTTCTGTGGCTGAGCCTCCTGGCCTGCGAAGAGCTGTGGCAGGACAGGCAGATGACTTGGATCTTTGTGCCAATATTCCAGTTATTCTTATTCAATAGTTTTTAGGCCAGTTGGCCAAGAATTTCACTTTCAATTTCTGATATACCATCCTAAAGATTACAAACTGATCAACTGATTGATAAAATGAACGAATGAATGATGAATGAACTGCAGGGGTTTGTGGCTTCTTCTAAAATCTTTCTTGTCTTCTATTAGTGGATCGACATCAGAGGTGATGGGCCAGTCGAACTTGAACAAGGGAAGCTGTGGTTCTTCATTATCACCTGAAACCCAGAGGCCCCAGTACATCCTGATGGATGAAATGTAACATTTGACCGAAACAGTCCATCTGCAGACACAGAAGCAGTTTGACTTGAGATTAGTTCCCCTGGCAGTTTGGCACAATCCATTACAAGTGGTAATCATTGCGTATATGATCCAATTATCAGAGAAAAGGATATTGTCAAAATAAAAGAAAACACAATCGTCTCTCATTCTCATTAAGCTGTGTTCAATTATGCAATGTGGTATGCTATCATTTTAAACATGCCCTAAGTCCATTGGCAAATCTTCAGAGGGATTGTTAGGTTTTTTTTAACAGCGTTCCAGTTCAGTTGCTATAAAAATGTTTCTTTAGATATGGCAAAGTAAAACTGAAGGATGTATGGCAAGGGAAACCAATATGGCCGATATGGCAAAGTATCCTGCTGAAGCTTCAGTGGGCCTAAACTATCACTATAATGCATTTGTTCTTAAACTAGGGTCCAGGGACCATGAAGGGGCTCCACGAGGGCTCCAACTAAAAGAGGATCACTGTCATTTTCCTTTTGTAGCATTCAGTAAGGGTTTGTGCAGTGAGAGAATGGCTGACCTTCCTGATCAGAGGGCTCACTCTGATACAAACCTGTGGTAGAGACAGATAATACAACACAGATCTGAATGCCTGAGAACTACTTTTATAAAGCCAGGCTCTGTGAGAGAAGCATGGAGTACAGCATGTATACATCTTTATATGAATACATATGATGTAATTGTAGTGTAATGATAATATATAAACTAAATTTGCAATATTTTGTTTATTATTATTATTATGTTTATTGGACAGAAAAGACATTTGTTCTCCTTTGTGCGCCATACATGACCCTCAAATAAAATGATATATGTGTGGAAGTCAAAGCTGAAATTAACCTAAAGAGGTAAATCTCTTTCAAAATACACTGGAGATCAAAATAAGAGAACAAACTATTAATACTTGATTTAATTTGATAGAATATCCTCTGTGGCTGTACCACTGCTGTACTAGCATGACTTTTTAAAATAACCAAGGCACCTCAACAAAAACCTTTATTTAGTGAAAAAGTAAATGTAAAATGAGAGAACAGTGTTGATTGTGTCAGAAGAGAAGATTTCAACAATGTTTTCTTCTCTAGGATTGAAAAATGAACAGGAAGTGTAGAGGCCACAGCTTTGAATGACTTCAGCACATCCACACCCTTAGTCCATTCTGACTCAGTCTCTTCCACAGTTCAATAACTGTAGTGGGTTTCTAACACATTACTTTGAGGTCAAGGATTTTCCAGAGATTCTCTATGGGCTTTAGATCTGGACTCTGGGCCGGGAATTCCATTGTTTCAATATCCTTAGCTCTAAGGAACTGCTTCACCGGTTTTCCAGTGTGACAGGGGACATTGTCTTGAAAAGTGCAGCTGATTGGGAGACAGTTGGAGTGAAGGTGTTGCATGTTGCTGAAGGAGATTCACATAAACATTTTCATTCACCTGCCATGTAGCTGTACAAGAGGCCCAACTCCTGCTGCAGAAAACATCCCCAAACCATGACACTTCCTCCTCCAAATGTAACTGACTTCTTTACACACTTTGGGTTCAGTCTTTCCCCAGTCCTACGCTGAACATAATGTTTCCACCAGACCCAAATAAAGTGAACGTCCTCTCCTCACTGAAGTCACTCTGGACCAGTTCTCCTCTGTCCACACAACATGCTCCTCAGCAAAGACAAGTCTAGCCTTTTTATTCTTTCTGCTGATGAGAGGTTGGGTCATTGCAGAGTGGGCTTTCAGTCCAAATTGTCTTAAACGATGAGACACTGTGTGCAGAGATAGATCCTTGTCCTGTTCAGCACTGAACTGGAGACCAACTCCAGCTGCAGAGTTGAACTGATTCCCCATTGAGAGTCTTCTCATCATCCTGTCCTCTCGTGCACATGTTTTACGTGGACGACCGGCCTTTTTGAGGGACTCAAATCTGTGTTATCTGTGTCCTTGTAAAGTTTCAGTATTCTTGAAATCACAGACTGTGAACGCCCAACCTCTGTCTGATGGCTGAGAGGGTCATCCCTTTGGCCTTCATCTGGACAACCTGCTGTCTCAGGGTTTCAGTCTCCTTAGAGCAGCTGCCATCTTACAAAGTAACCAGGAGAGCTGCAGATAAATAGGGTGTGTCCAACAATGAAGTCAATGTCACCAGGTGTCAGATTAACACCAATGACTGGGAGGGATCTGAAATGGTTCCCTAATTTTGATTACTTCTTTTTTCACAAAATAAAAGTTTTTTGTTGAAGTGCCTTGGTTATTTAAAAAAAACCATACACTTACAGCAGTGGTATAGCCACAGATGATATTCTATCAAGTTCTGAGTGAATAACTTGTTTTCTTATTTTGATCTACAGACATCCTCATATTTTTTTACTGTGTTTTGAAGGCATAAAAAAGTTCTAGTACCATATTTTCTAAAATAGTGACTGAGGCGGGCCCATTGTATACAGTGAAAACAATAAAGCATGCTGAAAAACAAATTTAACTATTAAACAAGGAACAACTCTGTGTTGTCTGTCTGTGTTCTTTGCATTTCTCAAGAACTGTTCATCTGATCACACTGGGTGTATTGCTGGGTACCCATAGACAGGCTTTGTGCTGAAATTGGTGCAATTTGGACAGATGAAGGAATTATAATAAACCTTTTTTTATAAACCATTTTTAGTTTGTATCCTAATAAGTATGTTTTTCCTCACTACTCCTACAAATGCTGGGAAATCATCTTTAAATCTGGTAGGTCTACAGAACATCTTTTGATTTCCATACAGTTTTGATAGCTGGCCCTCAAACTTTGCTCGAATGCTGTGGGCAGGGCTACAAAAAATGTTTTATCTCCTATTGCAACCACATTTGGTCGACATGTGTAGCTATGATGTCTGAGTGACCATGGAAAATTTGGTGCCATGTGCCCGATAAGAGGCGCTATAGCAGGATTATCTAACTATAAAGGAAGGAATATCTGTCTATCTGTGAAAGTATATATGAATGTATGACTGTCCTTTGCATATCTCAAGAACCATTCAATCCAAGGGAGTGCAGTGTTGAGTATGAAGTTGTTTGGAAAAATGTTGCAGTTCAGTGGACGAAGCAATCGGCAAAGCAAATGCTCAGAACTGGCTTGCTTTCTGTTCACACCCTCCGAGTGGACGAGTCCCCTGAAAACTCTGCAGGGGCCAAGTAATCGCCCCATCCTGAACGGGCCCAAACTCCAAATAGGCAAGGTTTTAAAAGGCACTGCAGGCACTACAATGTAAATGGTTGAATATGGAGAATGAGCAGAACACCGCCATCTAGTGTCTCAAGATCATAGTCGCAACAACAAAAAATAATTCCAGCAGTTGGGTTGCCAGGTTGGTCAGACCCAGTAGCCTACAGGAGACATAAAAACAAGCCGTTAGCCGTTAGCATTAGTCGTTCCAGCTAAGTAAAGATGAAAGTGATGTTAGCGATCAAGGAGAAGCGTAGCCACTTGGCCCTGCGTTTGAATGGCGTTTCTCTCCTTTCTCTCGTCCATGGAGTGAATGCTTGGCCTATAGTGACTCTGTTTTTTGCCCGTCTGTTACGGTCACTCAGCTTCTGGGACAAATAAGCAGCTGCAGGATTGGCAAACTCCATTTCACCCAGTGCCAGCCTACAGTAGCTGCACCCAATAACAGACAACCCCGGCAATCCGCAATGCCTGCCGTTATTGGCTGCTCCAATGTAAACAGAATGTGACAGAAGGTCATTGTCAAACCCTTCAAAAAAAAAATTAAAAAAATTAATTCAAACAAAATATATGTTTTTATGGAAAAGCAAAACGTTCATTCTGTACCCCTCAGAACGCCCTTTGGGTGTATTTTTTTTAATGTATAGCTTTTAATAAAGATTCTACATATTCAACCTTTAACTTATTCAGAAGTGTTCTGCTCGACTTTAAACCAAAAGAAGAAACCCCAGCTTAGCCACACATCGTCGGCTCCCATGTTGAAAGAGGAAATACAACAAAGATGATATGGATGAAAAGAGGTTGATCGTCTATCCCGGAAGTTGTCGTGACGGTATGGAGATCTCCGCACTGTCAAGCCCGTCAAACGTGAATTCCAGCATATTTTGATGAGACATATTGAATGACAACTCATACTTTTCAACTACTTATATTTCATCAATACCAAATGTAATGCTACAGTTAATTGTGCAGTTTAAACTAACTATTTACGTGTAAATACAACCTGAGTTGCGTAACTCACCGGTGTTTAACGTTGTTTCACTCTTTATGCCCAAAACAAACTCTCGCAAATGGTTGACATTTGCGCAAACGGCAGTATAAACGGAAACATTGAAGTGTATCGCATCTCGTTGAACCAATCCTTTCCTTTCCTGAAGCCCGAAGCAAAGCCGGAAACAACCGTGAGTCAGCCTCCTGCTCCCGGTTCCTCTCCGGCGTCAGTTGGGGCGTGTTGACGGAGCTCGTGCCAGCTGAGTTCAGAGCAACTCACTGAGTGTCAGTCAAACAGCCGAAACTGCGACCAACTCTACAAAGCGCCGCTGCTCTACGGTGAGTATAAACGTCGAGTTTTAGATGGACAAAGTATTGCTCACCTTAAAAAACAATGGAGGATTAAATAGTGGTTAATTACGGCCATTTGACAGATCCTGTAGCCCTTTAAGTTAGCTTTATGTTAGCTTAGCTCAAGTGTAGCCGAGTTAGCTAACTGTAAGTACGGCTATCGTCAGTTCTTTATTAAAATCATTCCTGTTCAGTTAAGAGCTTTACGGGGTTTAGATAGGGTCTCAGTGGCTCTCAGCAGCCGTAACAGATTGGGTCTGTAACACAGGATAACCTGCATAATGCCAGCCTGTCGAGCGTAATGTGAATGTACTGTACAGTGTATGTCAACTGTTAGATTAGTTTATGTTTGGCCCAGTCTTAGCAGTAACGTCGCGTTAATGCTGTGGTGGGACATTGTGCTCGTCTTCTAGTGGCCTTTCTAACGCTCACTGTCGTTAGAAACGTGTTCTGCTCCGATCTATTTTTCGCTGTCTGGGTGCGGCATTGAATTGTTTCCACAACAGGAAAGCTTTTTTAGAGGGTAGTGGGTGCGCCGCTGGTTATCGATGTGTGGTAGAAGAAAACACAGGACACGCCACCGTTTTATGGATAACGAGCTCAACCCGCGCTGCTTTTGGAGCCAGTGCATTTCTGTGACATGCGATCACATTGTGAAACTTTGTGTACGTTAGTCCTTTCTTCTCTTGTTATGGTTAACTCCACTAATATATTTTCACTTGAAACTAAATAGACCTCTACACAACCCCAGACACTTTCCAAACAATAATCACATTTGCTTTTGAGAGGAGAAACTGCAGCACATTGGAATAAGGGTCTACTTTCAGTTTTGTGACTTCTTCTACCTGCATTCATTGCATGTATATAGGTCCTGTTTGTGCATGTGTGTAACCTGTATAATAATTACAGAGTGAAAAAATTGAATTTCCCTTGCGAGATAAATAAAAGGAATTCTTCTTCTTTATTATCCAAGGCACAAGTGATCACTGGTGCCAGAAGTTCTAATTATTGCATTACACTTCTAAATGGATAGATGCATGTTTTAAAACCACGATCCCACTGTGTTGAAGTTGAAGTGTTTTAAAAAATCTGGGCTTGTGTTGTGTGTGTGGTGTCAGTATGTCGCTTAACTTGTGTGTTGCATTCACAGTTGCAGAGATGTGGTTTGCCAAAACCCTCATCAGCGGCGTCATTGATGCTGTCTCGTAAGTATCTGCACACATTCTAACTTGTCTAAACCTGCCTATTTTGCTTCATAATTGTTTTATTAGGGCTGTGTTTAGTGAGCACTGTTCTATTAGGTGTTGTTATTTTGGTTGAGATTGTTCTTTTTCTTCTTGTTTTCTTTTGCACTTTATGATGTCTTCGCATGAAAAGTGCTTAAAATAAAGTTTTGATCGATCAATTGAAAAAGGTGATTTTGTAACTTAACTTTTTCCTTTTTGATCCCAGCAACATCGACCCACAGCAGTTTGTGCCCTCCGACCCTGTGAGTGATCGCCATTACCTTTCTATCCCTATCTAACCATCGCTCTTCTGCTAACTCTTGATTCTAATGTTTACTGTGCCTCTGTCTTGCAGCCTCCACCACGCAGGCCAGCTGTATATGCAGAGCAGCATGAGAGCGATGAGGAGAAACAGTTCCGCAGAGTCTTCCAGCAACTTGCTGGAGAGGTGAGCATCGAGACATGTACCTCTCTTTGACTTCAAATTTCTGCAGTGACCACTAGTGTTGCACGATATACCAATACTAAAAAGGTACCGCGGTACCCAGCCGTTAAAACAATACTTTTTAACGTTTTTTTAGTATGGATACTTTATGAACTTTGTGTGACAGCAGGGAAGTGTGTCTGTGTGCAGCTTCTCTCGGCTTCCTCACTGCCTGCAGCCAGAGTGGGCGTGGTTTCATGGGGCCATGTCACTTACAGTAAGACAGACATGTCTGACAGTGGTGCTCCTGCTGACTGTCCTAGGCTTGTTGAAAAAGCAAACGCACAGAGCGAAATATGGAAGTATTTTGACTACGTTGCTGACAGTAAGGGCAAGCTCACGGACAGCACGAAGCCTGTCTGACCAATGTCCAACTTTGGGAAACATGGAGCTGACAGACATGAGGACTTGTTCAAAGGGTTCAGAGAGGATCAGGTTAGAGATCGATAACATAAATATTCCCTGGATGTAACGTTAACTCAAGCGAGTGTTTATTTTGGGACATTTTGAACTTTTTTCACTGTCAGAGTTGATCGAAGCAGTCAGGGGTAAAGCTTACTGTTTAACTGTCCGGTGGGGTTTACACATCTCGGCAGCTTTAACAAAAATATATGTTTTTATTTTGACTTTTAGGTTTAAGTGTTTTAATTACTAAAAATAAATAGATCATTTAAAGTTCCATATTCTGTCATCTAATATTTTATTCCATTACATTTGATGATATTTTAGTTTTCTGCCATGGTATCGTTTCAGTATTGAGATATTTTAGGCAGGTATCGTACCAAAGTCATAATTTTGGTATCGTGAGATCACTAGTAACCACACTATATATATATATATATATATATATATATATATATATATATATATATATATATATATATATATATATATATATATATATATATATATATATATATATATATATATATATATATTAGATTTAATTAATACAAGCAGCAATGTAACCCAAACACGTGGGGACCCCCGCAGACCTGACTTGACTTTATTTCCCTGCACAGCGCAGAGAGGTAAGTCTGTAGAGAGACACACAGACAGAGCTGATCAGACTATGTAAAAAACACATATACAGTGGTAGAAAACGCTGGTGGGGGTTGATATAGTTAATGCAGTGCAACTGTATCTGTTCTGTGAGGTGAGCGAGTGTTGCTCGTTGCTTCTAAACATGCTCTCTTGTGGGAGTATTCTTTACGGACGCGAGTACAAGCACCTAAATGGTGTTTTAACTGTTCGAAGACTGTTTCTCCATCTTCCATTTTGTTCCACCGTACAGTTGGGAGCCTTACAAGTTTCTGCTGACTTTGGGATGTTCACACTGTTAAATATCTGTCATACAGGACATGGAAGTGAGCCCATCGGAGCTGATGAACATCCTAAACAGAATAATTTCAAAACGTAAGATGTGTGTCATATTCTTCCACATCCCTGTGTGTATTTCTTGTAGTTCTTTGTGATCCATACTCTGTTGTGATTTAGTCCTTTACAACATTTACACATCTGCACGTATCTTTTAAAAGAGATAAGATAACATGGTAACATGGTGTCTTGTATTTCAGATGGAGACCTGAAGACAGATGGTTTCAGCATTGAGTCTTGTAGGAGCATGGTGGCAGTCATGGATGTATCCTTTCTACCATTAATTAGTATATGTTGTGTAATCCAGGTGTGCATATGAAGCTGACAGCGATGGCAAAGTAAAAATAAACAGAACAGATGCATCAACAGTTGGGACATGTTGGTGTACAGTTAGGATGAGGCTCCACTCCTCCTGTCCTGTAGCATTGGACGGTAAGGATTAATGACCTTGAATTGTATGAAGGTCAAGCACTGATCGCATGTCAGCTATCCAAAAGTAAGGGGTCATAATAACAATTAAGTGGAACTGTTGAAAGTAATGTAATCTGCAAATGTGTAAGCAATCAATAATTATAGCACATTTAACTAGAAAACAGTGCAAAGGTTGTTAAATGGGAGCTCCACGTGAATTGTATACCACAAGAATGAGGAAGGCCCATTAAAAAAACACACCTTGGGCAAATACATCCTGCTCACAAGTAATGCAACTGTTTGTCTAAGCTGGAGCCAAAGAAGAAGACTGTTGTCCTTAATGCTGCTCCAGAGTGACAGCACTGGGAAACTCGGCTTTCATGAATTCAAACACCTCTGGAACAATGTCAAGAAGTGGCAGGTGAGTACAGCAGGCCCGTTTAATTTGTCCCACACATCTGTTTCTGTGCTCCAGAGCTCCTTTACCGCAGCCGACGTTAGTCATGTTCAGGAACAGTGAACACAGAAGAAACAGAATCTTGAAGAATATACAGTGTCAGCTGTCTCTTAAGGTTATGAAGGACTTTGATTGGAATGTAAAGTGTGCAGGGCTGCAGCTATCGACTCTTTTTGTAAACGAGTATTCTACCGATTATTCCATCGAGTAATTGGATAAAAAGAAAAATAGTAATTATTTTGCGTAAAATTGTATTATATTTTAGCCAACGTTACACACTCGCTTCCTGTTTATCCGTCACTACGGCAACCGCCCTCCTTAAAGCGGAACAGCGGCGCTCTGTGCAGTTGCGTTAACAACGGGCTGTTGTGGTAGAACAGTTCTAGTTCACAGTGGACACATGGACCTTTTTGGCTTCTTTTTTAAGTGTGAAATGATCCCAATCTTATTCTCTGCCTTTTACAGCTGTAGTGATGTGCAGCCGCAAAAACGGTCCGTGTGGAAAAATGATCCCTGTGCATAACGCACGAGAGGCCTCGATGCATTTTTGTAATCGAGTAACTCCATTAATTGTTTCAGCCCTAAAAGTGTGCCAAATGTGCAATACATCCACATATACTGATAGATCCACACAGAGACATACAGTATACATAGTGTGAATCAGTATACTGGGTTGACTGAAGGGCACCCATTATTAATGTGGAACAGATTTGAATTAATTTAATTTCCTGTCAGATAAATCTTGGTAAGAACCCATTTGTCAGTGATGAAACACGTGTTTGGTGCTTGTTGAATTAAACCAAGAAAACCACCCATCTGGGGGATGAGGGTCATTGCGGCACTGCTGCAGAATCTCTGTGTGAAAGGAGCTTAAGTTACATTTATATTTATTTTTAGTTAAAAATAACTCTTTAAAGGAATTTCTAATAGATGCTTACCCATATTAAAGCTTTGTATTTTGTGAATCAGCTTACGGGGAAAACGTTCACGCAAACATGCTTTATGCTTTTTATTGTTATGTTTAGGGGGTGTACAAATCCTATGACAGGGATGGCTCCGGTGTCATTGGTGCAGATGAGCTGCCCAACGCTTTCAGAGCTGCTGGTGAGATTTGTTCTTCAATAATTATTTTCCCTATTGTAATATAAATGTTTGCACAGCTACTGAAAAGATGTGAAATAAAACGTTATTAACACCAGTAATGGCAGCCACAGGTAAAGCATAGTCATGGATGCGGTAACAGAACTTACAAATGGGCTTGTGATTAATCATCAACAGTCATGTGGCTGTGCGTGTTATAAACATCCAAGATACTGGATGTGTATCAGTGTTTTCTAAGACGGAAAGCTATCCTTCAATTCCATCAAACGGGGCATTTGTGAGGTTATGTTTGGCTTAGCCTCTACTGGCATGATTCGATCATCTTGTCTAGCCAGTGAACACTAGTTACACAGTGTAGATAAAGTGCCTGACAGATATGGGCAGCCAGTCAAATAAAAGTCAAATCTTTCTGAACTCTCTGTGTAAAGGGTTCATGATATGAGTCTCGTATCAGTTGTTTGTATGTACAGTACTCTGTGTTAAGCCTGTGTACATCATGTAGCCTTTGTGTAAATGCTGTTTAGAAGTCATAGACAGTGTTTCATCTTTCGATCTCTTCCTCAGGCTTCCCTCTCAATGACCAGCTGTTCAACATGATAATTCGCAGATACAGCGATGAAAGTGGGAACCTGGACTTTGACAACTACATTGGATGCCTTGTGAGGCTGGATGCCATGTGCCGTAAGTGTGAAAGAACCGCCCTAAAATAAATGGATGTATTTACAGATCTTGCGGCTTTATCTTTGTGATAATAATGATTGACTCATAAACTAAGGGTGTTGTAGGCTAAATATCTGTTCTGATGCAGGTGCCTTCAAAACCCTGGATAAGGATAACAGTGGGACTATCAAAGTCAATGTTCAGGAGGTAAAGGGATCTCACTTATTTTATCGTCATTGGGCTTCGACTGGAATTCAGACTTTTGAAAGATTCAGCAAATAGTAAACGTTCACTGCTAAAGTCATCCTCTCTGCTCTTCTGTCTTTTCAGTGGCTCCAGTTGACCATGTACTCTTGAGTCCAGACGATGCCCCGTCCTGCTTGTTATACAGAACCACTTTGTTTGTTTACACAGTACATCGTATTTTCTCACCCATCCCTACAACTTCAGCAATTCCTTTGTGTGTGCAGGTTTCCTTTGAATGTGAATGCAATGCAAGTGTTTTGGGATTGTTCAATGTTGCATTATACGTGCAAGACAGAATTTATACTTTATTACCAAGCCAGACAAGCACAGACCTGCACTCACAAAAGTCCCCATAGCTGAGGATCCAAACAGGCTTCAGGTACATAAAGATGATAGTATGTTGAATTGGTGTCATTTGGTCTGCTTGTTTGCCATTTGCTTTTGATCTTCCTCATCTCCGAGAGGAAGCAGGCCAACATCATGTGAGATGTTAGACAGCTCATCTTTCTGTTTGAAGCTTTAAAAAGTCAGGAAGATGGAGCGGTCGGTGAAACAGTGGTTAGAGCAGTCCCTGAGGCAGCGGCTGCGGGTTCAACTCCGACCTGTGGCCCTTTGCTGCATGTCTCCTCCTCTCTCTCTCACCCCATGTCCTGTCTGTGGTATATAATAAAGGTGTGGAAAAACTCCCAAAAAAAATCTATTAAAAAAAAAAGGTAAGGAAGATGTGAGAATTATGGTGCACTTGCACCCCATCCTACTGCAAGCAGATCACAGTTTAATCAGAATCAGAATCAGGTTTATTGCCAGGCAATTTTCATTGCAAGGAATTTGACTTGATTTGACAGTGCCTACATAAATATAACCATGAACACAAGCAAACTAAACATATGGCATTGAATTATATACATTAAATATAAGTGAGTGTATTTGTATGATCAGTGCAGGTGGTAGTGTGCAAAATTTTGCATCGGAGTAGCGCTGTAACTGTATGTGCATCGCAGTCAGGAATCCCAGTTCTGTCTCCTCATAGTATCATACAAACATCCAAGAGACAGTATTTTGTTTGGTCAGGCTAATATTTTGCCATATAATGTTAAACGCTGGTAATGCATCTTAGCCATAGCAATCTCTGTTTCAGCTTACTGATCACTATACTTATCCCTGTGTACTTATCGAAAATGCCTGCACCAGATAACGCCAGCACAGTGTGTACATTGATAATATATATAACGTGTATGCCACTAATGCATGCAGCCAATGTTAAAGATGCCATTATTAAACGTTTTTAACCATGTAGTTATAGCCACAGTCATTAAACTGTTACTGAAAAAGTGTGGTCAAATAAATACCTGTGCCATATTGGGAATAAAAAGGGTATGTTAACATGTATCAGTCTTATTCTTGATGCACTACAAACTGTATGTATGGGGATCTGATTCGGGCTGCACTGGGGTCTGCTTCTGCACCATTAAGATTGAAAATGATGACTTGTTGAACATTAATAAACGTTTTTCTTTTTACCCAAAAGGGGAGTAACAGGATTTAGCAATGGAATGCTAGTGGTGTTTAAAGATTGGTTCAGAGCTGCCCATTCATCCGTAATGTGTCACTGTTCTGACCTATAGTGTATGCAGACCAATCTATTACCTCTGGCGCCTTAAAGATCCAGCTAAAGGGAACTTTTTCAAATATTATGCATGGCTTATATTGAGGTACGCGAGCCTTTCTGACCACATTGGCGTCCCTGATCCCTCCACATTATTGTGTGCGCGCTACTGAATCCACGGACTGGTGGAATCAAGTCAGCCTGCTGTACCAGAGGATAGGCGTACTCCTTCAAAATAAAAGTACGTTACATGAAAAATACAAAACGAGGCTACGTTTTTGCGAAATCACCAGAATAATCGTGATTATTGTTTGAGTTACACGTGAAAGCCTATGTAATACGTACATATCCTGTACTATTGTCATACAACCACGTCAGTCAATAGCGTTAATTCTTTAGCCAGCTGCTGTGGCTAAGTTAGCTAACAGTGAACTAACGTGAACCGGACATCTTTGTGTCGCGCTAGCTTCATTCTGGTTAGCTTTACAGGAGCTACCCTGTCGATGAGGAAGTTTATCATTAGATTTCTGGATCAAATCTCAACTTCTTTGACTTGGGGGTATGTTCACCAACGAACTAGCTTTTTGTGCTGTCAAGACATCGCTCCTTGAGTGAGGTTATGTGAACCAGGTGTTCCATTATCTTCATGAGACATGTTTGACTGTAACGTAGCGCTAGCGAGCTAACGTTGTCCTGCTGCAAAGAGAGGTAACCTAGCGTGTACTGTTGTGTAACATTAAAGCTACTGAACTACGTGCATGCTGAGGTATTTGCATAGCCTTTACTCGTTAAAAATAACCAGGGCAATGCGAGTATCAAGGTGTAATTTGAGCGTTACTACGAGTGGGCTCTAGTGGCTAACGTTAGCTAACCCGGCTGTCGCGTGTGTAAAGCGACTGTAGCAGCGTCCATTGTCCATTCAGGCTCTCAGGGCTTACACTGACACTGTTGTCATGCTAAACCTGCACCCTGCTTATCGACGATCAGTCCGGGCTATGCATGTAACCACGCTGCAGTCAACGCTGCATGTTGCTCATATTCAGTCATTTATCATAATGAACTAGCATCGACTACACCTGCATACACGGCCATTGCTCAGCTGTTGAGCCCGAACGACCTCATCACTATATCAAAAGGCTAAGCTACTACTGAACTTATCTTTCATCGCCGTTCTGTGAAGGCTATAGTTTTTAACCTCTGTCTGAAATATTCATTGCAAAGCATAGTTTCAGTCAGTAGGTTAGTGACACATGAGCACGTTCCTCATTAACACTCCCGTGCTATTTTCACTTTGTTGTTAACACAACTCCCCCTGACAGGCGGCTGGAGAAGTTGAAGCACCGCAGAGACTACAAAGCAGAATACCTAGTGACACTGTGGGGAGGATGTCTTCACTACATACATACTACAGCCAAGACAGTGTCACTCGCTTCAAGAAAAGAAAAGCTCGGTTCTCTTTCAGTGAAGTCCACATATTGTTGGATGAAGTGAGGAAGCATCGCCTGGTCATTGTGGGTATGTGTCTTCAAGGTCTTATCCCATTTAAGAAGAAGATGTTGACTGCACTGTCTAGGTTCCTTGAAAGTGAATGATTGCACAATAGCAAGTGAATCAAAAACACAAACAAAGCTAAGGAGAGTAAATCCAATGTTTTCGGCATGTAAACTCGAAATTGTAGTAAATCTGTGAATATTAAAAGGTCGAATGTGGCATTGGCGTTTGAAGTGCTTCAGGGTTATTTTTGTTTTTTTCCCTGCAAGGCAAATTCAATCGTGGTGTGCCAACAGACATAAAGAAGCGCACATGGGCAGAGATTACTGCACGTGTCAATGAGATTGGGGAGTGCCAACGTGAGGTCATCGAGGTCATCAAGAAATGGTCAGATCTAAAGTGTGATACCAAGCGGAAAGTGGCTGCAATGCGGTCAGGAACAGTGCCCAACAGGGGCCTCAACTCTCGCCTCTCAAAAGACCTTAATCAGACTGAGAAAATAGTGCTCCAGATTCTGGAGATGGACGATGAAGACCAGGCCACGGGGGACTTCGGCCCACTGGGCGATGACGATGTGCCAGATGAGGAAGAGGAGATGGAAGAGGATGATATGATTGGAATGCAGAGTTCTCCTAATGGCGGGTTGGACATGAGCTCTATGCCCCCACCAACATCCTACACCACAAGTAAGTGCCAAGAACTAACATTTTGTATTTCCTCACTTTTATCTTAATCTAAATATCAGTGAAGTTTATAAGTCTACATAACGCACAAGTCAATCAATCAAGTGTTTTTTGACAAATCCATGTCACTCTCTCCTCGATCCTTGTGTCAAACTATGGTGCTCATATTTAGCTCACAGGCTATAACACAACTGTTCATTTTAATAGCGGCAAGTCTGGCAGAATCGAGCTGACTGTTGGAATGTTTAAAACTCATGCCCCCCCTCCCCTCCACCACCGAGCTCCTCCGCCCCCTCCCATCGGGTGCTCGTCAGTGCGTGTGCTCCAGATTCCTGTAAACGCACCCGTCTCTTCTCTCATGAATAAACAGAATGGAGTATATGCTACATGGAGGCAGGCTGGCTTACTTACTCATAGATAGCAACTGCTAACATGTCATTTTAGCGTATGTCTAGCTTGAGGCGTGTGCCTGTGATATTGTAACATGGGCGAGTGGGGAGGTGGGATCTGTGGGGTGTGCACCAACTGTGCCTGAGAGTCAGCTCTCACACAGCTCTGCGATGAGTGGACAGGATGATACGGGTGCGGTGGATTTTTGCAAAACAAGCGTCAACATACAGGCATTTTTTCTAAATCCGGATGATTTATGTTTTTCTAACAGAGCAAAGTGTTGTTTTCGATGAAAATGATGAAAAAAAAATGATACGCTCGCTTTGAATGTTTCAGGGGACTCTTCACAACCTGCCTTTGATGTGCAATATGAAGTACCTGCAACAGAAGGTAAGCGGTCAAAATCTATGTACAAACTTTTTGCAACATGTTTCAGGAATATGAAAACACTGACATGCTTTTTTTCTTTGACCTAAGATACAGAAGCAGCATTTGTAGACTCAGACGACGACCAAAGGGATGACGTGCTTCCTTCCACTACAAAACCAACAGAGGATCACCAAGGAAACAACGGCATCCAGAAACAAGGACAACCTCAGACATCCTCCGGACCCACACCGTCAACAGCAACCCTTCCATTGCCAGGTCAGCCCTCGCAGAACACGAGGGAGAGCATGCTACATAATGCATCGCTGAGCCTTCAAGAACAGCACGCCACCAACATCCTGTTGGAGACAGTTTCGCGCTCCTTAGAGCTTCTGTCTGAGTCGGTACAGCAGCTGGCAGAGACTCAGCAGGAGTTTGTGCGCGAGTCGCTGCAGCTCCAGCGGGAGACGGTGCAGGTTCTCAGAGACTTCACAGGTGGAGCCATTGCTCTTATGCATGACAAACTGAATGGACGGCCAGCATTATAGCAACAAAGTGTCAGACAGAGATGTTGTTAAGTTGAATCACTGACTACATACATGGCCTTCAGGTGCGGGAACCTTTACGTTCCTTTGGACTCCACCGCTGGTCACTGTACTTTTTGATAGTACTCAACAGATTTTCTGTTATATTTTAAAACTGTATTCGTAGAAACATTGTATTGATGGAATTGCTGTCTGTGAGGTTACATGAAAAAGGATTGAGAAAAGAACCAATGTTAGGCCTAAAGAAAGAACATGCGTGGGGCTTTTGTTTTCTTGTTTTTGCTACTGAAAGTGAGACTCCTACCACTTCCGCTGTAAAGCATTTTATATTAAGCAGACACCACATTTAAAGCCTTTACATTCTTTTAATACTGACATGCAAATAATGTGTCTTTGATTTTGAGAAGTCAGTTGAATCTGTTTGTGTGTCTTCGTATAAGTTGTTGTTGCATCAGTGTCTGGAGATTATCACATGTACTGTAATGGTGAGTGGATTTCTGCACCTGACCATTATATGGTCCATATGTCTGCAAGCTAAACAAGGTGTGTTGGATATTTTGAAAATACCTGTAACTGAATACGTTGTGATTGTCTGTCTGATTTAGTTTTGTTTTTTACATTTCAAACATGAACACTTGAATATAAGCTTCAGTAATTTCTCTTAAATATTAAATAAACCCCTCATGTATTTGAACAGAACAGAAGTCATTTCCTCAGCCTGGAAACCAGACAAATCTGCCCAACTAAGCATTTGTGATTATTCCCCTAGCTGTAAGTCTGCAAAGTGCTACAGTTGGCATTAAAAAGTCAGTGTCGGGGGCAGAGTCACACAGGTCAGTTTTGATCTTCCCGCATGCCTAATGGTGTTGTAGTGTTGGGCATAAATTCTATAAAAGTATTTCATCATATGTAATTCAAGTGTTCTGAGAGAAAACTAGACTTCTGCACCTCCTCTTTGCTCTGTTTTCCGGCTTTAGAAAATGCAGCAATGACTGGAGACTTTGGCCAATCACAGCTCATTTCAGAGAGAGAGATCTTTCTTATTGGCTCAGGATAGAAAGCTGCAAGAAGAGGTCTCACTGTTTAAATGCTGGTGTTTTCTTTTTTGCTTTTCTCCTACTGTAGCTTTAATTGGCTTATAAAACGATATGTCAAGCTTGGGCCTGTTAATTAGCCAGATACCCTGAAGTTGAGGGTTTTTTCCGTTTAGCAAGAGAGCCATCTAGCCATATAAAGCTGTCACAATTTGCATGTAACGTTAGCTGTTAATGTTATTTCCATGGGGTCTTAACGTAAGCAAGCGTACGTGTTATTGAAAATTCTACATAATGTTTAGTTTAACATCACTAATGTTACCATTTTGCCAACAATTCAACATACAGTTAGTTGGGCTCCTCAACCAAAGTGCAGACTAACTAATTGTAGTCCCCTTATGATTCCGTTTTCTTTATGCTCCTGAGCAAATTTCTTTTCAGGGTTTTGAAACAACCTGATGAAGGTCTATGTACCAACATGTCATTAAATATCTGACTGCAAGTGTAGAGGACAGAGTGCAGGAGTCTTGTTCTGTTTCGTTGACCCATGGCCATGGTCTCCTACGCACCTGTCAGTTTACCTTGCCCTGGGCTTTAACGGACCAAACAGCAGTTGCAGTAGCTGAATAACACAAGTGAGCCGTGTTGTAGTATAGTTTGAGTTGATTCTCCCTGCCACTTCCTGCTGCTGTAAATGCTTGTTATATTATCAAATGTGCAGTAATCTGCTTCTGAAAATAGTCCCTCTCAAATGCATCATTTCTTCCTGTTTAAGTAACATTTTCTATGATTTAGAAAAGCACAGAGCCTTTTAAAAGTGAAAGGATAATGATGGATGTTGAAATAATATATATTTGTAATCCACTTTTAATGATTAACATCTTCAGTAGGAAGCGTGAGGGCTAAGTGCCATGGAAAAGGTATGAAGTCAGAAAGCACTGAGAGACCAGACTAAACACATTGGTATGGATATATTTCTGGGATATATTGAGACTAAGAAAAAGGTAGAACAACACCAGATTTATGAAGTGATGACATGCATGTTGCAGCATGTTTGATCATCCTTTACTGAGACACATCTTAATACTTTTGTCAGATGAAGTTCCAACAGGCTTGGATGTCCAGACAGTTTCAAAGAAATTGCAGTAGGGGGCTCTGCTGTCCGTCTTGACAGGCCAGACACAAGAAGAGCTCTTCTCAACAATGCAATATACAATCAAAATGGATTTTTAAGGGAGGTGAGAAATTTTGAATATCTCTGGCTTTTACCTTATTTATCATGTCAATTTTTCGAACCCTTTTCCTGAATCTGTTTTATCAGGAAAGACACTTGAGTTTAAGTGTCATACATGTTCATTTATCGTGCTTGAACAATGAGATCTTCATTTCAGATCACACTTTTAGCAGACATATTACCAAACAGGAAACAAAAACAGCCAACCTTGTAAAATGGGAAAGAAAGTCAGTGACACTTCTTAAAATGGTCCGACACAAACAGTGGAACCACAAAGATATTAATACGAAAAAGCAAAACATCTGACAGCTGTTAGAGAATCATTTCACTTCCCTAGATGGTTTGTGTAGTTAATGGTCAGTTCTCCTGTGTTGTAGTGGAGAGCTACTGACACTCTTGTTCTCTCCCATTTCCTAGCTGCTGTGAATCCTTATCTTAATTATTTAGGCACCATAGCCAATTGGATGTTAACACATCTCCCCTTTGCCACCTCGGTCCACCTTTCTGTATGAGATTCTGAGCTTTGTTGTTTGAGCCTTAGAGCTGAGGGGGCCTCACGCACTTATTTGTGTCGACGACTCTTCTGTTCTCCTGAAGAAACTCCTTCAGCATAAGACATCCAGGACTCTGTTACTTTTTCTTCCTCACTGGCATCACCACAAATTCCTCCCTAACAACACCCACCCATCTTCGACCTGCGCCATCATTCTGATCTGAACTACATGTAAAGTTTTGTGACTGCATCTTGCTGTTAAATGCCAACGATTTAAATGAGGACCATTATATGATTTGGGTTTATTGTACTCCCTGCTGGGTCTTTAGCATGCTGATTGGATTGGCCAGAACAATCCATAGTTTTAACTTCACAATGACAATGTATGAACATAATACTTTAGTCCAGATAGTTGAAGTGCACCAAAGAGTCAGAACCTTATCATAAAGTGCACCAAAGGCTGTTAGATTAGATTGTAGGATTTGGGTTACCTCAGCTCCATTCTTAACAAAATACTCTTGAAACACACACACACACACACACACACACACACACACACACACACACACACACACACACACACACACACACACACACACACACACACACACACACACACAAAGAGGGAGAGTTAAGTCACGTTGCATTGTTTCTAAGCAGCCCCTTCTGCCTCAGTTGGCTAAACAGCTGCCGCGGCCAGCTCAGCGTGCCGCAGCAGGGAGGGGAGGAGGGCGGGATGCAGCAGGAGTTCAACAGTCTGCTGGGGCTTCCTCCATAGCTGGAAGGCAGGGGGCAGCATTAGTGTCTGGCCGGGGGGCTGGGATCCTGAATAGGCAGCTGTATTCACATTGTGGTCTGAGCTTTTACCTTCAGTTGTTTACGGAGCCCTTAAACCTGAGACTTAAGCCTCTCTGAAAGAGCATTATTCACTTTGAGTAGGCCTACCTATAAAACCGTATTCTACCCTAAACCCTTCTCTTTAGAATAAATTATGACTTGGTCTATTTTACTCAGAAAGGGAATATTTCAACTGTGCCTGATTAGATTCAATATTAAATTCCTGTAAAGGCTGCATTTCTCTGTACTCTTCCACATGAGATGTTACATTTATGTGGTAAAATCCCCTCAAAAATAAGCTCTACACCAGATAATACAGTGCATTCAAACAAATGACAGTACATAAAAACTAATGGCAAATAACTATTTTCCAAGAATGCCAATGCAGCCATTATATATATTCCTCCAATCTTCATCTTTCTCCGGACATTATCCTGGAGGGATTTTTCCACATTTCTGCAGAGTTGGTCGACATCTGGCAAAAAGAGACGTGGATTTAGAGAGGCACAATGTAAAGAAAAAAATCTATCCATCGATCTGTCTCTCTGCAAGTCTATATGTAAGTTTCCTCCCCCTTGCTATTGCCCCAGTTGACCCCTGTGCCCTTTCTTTTTCTTCAGTTTTCACCCCCACCTGTTCTCATTCCCTCTTTCCTTCCAGCTCCCTCTTTCATCTACCATCTGCCACTGAAGCTGTTGTAGGACAGTCTGGGCTGCTGCAGAGGAAAGGTAGGATGGATGGAAGGCAGATCTGTTGCTCAGCCTCGACAGGATTAAATAATTATCATGCCTCCTTTTGTGCCCCAACAAAAGAGTAATTATACATCTGCTGCTAAGCCAAGCAATTCTGTTTTATTTACCTCATCATATCAGTTGATTTGGGGAGGATTTGTGACGTGGTCAGTGACTCACAGAGACAGAGTTGTTAAGGCAGTAATCAGATTGTGTCTCAGAAAACGAAAATGTTTGCTCCTTTTTATCGTAGCCTGTACACATCCACTGCAGAGAAATGGTCAATAGGTTACAAGATTTGTGTGGTTCTTGTGTAACTATAGCTCGTAGTAAATTCACAAATATTCCTGGAGACACACAATCACCTGGCTGATATATTGCTTAAGTACATGGTTAGGTTTATGCAACAAAAGTACACGGTTAGGTTTAGACAACAAAACTACTTGGTTAGGTTTAGACAACAAAACTACATGCTTAGGTTTAGACAATAAAACTACATGCTTAGGTTTAGGTAACAAAACTACATGGTTAGGTTTAGACAACAAAACTACATGGTTAGATTTAGACAATACAACTACATGGTTAGGTTTAGACAATAAAACTACATGCTTAGGTTTAGACAATAAAACTACATGCTTAGGTTTAGACAATAAAACTACATGCTTAGGTTTAGGTAACAAAACTACATGGTTAGGTTTAGACAACAAAACTACATGGTTAGGTTTAGACAACAAAACTACTTGGTTAGGTTTAGGTACAAAACTACTTGGTTAGGTTTAGACAACAAAACTACTTGGTTAAGTTTAGGTACAAAACTACTTGGTTAGGTTTAGACAACAAAACTACTTGGTTAAGTTTAGGTACAAAACTACTTGGTTCGGTTTAGACAACAAAACTACTTGGTTTGGTTTAGACAACAAAACTACTTGGTTAACTTTAGGTACAAAACTACTTGGTTAGGTTTAGACAACAAAACTACATGGTTAGGTTTAGACATCAAAACTACATGGTTAGGTTTAGACAACAAAACTACATGGTTAGGTTTAGACATCAAAACTACATGGTTAGGTTTAGACAACAAAACTACATGGTTAGGTTTAGACAACAAAACTACATGGTTAGGTTTAGACATCAAAACTACTTGGTTAGGTTTAAACAACAAAACTACTTGGTTAAGTTTAGGTACAAAACTACTTGGTTAGGTTTAGACAACAAAACTACTTGGTTAAGTTTAGGTACAAAACTACTTGGTTAGGTTTAGACAACAAAACCACTTGGTTAAGTTTAGGTACAAAACTACTTGGTTAGGTTTAGACAACAAAACTACTTGGTTAAGTTTAGGTACAAAACTACTTGGTTAGGTTTAGACAACAAAACTACTTGGTTAAGTTTAGGTAAAAAACTACTTGGTTAGGTTTAGACAACTAAACTACTTGGTTAGGTTTAGACCACAAAACTACTTGGTTAGGTTTAGACAACAAAACTACATGGTTAGGTTTAGACAATACAACTACATGGTTAGGTTAAGACAACAAAACTACATGCTTAGGTTTAGACAATAAAACTACATGCTTAGGTTTAGACAACTAAACTACATGGTTAGGTTTAGACAACAAAACTACATGGTTAGGTTTAGACAACTAAACTACTTGGTTAGGTTTAGACAACAAAACTGCATGGTTAGGTTTAGACAATACAACTACATGGTTAGGTTTAGACAATACAACTACATGGTTAGGTTTAGACAATAAAACTACATTCTTAGGTTTAGACAGTGAAAACTACATGCTTAGGTTTAGACAATAAAACTACATGCTTAGGTTTAGGTAACAAAATTACATGGTTAGGTTTAGACAACAAAACTACATGCTTAGGTTTAGACATCAAAACTACTTGGTTAGGTTTAGAAAACAAAACTACTTGGTTAGGTTTAGACAACAAAACTACATGCTTAGGTTTAGACAATACAACTACATGGTTAGGTTTAGACAATACAACTACATGGTAAGGTTTAGACAATAAAACTACATGCTTAGGTTTAGACAATAAAACTACATGCTTAGGTTTAGGTAACAAAACTACATGGTTAGGTTCCCTCTTTCCTTCCAGCTCCCTCTTTCATCTACCATCTGCCACTGAAGCTGTTGTAGGACAGTCTGGGCTGCTGCAGAGGAAAGGTAGGATGGATGGAAGGCAGATCTGTTGTTCAGCCTCGACAGGATTAAATAATTATCATGCCTCCTTTTGTGCCCCAACAAAAGAGTAATTATACATCTGCTGCTAAGCCAAGCAATTCTGTTTTATTTACCTCATCATATCAGTTGATTTGGGGAGGATTTGTGACGTGGTCAGTGACTCACAGAGACAGAGTTGTTAAGGCAGTAATCAGATTGTGTCTCAGAAAACGAAAATGTTTGCTCCTTTTTATCGTAGCCTGTACACATCCACTGCAGAGAAATGGTCAATAGGTTACAAGATTTGTGTGGTTCTTGTGTAACTATAGCTCGTAGTAAATTCACAAATATTCCTGGAGACACACAATCACCTGGCTGATATATTGCTTAAGTACATGGTTAGGTTTATGCAACAAAAGTACACGGTTAGGTTTAGACAACAAAACTACTTGGTTAGGTTTAGACAACAAAACTACATGCTTAGGTTTAGACAATAAAACTACATGCTTAGGTTTAGGTAACAAAACTACATGGTTAGGTTTAGACAACAAAACTACATGGTTAGATTTAGACAATACAACTAAATGGTAAATGGACTTGTACTTATATAGCGCCTTTCTAGTCATCTGACTACTCAAGGCGCTTCACAGTGTTTGTCACATTCACCCATTCACACAGACATTCACGCTGATGGCAGTGGACATCTACATACCATCTAATCTGATCTAACCATTCACACCACATTCACACACCCATGCGCAGCACGGGGAGCAATTTGGGGTTCAGTGTCTTGCTCAAGGACACTTCGACATGTGGACCGGGGGGAGATGGGGATCGAACCACCAATCTCTCGATCAGAGGACGACCCACTCTGCCACCAATCCACAGCCGCCCACTACATGGTTAGGTTTAGACAATAAAACTACATGCTTAGGTTTAGACAATAAAACTACATGCTTAGGTTTAGACAATAAAACTACATGCTTAGGTTTAGGTAACAAAACTACATGGTTAGGTTTAGACAACAAAACTACATGGTTAGGTTTAGACAACAAAACTACTTGGTTAGGTTTAGGTACAAAACTACTTGGTTAGGTTTAGACAACAAAACTACTTGGTTAAGTTTAGGTACAAAACTACTTGGTTAGGTTTAGACAACAAAACTACTTGGTTAAGTTTAGGTACAAAACTACTTGGTTCGGTTTAGACAACAAAACTACTTGGTTTGGTTTAGACAACAAAACTACTTGGTTAACTTTAGGTACAAAACTACTTGGTTAGGTTTAGACAACAAAACTACATGGTTAGGTTTAGACATCAAAACTACATGGTTAGGTTTAGACAACAAAACTACATGGTTAGGTTTAGACATCAAAACTACATGGTTAGGTTTAGACAACAAAACTACATGGTTAGGTTTAGACAACAAAACTACATGGTTAGGTTTAGACATCAAAACTACTTGGTTAGGTTTAAACAACAAAACTACTTGGTTAAGTTTAGGTACAAAACTACTTGGTTAGGTTTAGACAACAAAACTACTTGGTTAAGTTTAGGTACAAAACTACTTGGTTAGGTTTAGACAACAAAACCACTTGGTTAAGTTTAGGTACAAAACTACTTGGTTAGGTTTAGACAACAAAACTACTTGGTTAAGTTTAAGTACAAAACTACTTGGTTAGGTTTAGACAACAAAACTACTTGGTTAAGTTTAGGTAAAAAACTACTTGGTTAGGTTTAGACAACTAAACTACTTGGTTAGGTTTAGACCACAAAACTACTTGGTTAGGTTTAGACAACAAAACTACATGGTTAGGTTTAGACAATACAACTACATGGTTAGGTTAAGACAACAAAACTACATGCTTAGGTTTAGACAATAAAACTACATGCTTAGGTTTAGACAACTAAACTACATGGTTAGGTTTAGACAACAAAACTACATGGTTAGGTTTAGACAACTAAACTACTTGGTTAGGTTTAGACAACAAAACTGCATGGTTAGGTTTAGACAATACAACTACATGGTTAGGTTTAGACAATACAACTACATGGTTAGGTTTAGACAATAAAACTACATTCTTAGGTTTAGACAGTGAAAACTACATGCTTAGGTTTAGACAATAAAACTACATGCTTAGGTTTAGGTAACAAAATTACATGGTTAGGTTTAGACAACAAAACTACATGCTTAGGTTTAGACATCAAAACTACTTGGTTAGGTTTAGAAAACAAAACTACTTGGTTAGGTTTAGACAACAAAACTACATGCTTAGGTTTAGACAATACAACTACATGGTTAGGTTTAGACAATACAACTACATGGTAAGGTTTAGACAATAAAACTACATGCTTAGGTTTAGACAATAAAACTACATGCTTAGGTTTAGGTAACAAAACTACATGGTTAGGTTCCCTCTTTCCTTCCAGCTCCCTCTTTCATCTACCATCTGCCACTGAAGCTGTTGTAGGACAGTCTGGGCTGCTGCAGAGGAAAGGTAGGATGGATGGAAGGCAGATCTGTTGTTCAGCCTCGACAGGATTAAATAATTATCATGCCTCCTTTTGTGCCCCAACAAAAGAGTAATTATACATCTGCTGCTAAGCCAAGCAATTCTGTTTTATTTACCTCATCATATCAGTTGATTTGGGGAGGATTTGTGACGTGGTCAGTGACTCACAGAGACAGAGTTGTTAAGGCAGTAATCAGATTGTGTCTCAGAAAACGAAAATGTTTGCTCCTTTTTATCGTAGCCTGTACACATCCACTGCAGAGAAATGGTCAATAGGTTACAAGATTTGTGTGGTTCTTGTGTAACTATAGCTCGTAGTAAATTCACAAATATTCCTGGAGACACACAATCACCTGGCTGATATATTGCTTAAGTACATGGTTAGGTTTATGCAACAAAAGTACACGGTTAGGTTTAGACAACAAAACTACTTGGTTAGGTTTAGACAACAAAACTACATGCTTAGGTTTAGACAATAAAACTACATGCTTAGGTTTAGGTAACAAAACTACATGGTTAGGTTTAGACAACAAAACTACATGGTTAGATTTAGACAATACAACTACATGGTTAGGTTTAGACAATAAAACTACATGCTTAGGTTTAGACAATAAAACTACATGCTTAGGTTTAGACAATAAAACTACATGCTTAGGTTTAGGTAACAAAACTACATGGTTAGGTTTAGACAACAAAACTACTTGGTTAGGTTTAGACAATAAAACTACATGCTTAGGTTTAGGTAACAAAACTACATGGTTAGGTTTAGACAACAAAACTACATGGTTAGATTTAGACAATACAACTACATGGTTAGGTTTAGACAATAAAACTACATGCTTAGGTTTAGACAATAAAACTACATGCTTAGGTTTAGACAATAAAACTACATGGTTAGGTTTAGACAACAAAACTACATGGTTAGGTTTAGACAACAAAACTACTTGGTTAGGTTTAGGTACAAAACTACTTGGTTAGGTTTAGACAACAAAACTACTTGGTTAAGTTTAGGTACAAAACTACTTGGTTAGGTTTAGACAACAAAACTACTTGGTTAAGTTTAGGTACAAAACTACTTGGTTCGGTTTAGACAACAAAACTACTTGGTTTGGTTTAGACAACAAAACTACTTGGTTAACTTTAGGTACAAAACTACTTGGTTAGGTTTAGACAACAAAACTACATGGTTAGGTTTAGACATCAAAACTACATGGTTAGGTTTAGACAACAAAACTACATGGTTAGGTTTAGACATCAAAACTACATGGTTAGGTTTAGACAACAAAACTACATGGTTAGGTTTAGACAACAAAACTACATGGTTAGGTTTAGACATCAAAACTACTTGGTTAGGTTTAAACAACAAAACTACTTGGTTAAGTTTAGGTACAAAACTACTTGGTTAGGTTTAGACAACAAAACTACTTGGTTAAGTTTAGGTACAAAACTACTTGGTTAGGTTTAGACAACAAAACCACTTGGTTAAGTTTAGGTACAAAACTACTTGGTTAGGTTTAGACAACAAAACTACTTGGTTAAGTTTAGGTACAAAACTACTTGGTTAGGTTTAGACAACAAAACTACTTGGTTAAGTTTAGGTAAAAAACTACTTGGTTAGGTTTAGACAACTAAACTACTTGGTTAGGTTTAGACCACAAAACTACTTGGTTAGGTTTAGACAACAAAACTACATGGTTAGGTTTAGACAATACAACTACATGGTTAGGTTAAGACAACAAAACTACATGCTTAGGTTTAGACAATAAAACTACATGCTTAGGTTTAGACAACTAAACTACATGGTTAGGTTTAGACAACAAAACTACATGGTTAGGTTTAGACAACTAAACTACTTGGTTAGGTTTAGACAACAAAACTGCATGGTTAGGTTTAGACAATACAACTACATGGTTAGGTTTAGACAATACAACTACATGGTTAGGTTTAGACAATAAAACTACATTCTTAGGTTTAGACAGTGAAAACTACATGCTTAGGTTTAGACAATAAAACTACATGCTTAGGTTTAGGTAACAAAATTACATGGTTAGGTTTAGACAACAAAACTACATGCTTAGGTTTAGACATCAAAACTACTTGGTTAGGTTTAGAAAACAAAACTACTTGGTTAGGTTTAGACAACAAAACTACATACTTAGGTTTAGACAATACAACTACATGGTTAGGTTTAGACAATACAACTACATGGTAAGGTTTAGACAATAAAACTACATGCTTAGGTTTAGACAATAAAACTACATGCTTAGGTTTAGGTAACAAAACTACATGGTTAGGTTTAGACAACAAAACTACATGGTTAGGTTTGGACATCAAAACTACTTGGTTAGGTTTAGAAAACAAAACTACTTGGTTAGGTTTAGACAACAAAACTATATGGTTAGGTTTAGACAATAAAACTATATGCTTAGGTTTAGACAATAAAACTACATGCTTAGGTTTAGGTAACAAAACTACATGGTTAGGTTTTAACAACAAAACTACATGGTTAGGTTTAGACATCAAAACTACTTGGTTAGGTTTAGAAAACAAAACTACTTGGTTAGGTTTAGACAACAAAACTACATGGTTAGGTTTAGACAATACAACTACATGGTTAGGTTTAGACAATAAAACTACATGCTTAGGTTTAGACAATACAACTACATGCTTAGGTTTAGGTAACAAAACTACATGGTTAGGTTTAGACAACAAAACTACTTGGTTAAGTTTAGGTACAAAACTTCTTGGTTAGGTTTAGACAACAAAACTACTTGGTTAGGTTTAGACAACAAAACTACATGATTAGGTTTAGATAACAAAACTACTTGGTTAGGTTTAGACAACAAAACTACATGGTTAGGTTTAGACATCTAAACTACTTGGTTAGGTTTAGAAAACAAAACTTCATGGTTAGGTTTAGAAAACAAAACTACTTGGTTAGGTTTAGAAAACAAAACTACTTGGTTAGGTTTAGAAAACAAAACTACTTGGTTAGGTTTAGACAACAAAACTACTTGGTTAGGTTTAGACAACAAAACTACATGGTTAGGTTTAGACATCTAAACTACTTGGTTAGGTTTAGAAAACAAAACTACTTGGTTAGGTTTAGACAACAAAACTACATGGTTAGGTTTAGACAATAAAACTATATGCTTAGGTTTAGACAATAAAACTACATGCTTAGGTTTAGGTAACAAAACTACATGCTTAGGTTTAGACAACAAAACTACATGGTTAGGTTTAGACATCGAAACTAATTGGTTAGGTTTAGAAAACAAAACTACTTGGTTAGGTTTAGACAACAAAACTACATGGTTAGGTTTAGACAATACAACTACATGGTTAGGTTTAGACAATAAAACTACATGCTTAGGTTTAGACAATACAACTACATGCTTAGGTTTAGGTAACAAAACTACATGGTTAGGTTTAGACAACAAAACTACATGATTAAGTTTAGGTACAAAACTTCTTGGTTAGGTTTAGACAACAAAACTACTTGGTTAGGTTTAGACAACAAAACTACATGGTTAGGTTTAGATAACAAAACTACTTGGTTAGGTTTAGACAACAAAACTACATGGTTAGGTTTAGACATCTAAACTACTTGGTTAGGTTTAGAAAACAAAACTACATGGTTAGGTTTAGAAAACAAAACTACTTGGTTAGGTTTAGAAAACAATACTACTTGGTTAGGTTTAGAAAACAAAACTACTTGGTTAGGTTTAGACAACAAAACTACATGGTTAGGTTTAGACAACAAAAGTACATGGTTAGGTTTAGGCAACAGAACTACATGGTTAGGTTTAGACAACAAAACTACATGGTTAGGTTTAGACAACAAAACTACATGGTTAGGTTTAGGAACAAAAGTACACGGGCAGGTTTAGACAACAAAACTACATGCTTAGGTTTAGATAACAAAACTACATGGTTAGGTTTAGACAACAAAACTACTTGGTTAAGTTTAGGTACAAAACTTCTTGGTTAGGTTTAGACAACAAAACTACTTGGTTAGGTTAGGACAATAACATGGACACAAATGCCAAAGAACTTTGTTCTCTTCTTGACATTTTTGGCCTCTTCTAACATGTGAAAGGGCCCCCACACACCCAAGGCCACACTCTGGATCTGGTTATCTCTAAAGGTGTTGACATTACTTCTGTTGACATAAAAGACTTGGCTCTGTCTTATCATTTCTGTGTGTTCTTTGTCTTACAGATAACTCCAAACATTCACTTAACCTGTGTGTCTGCGTACATAAATGAGTGTTAAGTTTAGTGAAGCTATAGCAATGTCAGATTGAGTGCAGAGACAGTTGATGAACACCTGGATGATTTCAACTGCAAAATCTCAAATGTCATTGATACCATTGCACCGATTAAAACTAAGATGACCTTGACCAGACAGAGAACACCATGGAGGAACACTATGGCAGTAAAGGCTCGGAAAACAGAATGCAGGAAATCAGAGCGTAAATTGAGAAAATCTAAACTTCAAATTCACCATTCATTCATCTTCAACCGCTTATCCCGGGGTCGGGGTCGCGGAGGGCTGGAGCCGATCCCAGCTGACATCGGGCGTGAGGCGGGGTCCACCCTGGACAGGACTGTACCGCCAGTCTATCGCAGGGCACATAGAGACGAACAGAGACAGACAACAGTTCACACCTAAGGGCAATTTTAGAGTCATCAATTAACCTAACACGTGCATGTCTTTTGGATTGTGGGAGGAAACCGGACAACCCGGAGGAAACCCAAATTCACCATTACATCTAGAAACAAAGTCTTTGCAATTTTAACCATAGGTTATTCAAGGCTAGACAGCAACACTTTCCTGAAATGATTAATAAGAACATCTACAACACTCACGCTCTGTTTGCTTTGGTTGATAAGCTTACAACCCCCCCTAAAGAGATTCAATTCAATTCAATTCAATTTTATTTATAGTGTCGAATCATAACAAAAGTTATCTCAGGACACTTTACAGAGTAGGTAAAGACCACACTCAATGACTTATTTATGATTTAAATAGACCCAACAATTCCTCTGTAAAGTACAGTGGCAACGAAAACCTTCCCTATAACAGGCAGGAACGTCAGACAGACCCAGCTCTGTGGAGGACGGCCATCTGTCTTGACCGGTTGGGGAGGAAGAAAAGGAGAGAGAAAGAGAGAAAAGACACACAGATGGACAGAGAGAGACAGACAGACACACTTCCAGAGATGCAAGCAAAGCCTAACAGTAACTATAATATTTATAGTAATGTGAATATAACGTATATGTTAAGGCAGTTAATACAACAGAATAGTAGAAACAAGCACAGCTAAGGTGACAGAATATGAAAATGATAATAATTATGGTGGCAAACATGATCAATGATGAGTAGTGGCAATAGCAGCTATGATACAGCTACAAATTTTATAGTTTATTAAACTAGTGATAGTATATATGAGTAACAGTGACAATAGCAGCAGGAAGCGTCATGCAGGACCACGGCAGCAAGCACCACCACGATCAGCAGAGACCTGCGAGACGACAAAGCACAAACAGCTCCGGGGAAGAAGTTGAATTAGTAACATGCATTGATGGGACATGAATGATTCAGACAGAGAGGAGAGAAGCTCAGAGTATCAGGAAAATAATTATCCCCCGGCAGACTAGGCCTATAGCAGCATAATTAAGCAGAATAAAGTCTCATCGTAAGCCCTAGCTGTAAGCTTTATCAAAAAGGAAAGTTTTAAGTTTACTTTAAAATAAGGGGACAGCGTCTGCCTCCCGAATAACATTTGGGAGTTTGTTCCACAGGAGAGGAGCTTGGTAGCTGAAGGCTCTGCCTCCCATTCTACTTTTGGAGACTCTAGGAACGACGAGTAGCCCTGCATTCTCAGAGCGCAGAGATCTAGTTGGGAGATAGTTTCAGAACTTTCCTCCACAGAAAAATACAATGAATTCGCTTGCTTTTACAATGAAAAAATCAAATCTATAAGGCTTAATATCCACACAGATCAGCAAAATAATAAAATGACACAATACCTAAAATCACCTAGGAATAAATCAACTATAATGGCAGAGTTTAATACACTTGAGCAAAAAACAGTAGAAGAAGACCATTTTAACCAACTACAGACCCATCTCAAATCTTCCCTTTATAGCCAAGATTGTTGAGAAAGTGGTTTTTGATCAACTCAGCAACTTCTTGAATGCCAGTGGACTTTTTGACAAATTTCAATCAGGCTTCCAACCTCACCATAGTACATAAACAGCTCTTATATAGAGTTTTAAATGACATAAGGTTGACCACTGACTCAGGCAAGGTGTCAGTTCTGGTCCTGTTGGATCTCAGTGCTGCCTTTGAAACTGTGGATCACAGTATACTGCTGAACAGGTTGAAAACCTGGGCAGGACTCGCGGGACAGTTCTAAAATTGTTCAGGTCCTACTTGGAGGAGCTGAGTTATTTTGTGGCCAGTGGTAGTTATCAATCCGATCAAGTGGCTATTACATATGTAGTTCCTCAGGGGTCAGTCCTTGGACCCCTTCTGTTCAACCTATATATTCTGCCTTTGGGTCAAATTCTGCAGAATTCTAATGTCTACTAGTATAGGGATGCAGATGACACACAGATATATCTTGCAGTGTCTCCAGATGACTGCAGTCAAATAGAGTCATTACGTCACTATTAGGAGCAAGTCAAAAATTGGATGAACCAAAATTTCCGTCAGTTAAATCAGTAAAAAACTGAGATCATTGTTTTTGGCAATAAAGAGAAGATAGTTGCTGTCAGTAAACACCTTGAGTCACTGTCTTTGGAAACTAAAGACCAAATCTGAAGATAGACTCAGATCTGACCTTCAACAGCCGTAACAAATCATTGACCAGATCAGCCTTTTATCAACCTAAGAACATCTCCAGAATTAAGGGTTTTATGTCCCAAACTGATGAGGAGAAGCTGATTCATGCTTTCATCTCCAATTGACTCGACTACTGTAAAGGTCTTCTGACAGGACTCCCCCCCAAAAAGGATCAAACAGCTGCAGCTCGAGTTTGAACCAGAACAAAGAGATCAGTCACATCAGCCCAGTTTTTAAGACCTTACATTGGCTCCCAGTCAGCTACAGAATAGATTTTAAAGACATGCTACTGGTTTACAAATCACTGAATGGTTTTGGTCCAGAATACATGAATGACATGTTAGTAGAGTATAAACCCAGTAGATCTCTGAGATCTACAGACTCAGGTCAGATAGTGGAGCACAGAGTTCAAAATATACATGGTGAAGCAGCATTTAGCTGTTACACTGAACACAACTGGAACAAACTACCAGCAGATCTGAAATCAGGCCCCACTGTGAGCACTTTTAAATCCAGGTTAAAAACAGTTCTCTTTCCATGTGCTTACAGCTGAGCTCTTTTTTAATAACTTTAAACTTTATCTATTTTTTCTATTTTTATTTATATTACTTTTGTATTCTTCTTTGCTCCTGCTTTTAACTGTGTTTTTTGTTTTTATGCTGTTTTTAAAAAAATGTTTGGTTTTAAGTAAAGCACATCGAGATGCCTTGGTATGAAATGTGCTGTATAAATAAAGATTATTTGCCTTGCCTTGCCTGAAGGAAAAGTAGATTGACTATAAAGGCACAGATGGCCAGAGGCAACAAGAATGGCTTAAAGTGTTTCCAAACACTGATTTCACAAAGGCAATGTCAGATACTGTATTTCTTCCTAAACAGTGATCTGCCTAATAATGGACCTCCAGATACCCCACGCCCCTTTGACTCAGCCATAAATTTGCACACTGGGATGTGGGTGTTGTTAGGTACCCAACAGTAATCAGCATTCAGCATCTTAATGAGATAAACCAATCAACCAAATGACATGCATAAATTTGAGGCTGTGTACACACTGACACCACACACACACACACACAGAGAGAGAGAGAGAGAGAGAGAGAGAGAGAGAGAGAGAGAGAGAGAGAGAGAGAGAGAGAGAGAGAGAGAGAGAGAGAGAGAGAGAGAGAGAGAGAGAGAGAGAGAGAGAGAGAGAGAGAGAGAACATCACGGCCCACCAGACTCCCATTCCACACCTCCTATTGTCCAACAGTCAGACAGCAGGCTGGGGCTGCAGAAGTGGCCACAACAGGCTGACTTCTCCCCCGAGAGCCTGCAGGGGTCAGATTTGCAGCAGCTCCACCTCTCTTTCTCCGAATGTCCTTGGGGAGAAAGATCTCCAAGCTGCTGTGGGCTGTAGATGAGGCAGATGCCGGCCACTCCAACTGGTGGGAGGTCCGGGATGGGGGGATGACATGACTCCGCTTTGGTTCCCATGCCCCGTGGCACACTCATGTCACACTCCTGCAAGTAATACAGATGACAACAGCAGAGAGGTTGCACTGTCCATCTGCTCTCCTGACACAAAGAAATACGCATCCTCCTCCACGGAGAGATGCAGCCCGTACTGTGGACGCAGTGCATACATTTATAATGAGTGTTTCTGACTCTCCCACAGAAATACAAGATGATGGGCTGCATGTATGACATGAGGGATGAAGGATGTTGATGATAGTATGTCTAAGAACATGTGCCACACACACACACACACACACACACACACACACACACACACACACACACACACACACACACACACACACACACACACACACACAGTACATAAACTATGATTCTTAGTAACAAGTGTCGAAATTATGTTAACCGTACAAAAGCTTTGAATTATGACATCTGGGTGTTAGAGACTTTTTATCTCTTCACATCAAAGATTCTTCCCTTGTAAGATTAGTTGAAAATAGATTATATTTATTTTTATAAAGCACAAAATCATAATTCTTTTCTTGCGTAATTCCCATATCTCCAGAACCGTTCATCCCATTTTTGGCAGGTGTATTGCTGAGGACCCGATGACGTGCTTGGTGCAATTTGGTTAGATGGTGTTGCTAACAATAAACTTGTTAAAATTATGTATTGGCCTTTAACTTTTGAACTGTGATCCCAGAAACAAATGTTTCCCCTAGTTTATGTTGGTCCAGACTAATCTATCCATAGACCACGCAAATGATGCGCCATTTTAAGTTGTGTCCAAATATTTTTTTCCCTTACTCGTTCTACAATTTTTGAGCAATCATCACTACATTTGAAGCCTGAAAGGAATATTTTTTCAGATTTTTGATGTTCCATACAGTTTTGCTACAGCTGGCCAACAAACTTTGCTCAAATGCTGTGGGCAGGGCTAAAAAAAAGTCATATATCCTCAACGCTTGTGTGTGTACAGTATGTATGACTGTCCTTAGCATATCTCTAAAAGCATTCATTAAATCAACTTCAGACTTGGAGGGTGTATTGCTGAGGACCCAAGGGACTCCAGTGCAGCCCTTCCGGGTGCCAAGAAATCGGTCTGGCACACCACCCATCAAAACACAGGCAGTACACTAGTTATTCTGAATCTGGGGTGCAGGGGGAATATCCTGATGATCAAGACCAAGAGCAGCCATAGAGCCTGTGCCTGTGCTTCAGTCATCTATTCTGTGAGTGCAATAACCATTTATTGACCAGCTTTTTACTCACTCACTACCGAGGCTGTGAGTTTGACATGTGTTCCAAAAATGTAAGGGAATAAAAAACTTCAAATAATATAAAGTAGAAACCATGCTATAACAAACCACACCAAACTCATGAGCACTTCTAAAAGTTGACCTCGAAAATACCCTAGATGTGTACTGATAAATACTGCCAAACGTCTTGTGTTGAACAGTACATTTTTAGGGAACATGGTGTGGATTTATAGTTAATTGTATTGAGAAACCAGTCATTGTAATATGCCAATCCCCTGGCATTACTGGGAGATCCTTGGTCCCACTTTTAGAAGCTCTGTTCTGGACTCAAGGTTTGACATAACATTTTAAGAGCTAACCATGAAACAGCACAAGAGGCTGCTCCTCCAGCGTTTCTACTTACTTTACATACAACTGGGTATGTTTTCTCCCTCATTTGTCCTTGTTGTCCTGCAGAGCGTGCCAGGATGTGCAGGGGGGCCACCTCAGGCACGCGTCCTCTTTTCTCATTAGAATACCAATAGGATCCCCCCCCCCCCCCACACACACACACACAGACACACACACATAACTGTGCAGTGTGGAATTAATAAACACGCAGAAATCACATGAAGTTGAAATCTTTGACTTTACATCAATTAGTTCAAATGTTTTGGAGTCCAGAGTTCCATTTCTACTCAGTCTGAACCAATCAGTGATGATTTTGTATCGATGTAGCTGTTGGGGTACAGAAGTGGTCGAACTCACCTCCAGGCGACGACCACTAAACACAAGTACATACGTGTTTTTAAGGCTCTGGAAACCCCTCATGTAAAATGAACTAAGATGCTTATTGTTGTAATAAATCAGCCGTGCAGGTTTATATCACCAGTGTTGAAGGTTGGAGCAGCTCTGTGTACATAACAGGTGTGTTTACACTGCGCCACCACATCCCCACCTGCGACAGGTGCCCAAACCGACGGCCGACCAGTCCTTCCTAAAAATCAATTCAGGGTATGCGTGTGTGTGTGTGTGTGTGTGTGTGTGTGTGTGTGTGTGTGTGTGTGTGTGTGTGTGTGGGTGTGTGTCTGTGTGTGTGCGTGCGTGCGTGCGCTGGGGGTGGACGCTTTGGGGAGACAATAGCCGGGTTTGGAGCCCCACACTGTCGACCATGTGCCGTTGATTACCATACAGCTGTTCGCATGAGGCCCAGACAAAAGCAACATGATAGTCCAAACGCCGCAGGAACCCCCTCACACACTCCACCACACACGCGAGCACCACCCCTCCTTCCTTCCTCCCCCCGCACTCTTCTCCAGGCCCGAGAGCGCGACAGAAGAGGGCTGAATGGCCGCTAGACGCACAATACGGAGCGGCCCCTCTCTTTGTCAGCCCACACGCGTCAGAGCAATTATAATGTTGGGTGTAAAGAAAGAAAAGCTGTCCGCTATTCTTCCCCGCTTCCTTCTGATCTTTGTTTTGTGTGCAGCAAGCTCCACGGAGAAAAGGAAAACGTACAAAACAATGATCTATAAATTGGTGTTAAAGTCAACCGTAGACGTCCGTGTTGGATGACATGCAGGAGGCCTTATTCTATACCACAGCACGCTCACTGTTTGACAAATATATACAAATCTGAATGCCTACATAAACGTATATTCTCTTGGATGACATATTTCCCTTATTAGGCTTATAGTCGTCAGTTTTCCGATTACTCACTTGTAAATACATAATAAAGCTGCAGTTCGGCCTCTCTAAAACATGGGTGCTTTGCTTTTGTTGGCCTGTTGTATAGTTTTGGTTTCTCCAATAGTTTTGTAGCGACTCAGTTCCATTATCCAAACTTGCTTTAGAGTTTAAGATCAGTGCAGTAATGCTCAACATATCCACCCTGCGCCAGCTTCTTATGCATATTCCTAGGACTTTTCCAGGTGTAATGTGGGTTGTCTAAATCCCCAGGCACCCCCCCCACGTGTCAGGCTGCTCCCCTGAGGTCTGCTCCGGCTCCACCTCTCTGCCTGTGACGCGCAACATCGGAGGATATAAAAGCACGCGGCGTCGTTTACGCAGCAGAACCAAAACAAGTGGAGTGCAGGCCATCGGACGGAGGAGAAGACTATCATAAGAAGACAAGGATTTAAGAAACAGCAACGGGACTACGGAGATCAAAGTGATGAAACTTTTTTGAATTTTCTTCAACTTCTTTTGGGAATATTACTGCACGCGACGGATGCGGCCATCCACTTTTAGACCTGGAAGACAAACTCTGAGAACAAATGGCGCATCTACACCTGAGATACCTCTTGGCTTTGGCCTTAGTGCACGCAGTAAGTTGTCTTCTGTCTGTGCTAAACTCTCTAAAATGTCTTTGCGCACAGCGGGTCTGATCTCATGTTTTCCTTCTGTCCTCGCAGGTGTTTTCCTCCGGCGTGTTTGAGCTGAAAATCAACTCTTTCCACACGGCGCAGCGCATCTGCAGAAGACACAGGGACTGTCACATCTTTTTCAGAATTTGCCTAAAACACCCGGAGGATGTGATCTCCGCAGAGCCACCTTGCACCTTTGGCACCGGACACACCAACGTCATCAGGGCCGATCACACCTCGATTTCTAGCAGCGCTCCCATCAGGGTGCCTTTCCACTTCAAGTGGCCGGTAAATAGTTACACAAACGATAACAGTGTTGTTGGGATGTTGTTAGTATGAGATGGGGTTGAATACACAGTCTAGGGATGAATTATTTACCAGTTAATTAATTTATTAATGTCAGAGAAGTGCGTAAAGTAACCACACGACCCATGCGCATCACTGTTACTAGACTTGAAAGAACTAAACGCGTTTTCTTCTGTTCTAGGGGACATTCTCTTTAATCATTGAAGCCTGGAACGCTGAATCCCCGACTGAATACACAGGTAGGTGGTTTCCTGCGGCTGATTTAGTAAATCATTCTCTCATGTTAATAAAACTAACTGACCAAGATCAATCCCACTGGTAGTCGGCTTTCCATCTGACGCACGCAGCTTCCAGGCAAGATTGCATTTTATTTATTTATGACACCTTTGCTCGGCAGACAACCAAAACAACCTCGTGAGCCGGCTGGCGACCAGGAGAAGACTTGCCATCGGTGAGGACTGGTCCCAGGACGTGCACTTTGGCGAGCAGAGCGAGCTGCGCTACTCCTACCACGTCTTCTGCGACGAGTACTACTTTGGAGACGGCTGCGCTGAATACTGCAGACCGAGAGACGACACGCTGGGCCACTACACCTGCGACGAGGAGGGCAACCGCATCTGCCTGGAGGGCTGGAAGGGAAACTACTGCTCTGAGCGTAAGTGTCTATTAATAAGTACCTAAGTGCCCCTGAGCAAGGCGCTTAAACCCTGTAGGGGGGGGGGGGGGGGGGGGGGGGGGGGTATCCAACATGGATTTAAAGTGCATCGATGGCACTGGTGGTATCTACAGTGGTATTTACCCTGTCTGCATGTTACTTTGTCTCATCTTCTCACAAAAATATAGAAGTCATTTCTCATTGCAACATCAGTCTATAATCAACGTTATTTCTAAACAAACTTTTTAACATGGGAAAAACAAGTATTAAATATAATATAATAGCAGTAGAACAAACAACCTTAAATAAATGGCATCCTTTTTTTAATCCTTAACTCTCCTTCATTATACAAAACTTCACATAACAAAAAACACCACATACATATACATGTAAGCAGACATTTGGAGAGTGCACACAACCGAAGGTATTTACACTTACTCACAAATCAGTAACACTGAGGGACTTAATATTTGCAAGACGACACAATCCAAATCTTTTCTCCTCCCAGCACCTGCAAACTTAGAAGTTTTGCCGGGCATGGATAAAAAATGTTAGTCAGGTTGATTTCGGATCCCCTATACAGAGAGGAATCTTTTCAGAGGACACAGAATGTTTTCTTTATCTGAGTGATGTCCCGTAGGGTTGTGTTTTACTCTTCTGCAAGACGCTCTGTAGAGTTCCATCTGCCTTTTGTTCTCTGTTACAATGAGAGAAAGAGCTGCGCCCCCCATTAGACACACACATTTTTCAAGGTGATCTGGGTGTGTGTGTGTGTGTGTGTGTGTGTGTGTGTGTGTGTGTGTGTGTGTGTGTGTGTGTGTGTGTGTGTGTGTGTGTGTGTGTGTGTGTGTGTGTGTGTGTGTAATTGGGAGATAAAAGAAACCATTTTTTCTCCAGCAGTGTGCCTGCCAGCTGCTTGGCTTAATACTTAACCAACAGTGAAGTCTGGAACAGGGCTGGGGTCAGACAGGGGGCCCTGTACGTGTGTGTGTGTGTAGGATGTATGAAAGGCGTGCCCATTGTAATCAACCCCCCTTCCCCTCTCCTCTCCAGCCATCTGCTCGGCGGACTGCAGTGAGAAGCACGGCTACTGCGAGGCCCCTGGGGGCTGTACGTGTCGCATGGGCTGGCAGGGCCCCTCCTGTAATGAATGCGTCCGCTACCCAGGCTGCCTCCACGGGACATGCAGCCAGCCATGGCAGTGCAACTGTCAGGAGGGCTGGGGTGGCCTCTTCTGCGACCAGGACCTCAACTACTGCACCAACCACAAACCCTGCGCCAACGGGGCAACCTGCACAAACACGGGTCAGGGCAGCTACACCTGTACCTGCAGGCCCGGCTTCGGAGGCACCAACTGTGAGCTGGAGACCAACGAGTGTGACAGCAACCCCTGCAAGAACGGAGGCAGCTGCAATGTGAGTATACAATAGGTTAAGTCTGTCTAGGTTGAAGGTGCACTACTACTAAAATAGCTGCACTAAAGAAACAAGATTTATCACAGATAAACATCAGTTGTTGTCAGCCATTGCTGTCAGCTGATCTCATCTGAATACATATTGAAAATCAAGAGCTTTATAAGAAGGCTCCACAAATTCCTGCCAGACTGTATTTACTAATGTGAAGGTTTTTCTTCCTCTGTCTACAGGACCTGGAGAACGACTACTCGTGCACCTGCCCGCAGGGATTCTACGGTAAGAATTGCGAGATCATTGCCATGACGTGCGCAGACGGTCCCTGCTTCAACGGCGGCACCTGTGTGGAGACAATGACCGGAGGCTACACCTGCCGCTGCCCTCCCAGCTACACCGGCTCCAACTGTGAGAAGAAGCTGGACCGCTGCAGCAACAGGCCCTGTCTGAACGGTGAGTGTGCGAGACAGGCTGCCCCTCTGGCGACATCTTGTGGCTGAGGTGCAGATCAGCAGTTGACACTCCTGCATCAATGCTGTGATTTCATACAGAGAGTGTTAAATGTAATCCTTTTAACACCCCTTTAAACAAATGGTCGTTCTGATCTCTTGGATTCTGAACATTGTTTGTCTCTTCTGCAGGTGGTGATTGCCTGGACCTCGGCCAGAGCGTCCTGTGCCGCTGTCAGGCAGGCTTCACTGGTGCCAACTGCCAGGTCAACATTGACGACTGTGCCTCAACCCCCTGCCAGAATGCTGGAACCTGCCAAGACGGTTTGAACGACTACACCTGCTCTTGCACCCTGGGGTACACTGGGAAGAACTGCAGCGTGCGCTCAGATGCCTGTGGCGCCCGCCCATGCCAGAACGGTGGCACTTGCTTCACCCACTTCACCGGGCCGGTGTGCCAGTGCCCTAAGGGCTTTATGGGTCCGAGCTGTGAGTTCACGCTCCAGCCCAGTTTCAAGCCCGCTTTGCGTCAAACCTCCCAGCCCTCCTCAGCCACCCTCACGGTGTCCTGCATTCTGGCCGTCCTGGTGCTGGTGCTGGTGGCTGGTATTATCTTCCTGAGGAGGAGGAGGAAACTGCAGGGGAGGAAGCAGCTGAGCGACATTGCAGTCTACAATGACTTAGACACGGTCAACAACCTGGGAGGAAGCGAAAGAGAGGCCTTCTTAGGTCCTAATGGCCCGTTCAAGATCAGCAACAGCACGGCTCGCCTCAGCCTCTCCCTCTGCCCAGACAGATCTGGGTACAGACAGAGTCCAGTGGAGAGCAGCCTGCATAGAGGCGAGCGTCAGGACTTTATGTGGAGGGACGAGGCTGGCCTGGGCTCTGGGGCAGGGCTGAGATGAAACGGAGAAATCATGGACGTTCACAAGGGTAAAGGAATATTAGCACTTGTTGCTCCTCTCTCTTCATGCACAGTGAAGAACGGAGCAAATCCATGAGTTGAAAACCATTCTGCTTATGCAGAAGATAACGTAAAATGTAAGCATAAGAAACAAAATACTGACAAATGAACTATTCTGATGAAGATGATTTACAAAGATTATTGAAAAAGTATATGGGGCAAAGCTCTTCCATGTTTAAGACCCAAAGAAAGAAATAATATGATCCATTTTCATAGGACCTACAACACAAACCAAATACAGGAAGTCACATACTCACCTTTGGAAAACCTGCCCAAAAAAGATGTTTTATTGGGTTATTGTTTTTAATATGTTCATTTTGTTTGATTGTTTCTCATTTTTTCAAACACAGAATTTTTGTTTTGCTTTTCAATCTTCCTTTGGACATTATTTCCTTATTGTGCGTACCATCATTTTTATTCTTTATATTATTTATTTATTTGAGAAGGTATTTTTATGGCTTCACTCTGATTGTCACAGAAGTAGAGATATATTTATATGATGCTGAATGAAGACCGACGCTTGATGTTGTACCTGGATGTTTTATGGGCTGTGAAGGCTGTGTGAAATATCCCAAAGATATTCAGTGCAGGGATAACAGGAAAATGTGCTTTATCACACAGTCGGCCGTTACTGTAATTTATATTTATAGTTTATTAACTACTGATCACGTTGCTCTTTCATGTGCCATTTTGTGTTCATGCCAAAGTTTTTGTTATGTTACGTCTTTTCATTCATATTATTTAATTTCATCATGTTGTGGTTGTGATGTGGAATAAAAGATTGGCGTTGATTCTGGAATGAAGTCTCTGTTCTGCATCTGTGAGCCCTTCACCTTCATTCATAGACACAAGACTGTAGTTAGAGGAAGAAGAAAGTGAGATCATAAATGTCCTGAGTTTACACTGGCTAACAAACACATTATTTAAAAGAAATATTATATGATGTATTTCTCTAAGCATACATAAATGCATGTATACCTCACAGAACTGCAGAAGTCCCTGTAATATGCAGCATAAGCTATAAATACAAACATAGCCAGCAGACTTAAAGGTTGAATATGTAGAATCTTAATATATAGACTAAAATATATATGTAGTCTGAATTAATATTTTAAACAATTTTGACAGGTTTGACAATGACTTTCTGTCCCATTTTGGTTTCATTGTAGCAGCCAATAGTGTTGGGCGTTGCTGGTTGCCAGGTTTGTCTGTTGTTGCTACAGAAACAAGAATCATTCTGAGTTGAGAGCTAGCTAATGGATTACACAGCACTCACAGAAACACTTCCAGTTAAAGACTGGCTAACGTTAAATACTGTTGTCCAATTCATTGATAAGTCAAATTAGTTGTTCCCCTGTAAGATTCATCACTGACATGGAGCAGGCTGATCGCTGACACAATCGGCAGCAAACCTGGCAACCCCGACTGCTGGAATTATTTTTTGTTGTTGCGACTTCGATCTTGAGACACTAGATGGAGCTGTTCTGCTCATTCTCCAGATTCAACCTTTAAGTCCTATTTGTAGTTGGTATATCTGTTATTATGGATTCTTTCAAGTGGCCCCCAGTGATTATACTTTAAAAGAGACTAAATATTTCATACTATCAAGTATTTAAACGTTCTTGCATACGACTCAAAACACCCTGCCCATGATGCTCATTACAGGAAACACAAAACCCTTCACAGTCAGAGAAACAGAAGTCTGTGGAACACACTGGGAAACATCTTTCATTGTTTTCACACAAAATGCATTCCACTGGAATTTTTATGAATTGATTTTTTGTTTCAATTTTTTATTTTTCAAAAGTACATTTTTATGCAAAGATGTAGATATTGATGCAAATTGCTGCATTTTTGATTCATTTCATACAATCAGTAAAGTGAAAACACGTTATTCTATCTTAAATAGGGATTTATGTGAAAGAAATGATTCAAACTCTAAATACAAAAGTTGATAGAAATATAATAGTCATCAGAAGTTTCTGTAATGCTCCCAGTTGTTAGTGTGTTTAGGTCACTTCCTGAGTGAGAACTGTTGTGGTGTTTTGATTGAGTTCATGAAGATCTGAACTGAACTGTTCGGCCAAGATGAATGATGGTCATACGGACTTTGTGAAGAGTTTCAAAGTGGCTTCTTCAGCACTGATCTATGCATAAATAATGACAATAACTGCACTATAATGTTCACCAACTGGATTCACTTAACAGTGGGAAAAACTAATACTCTGTGCCTTTGTGTAAATCCAAAACATTTAAAAATAGTGTATATATTGTTCCTGTTGTTCTTATATTCCCCTGTGTTTATATTTTTCTATATTTGTTCCTTATTGATGCTTCTTTTGTGTTTGTAAAGGAATACCTTATCTTATCTTTTTTTTTTGCAATTGGAAAACCCTGATATTGATCACTGCTATGGATGTAACTGAGCAAACGTGTCCATGGAAACCTGCGCGTTAGAGAATAAACAGCTTTATGAAGTTAGATGTGAAGACATGCGCTGGATCAGTGTGTGCACACAAACATCCCAGGGAGAAGAGACGTTGTGCTCAGTCAGCAGAGTGTGCCGTCGCCTCCCCGTCCCCGCGCAGCGCAGCTCTTATCTCCTCCTGTGCTGGAAGAGGACACAAAGCAGTCAGACCGGTCCGGAGCACAAATGGCAGCCGATCGGACAGGGGCGACTCTTGAGGAAACTGACGAAGTTCATTCACCAGATTTGGAGTTGTTGGAAGATCCAGTTGGTAATATCCCAAAGAGGCATGCCCGGGTCACCGTGAAGTACAACAGGAAGGAGCTGCAGAAGCGGCTGGACGTGGAGAAGTGGATCGACGAGAGCCTGGACCGGCTGTACTCGGGTCAGGTGGGTGGATGAGCAGCAAGCAGCCCAGGAAGATTCGCTTCTTAAAAAGAATAATTCAAATAATAATAAAATATACTATTTATAGTTATTTATAATAAGACAAAAGCTTTTAAAAAGAGAGGGTATGTATCTGTCCGCTTTCTAACAGTGTGACTCTTTCAATATAAACTTTAACTTTCAATATAAAGTTATTATATTCATTTGAAGAAGGATGTGACATGAGGGGACATTGACATTACACAGTCCTGAGACTCAGCCACAGGCCTCTTCTGGGTGATCTATGAGCTGATTAGTGGGGAGGAGAGGTGGGGCAGCCTGCTTCTCCTTACAAGGCCAAGCATCCTGTAGATGATGACTGTCCCCTCCACAGAGATCTCTATCTTTCTTAAGGCTCGCCTTACATGGGCTGTGTGGAACTGAGAGAAGGATGAATGATGTGAAAAAGGAAGCAGGGATAGTTATGGAGGAGGGAAGGCGCTGCTGTATATCGGCCCCAGGAGGAGGTAAACACTGCACATCTGGCTGCAGAGGAAGCTGCAGGAGCTGGGGCCCCTCATGAGGAGACATGGACAGAGGGCTGCATGCTTGGGCACAGAATGCAAGATATTGTTGTCATAGAGCCAAGTATGTTGATTGAAAATGGAATTCAGATCATCTCAGTGATAAGGTAGCAGGGCCCTGCTTCACAGAGAATGTTTGCCCCAAGCCAATGTTATATTGTATATTCACACAAACCTCAGATCCAAATCAATTTCAATATTAAAAGGGCAAATGGTCCTGAATATAATATCTGAATCTGATTCAAAGTGTTTTGACCTGTTTTGTTGTTATAATATGGCACGTAATGATAACATAACAACTCAGACAGGACTTTGTTGAACCTAGTCATCTCACACACAAAAGAGTTTCAGGTGAGAAGGACCTGCCTGCATGAGTTTTAGTGTACCGATGAAACTGGAGGCCTGTATGTATTCAATTCAATTCATTTCAATTCAGTTTTATTTATTGTGCCAAATCATAACCAAAGTTATCTCAGGACACTTTACAGAGTAGGTAAAGACCACACTCTATGACTTATTTATGATTTACATAGACCCAACAATTCCCCATAGAGTATGGTGGCAACGAAAACCTTCACTATAACAGGCAGGAACGTCAGACAGACCCAAGGACAGATGGACAGAGAGAGACAAAGACAGACACAAAGATAGAGACAGACACACTTCCAGTAACTATAATAATATCTATAGTAATGTGAATATGACTTATATGCTATGGCAGTTAATACAGCAGAATAGTAGAAACAAGCACAGCTGAGGTGATAGAATATGAAAATGATAATAATTATGTATCAAGGGAGTGACACAGTCAGTGCAGTGCAGTGGAGTGGATGGATGGGTGGATGGCTCTGTCCCTGTCGCCCAGCTCAGCTCGTACAATGGCTGCTTGTTCAAACAGAGTGAGCCACTGTTACAGCATTATGTGGCCATTGTTATTATTCAGCCCCCAGAGCCTCATGGATATGCAGCGTTTGCAGGCTTTGGACTTCAAAGTCTTCAGTTGTTGCACATGTTTTATACATGCAGAATATCTTCTTGTTCTTTTATCTTCAAAAGTGATTTCACTGTGTGTGCAAAGGTTTTAGCACTTGGCTTCTGTGTATATGTTAATGCTGCTCTAATATTTGAAGCCCTGGAGGTTGGATAGCTCTAGGTCAGTCAGTCCACCACTTTTCATCTAATGCCACCATTTGGGTCAAATATTTGTCAGGTAATGGACAAGATGGCCTTTGCTGCAGTTTTTCAATGTCATTAGAGCAGACCTACTAATAAGAGCCTGACTGTTATGGGACTTTTAAGACCAATATGATACTGATTTTTGGTGGAAAAATTCACTGATTATGAATATTATTGTAATTCTTTAGCTGGAAAATATGTGGATTGTACACCAGTTTTGCACCAAAATGACTCTGCAAAGATACTCAGATGGCTAATAACTTTGTCCATTGTCAACCAATTCTAAAAATGAATAAATCAAAATAAAATAAATACCTAAATAAACGCCATGTTCTGTTTCAATTGCTGACCATGCTCTGCTGGACAAACAAGCATCTACTGTATGGATTGGTAGATAATAGGGTTCAGATCAGTGTCACCTTAGCTGTGCTTGTTTCTACTATTCTGTTGTATTAACTGTCTTAACATATACGTTATATTCACATTACTATAAATATTATAGTTACTGTTAGGCTTTGCTCGCATCTCTGGAAGTGTGTCTGTCTGTCTCTCTCTGTCCGTCTGTGTGTCTTTTCTCTCTTTCTCTCTCCTTTCTTCCTCCCCAACCGGTCAAGACAGATGGCCGTCCTCCACAGAGCTGGGTCTGTCTGAAGTTCCTGTCTGTTATAGGGAAGGTTTTCAACGCCACCGTACTCTACAGAGGAATTGTTGGGTCTATGTAAATCATAAATAAGTCATTGAGTGTGGTCTTTACCTACTCTGTAAAGTGTCCTGAGATAAGTTTTGTTATGATTCGACACTATAAATAAAATTGAATTGAATTGAATCAGTGCTGGACGATATGGTGTAAATCTTCTATCCTATTGTACACTAGGTCAATTCATAACTTGATTACAATATATTGAAACAATAGCCGTGGTATGTTGGGATTATATCACAGCTAAGGGGCGTAACTATGACAATACTGATAAACTGTTTCTATTAACAAAAATCATCCATAAAGCATTGTTCTTACGGTTGCTATGGAACGTACTATCTTGATTTAACTTAGCCTGTTTCTGCCCTGTTAGCTTAACCAAGCATAGCTTAGCATTAGCATAGCTTGTAGACATCGTGAAGCTTCTCAAACTGAATAAATTCGACACATATGTATAAACACTTAACAGCTTTGCTAGCTCAATCGTTTTGTTACCAAAATATTGGCTGAAAAAAACTCTTTTCTTATTGGAAAGATTTAAGCAACAGAGACTGTTTCTACTGCCCATTTAGTTAGCCAGTCAACTTATGCTAGCATTAGCTTGCAGACATCGTAAAATGTCTCTAACTGAATAAATGCCACACATATAAACACTTAACTGCTTCCGATTTTAAACTGCTTTCTCTAACATGCGATCTTTACATTTTTATATATCTGCGTCAAAATCAGTAGATCAGGCTGTAATCATGATGACAATGCCAATGGTAAATATTTGAATTGTTTCATTGTTAAAATCCTAAATGGCGACTGCACTTTGTTTAAACACCAGCTAGGTACATTAACAAATCAATCCATGCAAAATATAGCCTCTCCATGTGTTGCAAAAAGGTTTTAGAAAATAGCGCAGGTCTTTAAGCTTGACAACTTTATACCTTATAAAAAGCACAAAATATTTCTGAAAACTTTAAAATAACTTCACTTACATTTGAATGTGTAATGTTTTCTCTCAGTCTTTTATGTTATCAATAGATATAATGAATGTGTATCAGTTTATGCTGCTTGAACTGTTACTTTAAATATACATCCTTTAGTTTTGAAGAAACTGAGACCAAAAGGTTTCACACAGTACCAGATATGTTAGGCTGAATTGCAGGGAAACACGTATGACACACACAACATTTAGATTCTTTCTTTTGTTTTAATTTGAAGTAATGATGCAGCTATAAAAATATCCTTGTGCGACTATAAGGGCAAACTGTATGGGAGATATTTGAAGACATAACGTGTATGGGAAAGGGCAAAGTTCAAGTGGTTGAACCAGATGATAAATGTGTGTTCAAAGTGTGTATGGCGACTCATGGGGATTGTGTGTCCATGTGTTGACATCAGGGAGGTGATATGCCAGAGGAGCTGAACATTGATGACTTGATTGACCTGCCTAATGATGAGGAGCGAGTCAAAAAGTTACAGGTAATATGAGCTGTCCTGGATTTGTATCATACTGTATATGAGGGCGCTGGGGAGGAAATCTGAAATGGATTTCCTACGGAGATGATTTTCTAAATGCACTCTTGATGTTTTCATTTCAGCTCATGATTAGAGTGTCAGCACCACAGAATTTGTTCAGTCACTCAAATAGACATGATTACGGAAGCCCTAAAGGGTCATACATAACATACATTTTATTTCCTCTGTTTTCTCGTGATAACGAATGTAATTCATTTGAATGATAATGAAAGAAACGTGATAGGCCTGAGATTTCTCTCACACCTGACGGATCATGCCTCATAAATACTTCTCATATCTTGAAGAACACTATGGAAAACACTGACAGATGATTCCAGTTTGTTTATATTTACTGTTATGAAATTAAACTGTAATCTGTATATTTATGTGCACACCCTCCCTGTATTTATTTATGTTGTTGTAATATAACATTGTTGTTAAAAAAAACTGTAGTTAATAAGGACATCAGGCTCACTCACTCCTCTGATAAAGCTGCAGCCTACCCAACCGTCTTCTTAGATGACGCACACTAATGTGAACATTATCTGTAATAGAAAGGCATAAAGCTGTTTCATGTGTCAGGCCGTGACTGAAGAGATATGTGATGGTGATCCATATTCTCCTGCTCCTCTGACACTGATACACTAAATGATGTTTCCTGAAATTATTTAATAGACTACATTAACGTTTTGTTTTCTTGAGATCTCCAATTAATTATCTCGTCATCACGAGAAAATGGAGGAAAATGATCTTGTTATCACAGGAAAACAGAGGAAATAAAATGTCTGTATGCATGATCCTCTAGGGCTTCCGTACATGATTTCACTGTACATGCTTAATAATAAATGAATGGATGTAGGTGACTGGTTTGCTACAACATAATATTCCTTTTCTTGACAGAAGCTTCTTGGAAAGTGCAGTAACAACACAGAGGTATGTTTAAACTTAGACACACACACACACACACACACACACACACACACAATTAAAGCACGGTTGTCACTACTTGAACACAACAACTCAAAATTGATCACACTTGTGGCTAATGATGTGAGGGAATATATAAAGTCAGTTCAGAGAGCACTGATTTGTGAGGCACTACAATGGATAGAAATCTGAGAGGAAGAGTTTGTGTGAGAGGAGGTCGAGGAGGTCAAGGAGGTCGAGGTGATCAATGTGGTCAGCGAAGACAAAGAACAGTAATATCTGATGAAATCAGAGCTACTGTGATTGACCATGTTCTTGTCCATGGTATGAGCATGAGGGAGGCCGGACAAAGTGTACAACCAAACATCGCTAGATTCACTGTGTCCACCTTAATCTGAAGATTTAGAGAAGAGAATAGGTAATTCTTTGTTTTGACATTATAGTAACAGGAATGGGTTCATGTATTTTTTCAAGGGTGTCTTAAAACAATACTTTCATATCCATACAGTATGCACATTGAAACTGGTTTTGCTTGCTATAATCATTCTTCCTGTTAAAACTGAATTTAAGAATATTATAATAACATGCTCCCAATGGAAATGGTTACAAAATACACAGTCCTTGTCTGTGCAAGAATATATCTATATAAGGTCCCATATTGTAAAAAGAAAGATTTTTATGTCTTTTTTTGTTATAAAGCAGGTTGAAGCGCTATATAAATACTGTGAAAGTATGACAATGTTCAATCCACGGAGAAATGCCCACACTCTGCATTCAGAAACTGTGTCTTTAAACGAGCCGTCAGCACTGTTATAGTTATTCCCCGTCTGCAATGACGGTGCAGAGACAAGAAAATGCTGACCAATCAGAGCAGACTGGGCTGTTTCTGGAGGAGGTCTTAAAGAGACAGGCGCTAAAACAGAGTGTTTCAGACAGAAGGTGAATACAGGTATATTCAGACAGAAGTATGAAGAAAAATTATGTTTGTAGTTTTTTTAAAAGCTGAAGTTGGTAACATTCTGTCAAAAATATTTCTTTTTTTTCATATTTGCTGAAACTGTCCATATATCCTCACAGCACAATGAAAGATGATCTGTGTAAAAGTCATGTAGCTTCACTCCTCTGTGTGTGCTGCTAATGGCATCTACTGTTTCCACCGCTCCTGAAGACAAACAACCCATCACTCTCTGACGCTGTGTGAATCGATGCTCTGAACTCAAACTCTGACAGTAGGCCGCGCTGATCAAATATGAAGCTGTAAAATGAGAAAGTTTGTTACCAAGACAAGTAAAAACCAAGCCCCGCCTACCAACCATGCAGACAAACACTAAGATATAATTTAGATTATACTTGATGTAAGAAATATGCAGAAACATACAGTAACAGAATATTGATTCATATTTGATCAGTACTGGAGTTCATTAACACTGGGTCAGAGAAACCATTGACTGGTTGTTGGTCTGGTGCAGTGGATCTAACAGATGACATAAGGAGCACACAGAGAGAGGTAGAGATACACTACTCCTATACAGATCATCTGTTGTGCTGTCAGAATTTAGTGTCAGCAAATACGACTGTAGTATGAATATGTTTTGTTGTCTAAACCTAAAAAGATTTCTGGCAGAAAGCCCTGAAGCCAACTACTCCCATGTGCTTTCCATGCTCAGCTGCTGCGGACGGAGCAATAATGAAAGCAACCAAACAGTTTCACATAAACAAACAGCTGCTTACAACTGGATCGTTTTACACATAGATGCCACACCATTCTTCTCGCTTAAGTAAATACAAAGTCAGCAGTAGAAGATGTGAATGTGATGCTCGGAAAGCGTTATTGTGGAGCATGTGCATTGAGATCACAGTCTGGTGACTTATTTTGACAGCACTGACACGTAACTGATGAGAATCATATTTACACCACAACACTCAACAGTAGACAGAGTTGGAACTTCCTCCTCACTCAGTGGCCTTCGGATCATCCTCCTGAGACCCTGCTGCTGATCTCCAAGGCCTTTCTCCATTTATGGCCATGTGAAGACTCAACACACCCAACAAAAAGCGGTGGAAAAAGACCAAACACTGTATTCTTTCACACTCTTTTTGCTACCAATCCTAATTGCTATTTGCTTACAATTCTGAAATGGCGGCATGGATATTCCTTTAGTCAGTTAACCATAGTCTTGGAAAAAACTTTTTAAATGCATTTCCACCTAATAAGCCTTTAATGTGACAGTTGTTTCATTGATGGTTTCAATTAATTTATACTGTCAGTGGCCAGTGATTAAGATCTTTCCAAGTATCTTTCTGTTGCACAACAACTTGGTTCCTTCCCGTAAAACAGACCATATACCTCCTCTGTAACAGTCTGCCATTCACCAAAGCTCTTCATTTATTTCTTATAATGTTCTTTATGGCCTAAATTCACATGTATTGCCCATAATAAGTGGAAAGTATATGTATTATAACAACTTAACATAATTTCAAACATGCTCCCATCTTAAACACAACTCCTATTTGTTTGGCTATTACCTCTCACCACCTGTATTTAAAGGGATGGTTTAGATTTTTTGTATAAGTGTGGTTGTATTAGGTACTTATCCATAGTCAGTGTGTTACGTACAGTAGATGGCGGTTGACACAGACTCAGTTTGGAGAAGCAGACAGGAGTACCAACATGTACTGTTGTAGACCATGGCAGCAGCTACACTGTTCTACACCTATTTTAAAAAATCAGTTTAAGTGTACGCTATATTTAGAATATTGTCATCACTTCACCTGGCCATTAGACAGACCTGTTGAAGTTTATAAGGGGGAACTGAACTGGTAATTAGTTTGTTTGTTCATTTTGTTAGTTCCTAACCCTTTAAAACACCAAAGTGACACATAAGACAAACAGACCTGTCGAGGCTAGCTACTCTCGTGTTCTGGGAGGCAAAATGACTGTTTCTGTCAAAGGGGTCTTGTGGCTTTGAAGATAACATACATAATGACTTCACTTCCCCATCGGAAAGGACTGTCTAACAGCAAGGTAGCTGTAAGAATATTCTAAATAAAGCTTACCCTTAAACCGATATTGATGTATTTAGGTGTCTGAAATATGTTTAGCTACCCCCGTCCACAGCAGTACACTGTTAGCTTCCATGTCTTCCATTTACCTTCAAACGTGGGTCATGCCGACCTCCATCCATCTACTCCACTTCAAAAAAGCCAAGCTATCCCTTTAACCGTGTTCATGAATGCACTGTATATGCCAGTTGTGTATTTCAGCACTAAGTCAATGTAAACGGCCTTAGTTGAAATCAACAACGTTTCAGTTGGAGCTAGTGCTGAGGAGAGGCATTGCAGATGTGTTTAGTTGTCATTAACAGACAAACAAGCACAGATTGATCTTGTGCTGCTGCCACTTGTCTAGGACGCCTTTGACAAAGAGATGTTTCAAAGGTTTAAGGTTTAATAAAATAGAGAAGAAGGAATCAGCCATAACAACTAGAAACGACTGAAAAGACCAAAACCAACACTGTGTTAGTGTGTTTCTCAGTGCTTTCCAACATCCCCACTCTGGACATTGTGGTTTTTACCAAATGTTACGCAAAGTGAAGGAAATAATGGATTTGTTGGGGATTATTGTCAGCGGTTGATTTGGTCGGCCAGACTACAGTGTGTGTAAAGTTTTTGGTTAACAATGGAGCTCTATGGCACAGAGGAAGAAGATATACCAGGCTTTGATACACACAATACTTATTATTAGATACATACATTCATTGTTGGTTTTGGTCTTTTGATGCAATTTGCTGGAAAAAAAAAAGTATTTTGCCAGCCTTCTCCTTCAATGTGTACATGCTAAATATCAAGCTCAACATGGATATTAGATAAGATTAGATTAGATTGGGAATAATGAATCACATATGGAAATATACAAAAGACCTGTCGTAACACTAACTTGTAAAATCCCCCTGCTCTGGGTTGTTCTCCACCTCAGGCCTTCATCAGAGAGCTGGTGACTAAGCTGGTGGGAGTTCAAAAGCAGGACGAGCTGCAGAGCGAAGGCATCGAGCATCCAGTCATCTGCCACAGCCACCACCGTCATGAGCCCTACCACTTTGCCAACCCACGACATCAACAACCCTCCCAGCACACCCGAGGCCAAAACCAGACCCTCTGACCACGCCCTCAACCAAGACGCACTGCACGCGCTGTCATGACATGCAGACAAAAATGGCAGCTCTAATGGACTTTTGAAGGCAAAGAAGGAAACGCACCCTAAAATCCACTTATTAGTAAGACGTCTTTTGGTGTCTCTGCTGGTTGCCTGGTAACCTCACAGGGATGACTCCAGGAAGTCACTGCTCATGTCCAAAAATACCCCTGCACATAGCCATACAAACATTTCTAAATATGTCAAAAAAAATCCTTTAACCACATATTAAAGCAACAACTATTTGTGATGCTTCTCATGGAATGGTAATTGGCCAAGGATCAGGAACTCTCAAGAAAATCGAAGCAAGGGGTTCACTCTGGAGATGACCTTTAGCGCAAGTAGTAGGTAATCACACAGAAAGAAACACATTTATAGTTACACTCACATTATTCCCAAAATAACTTTTATTTGCAGCTACTAAACCTGCGACTCACTTTTACTCGACTGGAAACAGCCGTCGTTATTATCATGTGTCTCACATGTCTCCGCATGCACAGAGTTGGATGCAACAGTCGCTGCCACTAACTGATGAAGGCTCTGATGCAAGTGGTTGAAGCAAAGCAGGATAAAATAAATAAATAAATAAATAAATAGATTTATCTTCAATTAAAAAATAACATCACACAGTGATCCTCCAAACATCACTGAACGGAGCCGTGACACTCACAGGCTGTTCCACCTTGGGCATGTCGGCTGCACCACGTTTTAGAAAACACTGCCAGATTAGATGCACACACAGTATATGACTTATTTAACTGCTGTTAGATTATGATGGGCGCGAGTGTTATTTATTGTTACGATTACAGGACACAAAGATGGATCTGACAAACCAGTATGATGTAATTGTTGCATTGCTTACACGCTGTAGCTCTTTAATATTTCACCGTTTTTGAGATGTATTGTTAATACACTTTCAGTGTTGTAAGTACATTCACTAAATGTTGGTTCTGCAAAGAGACACTAGTCATTTGCAGGAGTTGCTAATAAAATGATTTATTTCACTGTGAGTTCATGTTTAATGAGCTAGGCTGTGCGTTGGCATGTAATGTGTTTTCAGGAAACGTTGTCTCAACAGTTTGAAAATGGCACTGGAATAGCAGTTTATTAGGTACTCCTGTTCTATACGAGTTCATGTTCCCAATATGATAGCTCAGACAAAAAGCATGTTTTTGTAGCTTCCAGAGTTCCGTTTGTTGATATTGAGAGGTGATTGTGATCATGAGTCTTGGCTCATTCTTGAAGCTGTTATTGAACTCTGTTTCTTATTGATCAATAATGTTTTGCATCTTAAAGTGGAACAAGGGTCATATCTCAGATGATGCATCATCCCAAATACATAGTGTCCAATTCCAATGTTTGTACACATCTTGTGCAGGAGAGACACAAGGACATGTCAATACATGCAGACAAATGGCATACATACAGTACATGGAAACTGGCAAGGGAAAATAATACAGAAAAACAAATACAAAGCAAAATTAATTACCCACAGTCCACACTCCTTTTTCACCCAAAAAGGCCCGTGTAAGTGATGACTTCTGGACCTGTAACACTTCTTAGAAATGGTTTTAAGAACACTATTAAACTCTGATTCATCAGTAAAAAAATCCTTCTAATAGTAGGACATAGAAGCTGTGTATAAAGAAGCTAAAGTAACTTTTAGCATGTTCAGATTGTAAACTAAAACTCTATGTATAAGCATGGTATTGGATACAGGCAGCTACCGGCCACACAGCAACTAAAATGCAGGTTAAGAAGCAGGAAGAAATGCAGCCTAACATAGAGATGAAAGGCATGTTGAATTACAGGTTTCACTGCATGATGTTACGAGGTGGAGCTGAGGACTTTACAGAAGTTAATGACTGAATGAGACGTGTGAGGTCCATTGGTGAGATGATTAATGAGTTAAATGATTAATTGGTGCTCGTCCACTCACTGCTGTGGTCATGTCTGAACAGTCAGGTGTAGGGGAGAGCGGGGTGAGTTGAGCCACTTTTTACTCGAGTTGTCCATTAACAAAGGGCCTGACAGTAAAGTATCCAACTAAAATATCGACATATATTTCAGAATGCAGTGCATCTCTGGGAATCATCACTTTGGATCTAAAATAAAAAGTTAAAAATATGACTTTCCAAAAATGGTCCTAGGCTCAACTCGCCTCGCAATGAGGAGTAAGGTCTCCTGAGATAACTTTTGTTATGATTTGGCACTGTAAAAAAATGGAATTGAATTGAATTAAAAATTGAAATGAACATATGATGGTAGACTAATGTTCCCTATTTTTATGAATGCACATATAGACTAACCTGCTTTTTCCTCTCTGATCCAGCTTGCTTGATGTTTTTTTGGTCTAAAATTCACATCACTTCAGTGATAAAATGTAAGAATGCAATGTATGCAATAACAATATTCCACCAGGTCTTTTGGCACAAATGACCCCACCCCTGCCATTTTAACAAACTTGTATCATCTAGCAGTTTAGAGCGAACGTCATTCTAACGGTGTAGCCTCATGTTGTAACCAGTGTTCATCTTAGATTCAGGGCCCGTCCACACGAAAACGCGTTTTCCTGTAACCGCACAACTTGAGTAACGTTTTGTTCGACCATCCACACACAGCCAGCGTTATCAGGGCCTGTAAACGGTATCTTTAGAAACCGGGTCCCAGAGTGGGAAGATTTGAGAACGCCCTCCATGGCACTGTCTTCTGGACAGTATAACCTTATACTTTGTTAAAGGATGGCGCCATCGCCCCACCTCCGGCTTTAACCCCCCGCAGCGTCACATAACAGTGCTGCTGCGTGAGAGGAGAAAGACTGTTTACTGAACTGGACTCTGAGCCACATGCATGGGAATGAATAAGGCCGACCACAGATTTCTCCCTTTTCCCTGATGATCTGAATAAGGAGCTAAATTGGTCGCTAGTAGCTTTTTATAAATAAAGCTGCTAAGAAGGTCGCATAAAGTAGTGAGAATGTGCCGCATGTGAGTGCTTTGGGACGGGGAAGGGGCTCCCAGCAGCACCCTCTGCTCGTTGAGGACACTAACTGCAGAGTGATCGGTGCATCAGAGTCCAAAACAGCACAAAAGTCTCCACTAACACCAGAAACAGTGACACATTTCTCTCTAGGATGGAGGAGGATTTGGAAAGTCTCCAGATTTGGCGACAAACTCTCCGGTGTTTGTATTCTCCACAGCGTCTCCCCGTCTCTTCTTCTCCTTGTTGGTGTAATTCTGTGGCAGTTACAGCGCCACATCCACCCCTGGCATTTATATTACAGCGTTTTAGTCGGTTTCACTGGTTTCCTGTGGATGCAGATAATTCTTGAGTCGAGTCCGTGTGGACGGAAAACTTTTTAAGAACGACAGAGAAAAAAAGGTTATTTGCGATTGTGTGGACAAACCCTAAGTCTTAGTCTTGAAAGGTCATTACATTTTAGTCAACTTTTAGTCAAAACATTTTCTTTCTGAATTTTGTCAGCTATTCTTTTCTATTTAGTCTTTTTCCCGAGTCCGATATTTTATCAGATTAAACTGTACAGTTAATATTGTCTAACCAAAACCAATAATTTGTGTGTTCTGGTCCAACAATTATAAACATCAACGACATTGCATGTTTATAATCTTCCTCTCATCTTAGTCATTGAAAAAAAGTTCTTTGACGAACAAATTTTGTGAAAGTATTAAGGAAATTAACATTGGTTGTAACTTTTCATTTTTTCAAACTTGCCTGTAATCGTTCAGACACGAGAATCATCACTCTAATTATGAAAGTAACTTGACCTGCAGTGTTTAGATCTTAAATTCTCTTTATTCTATGTGCTTCCTTTTCATCACAGGGTGAGTAAAATTGACGACTCTTCAAAAATGAGTGGTCACATGACCAATTGTTTCTCTGGTTGCCTGGAAACAAGGGGTGGCTCAACTTCAGGCTCTCCCCTACTGGTACTTCTAAATGTGAAATAAACTCCAGTACTTCCTTTAGTTTGAGAAATAAATACCCTTAGAACAACTGGTTAGGGATTTTAACCAGGGATTAGGGATTTTTTTATTTAATATGGTAAATTGATAAATGGACTTGTACTTATATAGCGGCTTTCTAGTCTTCTAACTACTCAAGGCGCTTTCACACATGTCCCATTCACCCATTCACACTGATGGCAGTGGACATCTACATACCATCTAATCTAATCTAATCATTCACACCACATTCACACACCCATGCGCAGCACAGGGAGCAATTCAGGGTTCAGTGTCTTGCCCAAGGACACTTTGACATGTGTACTGGGGGAGCTGGGCATCAAACCACCGATCTCTCGAATGGAGGACGACCCACTATCTACTGAGCCACAGCCGCTCAGTGGCAGCAATAAATGCTCTTGTTTTTATTAAATTGGAGGAGTGCTATTGCTGCTCTGCATTTATTTGACAGCTTCGTTGCTGGTTGCTTGTCCGTTGTTGGTGCAGAGGATAAATGAATGAATCAATTTTGTTGTAGTGGATTGAGCTGCCCAACAGTGTACCAGGTGGTTAAAACGTGTCCTATCTTTGCAAGTAAAGTGCACTTTGTTGCATCCATGACTATAAGGTTATAGTGTCATGTGCTTCCACCACTAGTGAAATGCACCTGTCCTACAGCAGAGTGTACACTAGGTGGCAGAGGGGAGCCACAGTGAGTCCAGGGGAAATGTTAAACCATAGGGTTTCATACCTTGTTGATATGTTTATTTACTTGTTAATTTTTTTATTTTACAGTACAACTGTGAGCCATTTGCACCCACAGTCCTCTCATATATCCTTCAGTTGTTCTGTTCTTTGTATGACATTAGAGCCCTGCTGTGGATACAGTGACCTTAAAGCGGTGCAGTAAAGCAAAGACAATATAGCAGCAGCACCAGTGTTGATTGTCATTGTCATTTTAGCTCCGATCCGTCCACTTAAAGTCTTCCTCTGAGGAAAATGACACTGCTGATGGTGTATGAATGGAATTTGGACTCAAGGCCATGGACACTGAATCATCCTCATAGTTCCTCTTCTACCTCTAACAGAAGTCAGTCATGATGAACACACACACACATGCATGCAAACACACAGTCAGGCTGTGTAGAGCTGATAAAAAAGATAAAACACTGCAGAGGAATGCTCTGTCGTACTCTGTTCTCCTCTTCTGTACGGTTCATGTAATTAGTGTAATTAGAAAGGTCCCCAGGGTGCGGGTGTGGGGGTGTGCAGGAGGTGGAGGGTCAGTGGCATAGGAGGGGGGGAAAGGACGGGACGGGCCTTTCCTCAGGAAAACATATCACCTTCCACCACAATAGAGTCCGTCAGGAAACCACAGGCAGCCACATTGCTCTCTTGAGTCTCCGAGTACTTTCAGACACACTCTCACATTCATCAGTCTCACACACACACATGCACACACTCCACAGCCTGGCAGCCAGCACACTCCAGGATGACATTGTACTGAAACACTACAAGGCGATCTCATCAGGTAAGTCTCATTCTCTGCATTCACAGGCAGCATGTGAGTTTGGATCTGATGCTATAATTTTTATTTGGGTCCATGGAGAGAATAGCTTGGTTCATTTATGCTTAGCTTTTTGGTTAATGTCAGTGTTCACATTATTATGTTTCTCTTCAGGTTGTTGTGCTTGGACATTTTCTTTCCACTTGTATTTTTTGCCAATACCGAAATTGCTGCCTAGGCATTTGATGTCTTCTTGAAAAAGGTTTTACACTGATAGAATTAGGATTTTTTATTTTTTTTTATTGTTTAGTGTTTGATTTTGTAACTGAAGAAATCCCACTTACATATTATTATAGTGTACAAAGTCACATTTAAGGGAGATTCTCAAGATCCCGGTTTGTTCACAAGATTGCTATGTACTCGAACCTAATGAGTGCTGAATTGTTATGACTATTCTATAATGACAAAGAGCCCTTAATGAAGTCTGCTCTCTTCATATCACCTTTTGTTCTCTCAAGAAAATGTTTTGCTTTGAAAGGGTCCTAAAGCTCTTTACAGCCATCAAGTGTTTTCCTGTCCTCCACTCTTCTGACATATCTGATCAACAGTAAGAAGAGGGGTTTCAGCACCACACACAATGGTTGAAGGCTGTGTTAAAACATGGGTGAACAAGATCATAAAAATTACACATGCATGCCGAAAACTATGGAAAGTATAACAGAGAATATGCTTTATACAGTGCTGTGCTGTGTGTAGGATGTCCTGCTGATGCTGATGTCCAGTTTTGGAAGAGTTTGATCTCAGCACTGCTACAAAACAAAATAGGTATTAACAAAGATAAGCAGAAAGTATCACCGAGCCAGAAATCGGTGGACATGGACGATGACTAACGTACCGAAAGGTCTGGTTCACAGCAGAGTTCTTTTGAAAAAGTTTCGCTTTTATGAAAAATTCAATTCAATATCATTTGATGTCTCCAAATGAAGACTAAATAGTTCAAATGCCAAGAAATCACTTGTCTTAATCATTTCAGAATTCAGACCAACTTTATTTGGAACCAAATGTCCTAGTAAACGCCACACAGTTATCCCAACTGTCTACACTGGAGCCAGGAGGTGCCCAGGTGTGCATATATAACCAGAAGAATACAACCCTGCTGTGGACAAAGAAAATGGACTTGGATATTTCAATATTAGGAAGGTGGCCAGTAACTGTCTGAGGATTTGCTGTACAAATGATAAAATAATAGTTGTTCACGTTTAAGTTGAGTCCTCTAAAGGGATTTGAATCCAGATATGTACATTAAGAGCACATTAACCTTACCACACCCTGATTCTGGATATAATCATTTCAAAAATAGATTTATTGAGGCTTTTTGTGTGAATTTTGATCAAATGTGGAAAAAGTAAAACTATTTGGATGTTATGCAGGTATAAGTGTTTAAAATACTTTAGTTCTGTATTGGGTGATGATTAGATCACATGTTAAATGATAGGTTATCTTCAAACAGTGCTCAAACATACACTGAAACGGTTTTGGTTGCTCTAATCATCTGTCAATCTCTTTCTAATGCATAGTAATAATGGAGGAAATGCATTTGAAGTTACATTTGAAGCTAAAGGGAGACTTCAGCAGTCTGAAATGGCTACCATCCAAAGTTACAGTCTATTTAGAACAAAAGTCCGTCTCTGTGGTTCCCTGCAGTGTTTCCCCGCAGAAGGAGTTTTAAAGTAAGAACACTTGAATTGTCTAACTCAGACTCATATTAGCTTTGACTTGAATATATTTTGCACACAGTGATGTCTCTGAAATTAGTTGGAGGTTACAACAAAATGTACATAATGGACACGTGGGTGAGCCTTGTAAATATGTGAACTTATCCTTAACGTTCTTGGCAGACACAACTCGAGAACAAGGGTCTGATAGAAAACATGAATCGGGTCCTTCAGAGAGAGTAAACTCAAAGTTACAGCTAGTCAGAATAATAAATGATTAGTGTAACGACATGTCATTGTTCCTATAGGATTTAAGATAATTACATTATATTGAAAAGAACAGGATTTATGATCCAGTATTCCAACAAGGAAGGTTATGGCATCTTAGTGATTGCAAAAGATTGACTAGTTTAACATTTTGATCGTTATTTAACCATCAGTTAACCAGGAAGTCTCTTGAGATTACAAACACAGCCATGTCCCTGGCATTACATTCAAAAAAGGCATTGCCAACAGAAGTTAAAAAAAAAAATAGATTAGTTTAATTAAAATCTTAAAAATCCCACTTCTTAAAGCTGGGCTCGGTAATAGTATGATTTTAAACACGTTCATACAAATATTCCCCTAATTAACAGGAGAGCAAAACAACCACATTGTTAAATATAATTATATTAACCAGGCTATTTGTTTCTGATTATTATAATACTTATATAAGGTTGTGGTTCAGCATGTAAACACTGGAAATGAAAATGTAAATGCAGCAATATTTTGAAAACATATATTTTCTATTTGCCTAGTGCTGTGCATTGCATAACCAGCATGTGAGCGGATGTATTGGCTTCCAGTTATATAAACTGTCTGATGGCTGATACCCCCAGAAAAAAAGTTTTCCACATTTCTCAAGTTCAATTTCCTGAAAGGATGGAGTCATGCCTTTTGTGCAGGGGTTGAACAAGACATCCTGGTTATGAATGTTCTCTGGTATCATGATTGCTACACAGGATTCCTATGGGTAGTGCTTTTGAAAAACAGTATGTCTCAGAGTAAATGTCTGAGTGTCTGAGTAAATGTGAAAAAGGAATCATTCTAAAGTTGATTTGATAATCATGCTCATATATTTGACTTTTTTATGACTAACTCTGACATTGTCCTTGTTTTGCAGTTTGGCAAAATCTCAAGTGCAACCATGCCCATTCTGAAAAAGCTCCCGGGAAGGTCCAAGAGCTGCCACGAGTTCCCCAGAGTGAACGGTGAACTGATCCTGCCCCGGCTGGACTTGGACCTCAGGGACTTGAATGATCTCAATGATCTGAAGGACATGAAGGACCTGAAGGATCTGAACAAGAACTTAAACCCCTTTGAGGATGTGGACCTGTATGAGGATGAGAGGAATGGAGGTGACATGGGCCTCATCATGGGGGAGGTCAGGGGTAACCTCCAGCTCAGGTCCTCCCGTGATGGAGAAGAGGAGGAAAATGAGGTGAACGCAGAGAGACACGGTGCAGGCAATCCCAAAGGGAGGCCCCTCAGGGGGACCCTGGAGCGGATCTGTGGAGTGTCACCCCTCAAAACCCTTGGGAAACTGGGGAAGGGGCTGCGCATCTCAGGACGTAATGTATGGGGGAACAACTCTCCTCACTACAGCCCTGGAAACTCAAACAGTCTCCCACCAGAGAGGGAGAAAAGGAAAGGACTGCGCAGGGGCTCCGAAGGAATTATGACCCTGCTCCGGTGAGGAGAAGACTTAAAATCCTAGAAGATTTCAGCTTTTATGTGTCATTGAATTGTGATGAATCTGGATTTTTGATATAAAGAGTAAACATTTTAAAACTATTAAACGTTATTGTGGTGTAAACACACACATTTAAAATCTTTAAAAAGTATATGTTTGATTAAGATTTAATTACAATACAATAGATACTGTATAAACCCAAAGAACCACAAGTCTTTTTTAGATTAAAAAGTAAACAATGAAATGCATTTCTGTAAAATCCCTTCTAAAGGGCTCTGCATTCATTCCACGGCAAAAGAATATAAACAACAAATAATATCTCATATCGTCGACAAAAATTAATTGAAAAATCTAAAGGATTCTTAAAACAAATGCCAAACAATAAAGTAATGTAATATAATGTAAAGAAATGTGCCTATTTGAACAACAGTGTGATGAATTAGCCCAGGGGAGAGGGGGAAAGATGGAAAATCCCTTGCTGCTGCTCAGTGATAGAAAAGCATATATTGTGCTTATTTCCCGGGGAGTTATGTAATATGCTATGGCAAGTTTGTTGATCAACGGAACCTCTTTTGTTTTTCAGTGACTTGTTGAGTACTTGCTGTGCTTACTCAATGGGACTATTTTTAACTGAGGCCGTCGTTGTTCACAGTTTCACAGATGTGTGAATATGTGGCATTCCAAACATAGCTGCTACTGTACAACACAAACCTCAAGTCCCAAATGTACAAATGTATTCATACATTTCTGTATATACAAAGCACATACTGAAAGTGTATCTTATTTAAGGTGTTGTTGGTGGCAGTCTTTGACGTTCTCCGTTGCTGCTGTGGATACCTTGCAGCATTACAGGTCGACGTAAGGAGGAGCGCAGAGAAAGCCTGCCCTGCGGAAACCTGAGCACAGACAGCGAGGCGGAGGCTTCCAGACGACCCTCCTTCCTCAGGATGGTCAGTCTGGGCAAGCTGAAGAGGGAGTCCATGTCAGACAAGGCATCCCAAGAGGCTGAGGAGGAAACAGATGAGGAGGAGCCAGTGGTCAAAACCAGAGAGCCCCTCTCAGGTAACAATCAAGTAAACATCAGGTGTAAAAAGGTCCAAAATATCAAGTGACTGAGAAAAATCAGTCTTTTGCAATGAGTACTTAATTCCTCCTGGTCAAGCTTCAGCAGCACTTCCTCCCAATCCTAGACAACTCTCTGATGAGGCTGAGAGGTCCCCAGGTCCCTGAGTCATTGGGTTCAATCACAACTAGACTGTGAAATCAGGAAATGATCGCATTTCCTCCTACCCTAGGTTCCTCTAGATAGAAGTTCAACCAAGCTACTGTTCGCAGACTCCACAGGGAACCTCACTAGGAATAGAAGAGAGCACAGAATGAGCAACAAATAACCCAGTTTGTCAATACAGCATACACACAACTACTCAATGAATATAAAAACAGATATACTCTTTCCCAGTTTGTTGGTCAACCCTCTGTTTGGTGGCTGTTCCAAGTAAACATATTTGCTTCTTCTTGCTTACCCACAGTACTAGAGATCCTACAGTTGGTCAACCACAGGGACCTTCTCCTGGCCGACACACACATTCAGGAGCTTGAGAGAGAGAGTGAGCTGCTGTCTCTCCTTCCGACCCCAACTACTCCAACCCTTACTCCTACCATTTGTCCCAGCACCCCTCTTGGCATGGTCCCCTTGTCATCCTTATCCTTAGATGACTCCCTCAGCTCCAATGCAACACTGGACTCAAGCCGGCGGAAGGCTAAGGATGTGGAGCTCCTGTATGAGGCCCTGCAGAAAGAGATGTGGGATGTAGTGCGGGAGTCCCTCCGCCAGCCCAGTGCTGGTCCCAACCTCGGGCTGGTGGTGCTGGTGATCCAACAGGAGGAGCATACTGATGCTACCTGGGCCCTAAGAGAGGAGACCAAGCCAGAACGAGAAGGCCCCCAGATCCAACCCAGCCTGCGTCCCCGGAGACTGAAGATGAAGTGGAGGCAGGCTGTGATAGAGGCTGCAGACTGGAGCCTGCCACATCAGGCAGACACTCAGGCGGGTCAGCTGGCCTCATACCTTGAACGCCTGAGGAGTCGAATGGTGGATGACCTGGATGCAGCGAGGAGGAATGCTGTTTCCATTTACCCAGAGGAGTTTGCTGCCTTCCAGGTATATGTGGACAGTTACCATAGAGCCGTGGCCAAACGTCTTCGGATCATCACCAGTGGCCCTTTGCAGATCACAGATGTCTACTCTTTACTGGACTGGTTCTACAACATCTACAACAGGTAGGGTACTTTATTATACAGTGAACCTTCCATTGAATAATGCAATATCAAACCTGGAAACTTGACTAGTTTGGTAATGATTTCTAATATTCAACCAGGGATGTCCTAGGAACGATTGGCGCAACCACGCCCATAAACTATGCTCCACTGGAACCCATTCTGTCCCAAGACACGGTGGAAAGGCTGGAACAAGACTGCATCAGTATCGTCCGGGTAGGAAATTAAATATTCTTTTTGCACAGCTGTTCTTTAGAAAATCAGAATAGTAGACTCATTTCAATTTTATGCTGTGATTTTCAGGAGAACGTGACAATCGAGTTGATTCAGGTTCTGGATGAAGAGGAGAGGCGATGGGCCCAGACTCTGCACATAGAGGAGTATCAGTCCCACCTAGCACGCTCAGTCATTCAGGTACATTGTCAACTGTCATTTCCACTGTTGAATGGTTTAAGTAAATGTCTTTTAAGCCGACGATACAGCTGTCTTACTGCTTATGTGTTTCACAATTCCAGAGGTTGAAAGTGGACTTGGACAGATCTACATCTGTGAATCAGTTTCTAGGGGCGAGAGTGGCTCGCTGTAGTCTCATTGGACTGGCTGACTTTCTCTACAAGTGAGTATATGCTATCAGAGATGACACAAAGACTCACAAGGTGAAGACAATACCAGCATAGCTGTCACAGCGGGTAATTACTTCAGGCCTTTACTGAATGCCCTGGTATTTTTGACTTAAGGAAGACAAAAGGAAGTCACAATGAAAGCCCAAGTCTTTATACCCGAGGGGACAGGACTGCTAATTTTTATAGACTGAATTAGCATTCAGCAGGTTTTCATCAAACGTCTATGTGTCCAGTTTCCAGAGGAAGGTGGAGATGTTTCATGAGACCCAGGCAGAATTTGGAGACCGAGGGGATGGATATGTTTCCAGGACCATAGCTCTGGTTAACTGCTGCCCTCCTCTCAGGTAGACAAATGATTCCTCATTCAACTGAAAATCTTAATTTTCTGAAAGTCCAGTTTCATTATCTCCTGTGTATGCTGTAGATCTTTAGTGGAGCGCTGCAGGCAGTGTGACCCACAGGGGAGTGAGGAGATTGCGCAGAGAGCCAACTCCTCCTTGGACAGGATCATCAACCAGTCAGTGAGGGTGCTGACTGACAGGCTGTTTGAGCACATCAGGGTGAGTGAGTCGCTTGCAGGTCTCATCTCAGTCCTTAGAGCTGGTTTCTCTTTCACAATATTTCCACCGTGGCCAGGATATGACTAGTGTAGAGTGACAAATTTGAAAAAATCCCATAAACATACTTCCTTGAAACAGGAAGGGGTATGTCAGCTGCTTAGTGATGAAAGAATTATTTAGATGAAAAACACAATGCCAGAAAAAAACTAAAACTTTATCTGTTGCTGTTCCAGCCTTTCTTTGACAAACTGATAAAGAGAAAATGGCTGAACAACACAGAAGCCTTTGAGGCCATTGAAGCCAGCATTAAACAGCACTTCAAGAAGTTCAGAAGGATGGACCCTCCGCCTTATCAGGTAACACTTGTTTGAGCAATCAGAGGTGTTGTTGAAGTACTCTACGGCATTTGCCTGAAGGTTGTCACCAGTCAGTGTTTCATTCTTTAAATGACTGACAGACGCTTGTGGGAGAGGTGCACCGGCGGGTCCTGGTGGAGTATGTCCGAGCCATCATGCGGGGACGGGTCATCTGCACATCCTCCAAGATGAGAAAGAGGATGGCTTTCAAGATGCAAGATGAGGCCAAACAGCTGAAAGGACTCTTTAAGGACCTGGTAAGTCTGTACTTTACACCAAAAAATATATTTTTAAATGAATCAGGCAATCTCTTTAGAGGCTGATTTAACCTGTAATGAACATATAACCTTTAGTGTGGCAAGGACCTCTAGAAGGAGAATAAAAGTCAATGAATCAAAACAGAGCTAATAATTGCCTTTCAGGGGACTCTGGGTATTATAAATAAATCCAATATGCTGATTCTTAAAAACACTGAGTGGAGCTGGCATTGGGAGTGCAGAGTCTGGTGGCTGGGAATGGAGCCTGACCTCCAACTTCCTAGGTTAGGAATAACTCAGACAGTGTTGATACAGGAGTGAGCTCTGAAAAATGGCTGCCGTCAGTGAGATGGAGATGGATGGACCGGGCTTACGTTAGCACTTGCCAGAGGAGGGAAGAGGGTGTAAAACAACTAGGCCTGACAGCATGGCATTTGGCCCCTTTCTGGTGTGCGAGTTCAAACAAGTGTCCGTCACCTCAGCTGACAACAGGAAGCTGCTGTGTTCAGAAGGAACTTCCTGTTCCTGTCAGCTGGCCGGCTTTGATGTGGCTCTGGGACGGCCTTGATGGCCTTTTTTGCAGTGGAGCGGGATGAAGTGTCTGTGGAAAATGTGAACTTGGGAGGGGGGGTTTGGAGTTAAGGGCTGTCTAAAAAGGATGCCGTTATTTTTAGTGAATGCCAAGCCAAAGAATTCTGCTTTCTTTTTCCTGAGTATTTGGAGGAAAAACATGACCTAGAAAAACAGAGGTGGAGTTTTGTTATTCACTTAGCAAATCATCTGAATGTTTGGCCTCTGGCCTTTCAAGTTTGATTGTTAATGCCTATTCACGCCCCATCCTACCAATACACGTTTAATCAGAAGCCATTTGATGCAAAATGAAGTGAACTTTACATTTAGTCAAAAAAATTACCAAAGAAAGAGAAACATGTATATTTCATGTCCTGTTATGGTAATGGATACTTGTTTTTACAAGATAATTAAATTGTTGCTATGCTCTCTGTCTGGTGTCTGCTTCAGGAATCAAGTTCATCCTGGTTAGACAGCATCATCTGCCACCTTGCTGACATCATCCTCCTTGAGGACACCCCCTCCATCCAGATGGAGGTGGCTGTCCTGGTGAAAGAGTTTCCAGATATACGGTAAGGGCTTTAATAAATTAACACTGTTGGAACATTTATGCTGCAACCAGGAAGCGTCTATAAAAACAGATATTCTCTCTACTGTACCCCCAAAGGTCCTATATGCTTTTATGCTTATTCTTACACATTCACAGTGCTGTTTTTGGCACTTAGCCAAAGCAAGGAAAAAGTAAAACTATGTATGTTTTTTTGTTGTTTTTTTGTGGTCACAATGGATCAAAACAAGGAAAAAGGAGCACGGAAACATATCTACATTAACTTTGCTATTTTTGGAGAGGAGAGCGGGTCTGTTTTGAGAATGGATGGGGCTAAGAGGCCTCAAGGGGGAGGGGGGTCCCAGCCACAGAGGCTGTTTGTGCACAGATTAAGACTCAGGTGACAGTTGGCAACCTACGACCGCGCGTGACGCATAACCCTCTGCGGGGCAGACAGGAAGCTGCTGCCGAGTACTTCCTGTTCCTGCCACCCTGCAGGAGACATACTGGTGCCACGCTTGGAATCAAAGAGGGAGAGGTGTGGAAGAGGAGAGCAAAACATAGCAGTTCAGACCTGGAGACATGCTAACTCACTGCTTGGCTCACCCCTTTTGTTTACTGTATGGCATCCTACTGCTGGTATTTTAGGAGATGAAAGGCTGCAGGCCTTTCTTGAGTTTTCTGGGTGCTTCATTGAACTGCTGCAGAGTCCATTCATGCACACGTGACTGTGCCTACACATGGGCATACAGGTCTATTCTTCAAACACGGATCCTATACATTCAAACATGTAGTGCAAACCGGGGTGGACACCCCCACTTAAGAACAATGTCCATTTTCGTTTTAAATAAATATAATTTTTTGATTGTTTCGGTATTAAATCGTTGGGCTGAGGACAAATCACAATTGGAGAGATTTCAGCATCTTCCTTCAAAAATCCTACCCTGACACTTTTGCATATTACCATATATTGGTTATTTTATCAAAGCAGCACCTGCTGATCCTGCCACCTCTGAGCCAGAGGAGCGCCTGTTCTCCACAGTGGGACTGGTCATTAACAGAATGGGAACGCAGATTTAATTCAGTTTTTGTAAGGAAACAATGTTTTGAAGTTGTGGTTGTGTTTAAATAAATCCTTAAAGGGTAACTGAGACTGTTTTGATTGAGAATAAGCATTAGGTGTTGGTAGGCAGGAAGATGTGTTGTGTTCTGAAAATAGATTTGGAAAAACGTGTACTCGATTGGCCCTCGAGGAATTGATGCGATTCCTCGATCTTGGAATTAAGGACTCATGCCCACCCCTAATATACTGTACAACCTTATAAACACACAGAGGCTCATTTTGTGATGTCTTAATGTTACATCAATGTAATGTTATTCAAAGATTAGCAAGGCCACTACCATCCAAGAAATTGAATCCAAGAAAGACTTCAAAATTTCCTCCATGTATTAGTGTCCTAAACCCCGTTCTACCCTACTCATGTTGATCTTCAAAAACAAAACAAAAGAAAATCCTGCTTTGTAGATTTAGTATAAGCAATTAAGAAGAACAGAAGAACTGTCTGCTTAGCTAGCACTTCATCACTTCAACACATCACAAACCACTGGAGATTGAAACCCCTTTAGTTATAACATTTTTACTGGCAGACTTGATGGCTTATTTATAGTGAGAAATCAGTGATTTAAAGGATGAACACTGATGAACAAGTTAAATGTCAATTGTATTGACATTGGAAACACACACTGTTTTTATCATTGGCTTACATTCAATATATAAAGCACTAGTAATGATGTATCAACCACTTATATAGTAACATACATAACCGGTATGAAATGTGCCTTTCTAGAAAGGCAAATGTTCTGTTCCTTCCCACAAATAGATGCTATGACTCAGAGAGACGGACTGTTACTTAAAGTCATGACAGCTTTTGACGACACCAAACAGGCCCAATTTCCATTAACACCCGTCCGCCTGCCCCCCTTCCTCTCTGTATCCTTCCTCCCAACAGGAAGAAGCATGTCTCCACCCTGCTGAATGTGAGAGGGATGATGCGGCAGGCCGAGCGCCAGGAGATCCTCAACATCGTCAAAGACTTTGAATGCAGCAATGCCCTCATGTGCAGGGACCACGCCCTTTTTTCGGACATCCCCATCACCTCGGAGGTGCACTGCATCAGCTTGGGTCTCCTCCGCCTCGCCATGACTGTCTCCAACTGGTTCTCAGAGCACCGTCCCAGGCGAAACCGCAGGACAAGTGGCAGGAATGCGACACCTCAACCTGCAGAGATCCAGAATATGGAAGACATGAAATTTCACAGAGAAAACTAGCTGTTAGTGTCTGTGTTAGGAGAGCACTCACAGACATGCTGTGAAGATAGTGATGAGATGTACATGCACCTTGACCAGAAACTGATTGTACCAAATATTGTTACCAGAAACTTGACCACAGGTACTGCTTGTACTGTACACGCTCACCGACTTACTGACATTTCTCCGTCTCCAGATGTGCATTTTAAATGTAAATGTGAAAAAGACTGTGCATCTTAATAATCACCAAGATTTCTAGTATTTGTATGATCTACACACCTACAGAAGTAAACAAGTGGTATCAAATATCCTCATAATGTAACTTCTTCAGTCTTTTTTAGCCTTTTATTCCCCCACATCATTGCAGAAACAGCTGCTAGCAGATGCAATGCAATATGATTTAGGATGTTTTAACATGTATTTACCTAACCATATATACCCATTCTCTGGTATATAGACCACATGTAAGTGAGGATATAGTGTATGGAAATAGAAATGTGTTGTCACTGTGAATGAAATGGATCTGTTGCTGGAAACATAATAAAAACCCATTGACTGGGTCGACTAAACTAACAGATTGAGCAGCTCTGTCATTATGTTCTGGGTTCAGGGTTTAAGTCAACTGTCAACTCTTAGAATGGATATGTTATTCTACAATTAACAGTCTTATTCTGCCTACTTCTAACTTTAGGTGCTGTGGCTCCTGAACATGGGAGTTTCAGACCCTAAGTCTGCAGTAATGTTAAACAATACATACAAAAAAGGCACTTTGACAAACAAATGAGGACCTGCGGGTCTGACGCAGAACTACATATACACACATACTTCATGCCTTCATTGTTTATCTTAAGGATATGGCAGCTTTGTTCAGTAAACTGAGATCTTGAAATACGGGGCTCCACCACGGCTACTATATGACGCTGTGCCGCCCCACAGCAAGAGGGGTCATACACCCCGAGGCCAACAAGGGGATGTTTTTCGATAAACAAAGATTTCCTGTTGTCCACTGAGGTGCCAACGGATGCTTTTATTGGAGCCAAGTTTACGTTATGTACTAGGAGGGAACTTCCCCTCTGCTGTTCAGAGTGAAGGTGAATAAGCCGCGCAGCTTTTTCATGTCCGAGCTGCTCGTTGGCTTCTCAAAACAAAGTCAGACATCCTCAGCCAACCCTGCAGGTTAAACGACCAGCTGGCTGCATTGAAATTAATATAAATAGATATAGAACTACTGAGGTCTGTTGTCAAGTTGCTGTGTTTTACAACTGGGGCTTGGACACACTGATACAAATGATTCTGAATTGTTCTTCTCGTCAGCACACAGCAGTGAGTTCAGTGTTGGTCACAGGTCATGCAGGGGGCATGATGAAGGTGATCCAGTACGTGTTTCTATGAGATTGTGTTGATGTTTTGCACCAACAGCTGGTACATCTGAAGTTTAAACATTTTAATATTGAATTCATTTTTATTTATTTTTAGAAATATATATCTAAAAGATGTAAATCATGTATTTTTCTTCTGATCCATCTCCGTGTACCACCTGGTGATAGCAGTACAGACATAACAATACTCTCTTAGTATTATTATAATTTGTTCAGGGCGGCACAGTGGTTTGCACTGTCACTTCACAGCAAGGGGGTTTCTCAAATGTTGTATCTGTAAAAAAAAAATATAGCTGTTCTTTTACAGTGCGTTTGATCTTCTTTGAATGCATCACGATCAAGAATGCACAATTAAAACAGGTTTTAATGCACAGATGATGGACAAAAATATCCACCACAGGGGGCACAGAGGGGGGGCTTATGATATTACCGGCCCTGACTTAAGCCCTCACCCTTAGAACGCCTCCATTACAGGTATGCACAATGTTTTATTGTTCTGTTCCAGTTATATTGACATGCGTGATGGCAAGTTGCTCTAAGATGAGATTCTTTTTTTTTTTTAAAGATTCTTTTTTTGCCCATTTTCAAGCCTTCTATTAGATAGGACAGACAGGAAATGGGGTGAGAGAGAGAGGGGGAGACATGCGGCAAAGGACTGCTCCGGCATCGAACCCGCGGCCCCTGCTTGGAGGACCTTCAGCCTCTTTACATGGGGTGACTGCTCTAACCACTCGTCGCCCCAAAGATGAGATTCTTTATTGTGATTGTCAGAACAATGCTGCTCACTGCTTTGTTGCATTAACACGTGGAATGTTTCTGTCCATCTTGCAGCAACTTCCTCTTATAGACATGGGTTTGATTTGGCTAAATATAACCAGACTGCACCCTGTGAATGCACAACAAAGGGAAACAACCATATAGGTCTAAAAAGTATCAAAGAACCTTAAATATTTCTTCAAGCTGTTTACATGTTACCAACAATACCGTAGATATCATATACCTCTGACCTTGGACTGCACTGTGCACTTGTTCTTATTTTTCCAAGAATTTGTGGAAGAGAACAGGAAGAACGTTAAGTGAAGTTGGCATCAAGTGAATGTTAAGTTTGGCCGTGTGGCTTCTGAGTCATATGTATATCTGAGAGTGTTATCAGACATCCTTTCATATAGCATACTGAAGGCGGATGCTAAATCGCTGTTTTCCAGGTATCCCAGGCAGGGATTACCACGGAGGGCAGGTAGGAATGAGGGCCAGCCTCTTGGAGGTTTCCCTCCATCAAGTTGTTGAAGGTGGAACGGTCCACAGTATCACAATGCAATCCCTGGGAAGCACTCCCCTGCTTCCTCTCATTAACGCAGCTCTGCAATGGAAAATCCATCTGGCTGTATTCGCTGTTTGTTTTCGGAAGCAAGCCATGCCCTGCCTTTGTTCACACTGTCATGCACTTTTCGTGGTTCCACTCTTTTCTGTTTGTTTACTTCGTATGCAGTGCTCCGTATGTATAAAAGTATAAATATGAAGAGACTGTGTTGTAGCTGAGAGGGGCAATTCTGAGCGCTGGGGCTTGTTTAGTCTAGACAAGGTTTTTTTCCCCCTTGCTTCAGTCAATGCATCTATGCCCATAACTCAGGCTATGGAACACATATGCCAGCTCAATAAAATATTGACCATTTTAAATCAGATATTAGCCAGTTAGCGCTGTTCACCTCCAATAGATATGAATCATTAGAGGCAATAAAAAGCAATAAAACTGGTTCACCTTGATTCATGCGGCTTTAAAAACAATTCCAGTGGCTGTGCATGTTTTAGATTGATTTCTAAACTTCTAGAAAGAAGAAAAAAGATGCAGTATGCATTGCACTATGACAATAATACCAGGATGTCCTACAGAGTCGGATTTGCCGTGTGCAAGTCAGCGGGCATTTCTGGCTATAGTGACGCACAGTCCCTTGCGCAGCATAGGCTATGTGAGCCAGAGGGTCAAAGTCAAAGGCCCGATAAAGAAGAAGAAGAAGTACAGTAGTATGCCCCATCTGTATGCACACTGAATGCAACAGTACACATTTGTTTTTTTTTGTTTTTTTAAAAAAGCCATTTGGAACTCAGCCTGAGACCTGTCAAACTGCATCCTTTAAATGCTGAAAAAAATAAATTAGCATTGGTTTTAAAAAATATTCATGTTTGTTTATTGATTGTCTGCTCAGTTCGACTGTCTACCAGAATATCTCAAGATTGCAATGTTTTTCAGCAGAAAACGCTTAGATGTCAAAGCATTCTTGAATGCACCACCAGTGAGTTCTCAAAATGGTTCCTGCTGCCACCCTCCATCTTTATTAATGCATGACAGCGATGTGACCTCATCTTGTGTGAAAGAAGAAGTCCATAAATTGTATAAAAAAAGGTCTCAACCAAGTTTAAGTATCTGCACCTTGAAGTTAGAAGTGACTGCATACTGAAATAAATGGAAACCAACAAACTGCTGTTCTATCTAATGCTGGAAAGTGGGTCAAGGCGGTTTATGTGTCGTTACGTTTAGGATACAAAATGTAAAGGTTTAGGCAACAAAATCACAACAAAACTATCCTTACATGACAAAAGATGATGACTGCGGTCAGGCACCAAAACGACTTGGTTTGGAAAGGTTGTGAGTGGGCTTAGTACTACCACGACCCAAACACCGTCCCCCAGGTGAAAGTCCTGTGTTTTGGGACCCATTCTGCACCCTGACCTCCTCCCTACGTACAGATCAGTGGTTTTATACCACGGAACCTCATTTTAATACGAGGAATACACACAAAATAAATATGTGGAATACACACATTGCATGTACATTACTATTTAGAAGATATCATACGATACGGTTTTGAGAACAACCTGCAGACCATACTCCAGCGCTGACATTGAACTGTGTAGATCTGGTTTTATTTATTTTTTAAATTTTGGTTTGGTTTAAATGACTTCTTTTCAAGAATTAATTTAATCACATTATCAAATTGATTGTCAGTGGAAAAAGTGTCAGCTTCATCAGACGTCTAATATGTCTCTAACTTAGTCTAGGTGGTTTTGGTTGAGGTGTGGCCTTGTCAGCCAACAGAAAGGTTATGCAACCACATATAAATGACCTGTTCTGACATGACCCTCCAGGGGAAGAGTCAATAGAAAGAACCTCCTGTCCTCTCCCATGTCCAGTATACACTGTCTGTCAGGATGGCTGCCCACTTGAACCAAAACAATGGTGCACTTCGTCACTCCTGATGGGATATCCTGATTTATGTTATCTGAGCATATCCATCAAGTGGATCTTTATTTAGCGATGAGGAGGTGCAAGGCCCTGCCTGCCGGTGCCTACCCAACTCCAGATCAGACCCAACAGATACGCCAGCCTGTTTGTTTCGTTATCAGCAGTCACATTGAATCATCGTTCTCAGGCCTTGGCCGCAGGCGGAGTCGAGGAAGTTCACCTTTGTTCAAAGCTGAGACTCTAATCTAAAATAAACTTTGACAATATCTTAAATCATTTGTCTTTCTCAAAACACATCTGCAAAACAAGTCTTTATTTCTTTAGTTGTTGATACGTTTGATTTGTGCTAAAAGTTATCCTGGGTGGATGCATGGATATAAATATTTTGTTCAGGTCTACGCTGGCCTGATGCCACTTACACTGTAAACATCCCAACCTGTGGAGTTATTTGTTTTCCTTTGTTTAAACTATTTTGACGTGTATATAATAGTGAGAAAAAAACAGGGGGAGTCTTTGTTGATCCTGAATGTCTGTATTTATGTAAGCACATCCCCTGGCCTCACAGACCTGGCCTTATTACAGCATCAACGTCAATCAACCAATGATACAGCGGTATGTAAGAAGATGGAAAACACCTGACCACCAGATGGTGATCATCGTAAAAGAAGCAAATCAAGTGAATTAGAATCTTAGAATCCCATTAGGATGCTTATGTGTGGGCAGCGTTGGTCTGTCGGTCAGCGTATGGTGGATAAATGACCATAACATTTTGTGACATTTGTTCTCCCCAGGCGATGACAACTACTGACTTTGGTCAACCTCTGGTCTAAAGCCTCTATATTGTCTCCTCCTCATTGAGCGCCTCTACGAGGTTGACATTTGTGGACACATTGTGATGGATTGCCATGAAATGTGGTGCAGACATTCATGTCCCATATCCCTCAGGATGAACTCTGGTGTCCCTTTTCTTGATTTATGACCACATTCCTGCAAGACTGTGAGCCTCAACTGTGGCTACTTTATGGTTAGCTTGTATTAGAAAATGTTAGCATGCTAACTATATAACATCCTTATACCCGCTGAGCATTAACATGTTAGCATTGCCATTATAATAGCGATTAGTTTTAAGCACCACTGTGTCTAAGTATTGTCTCACAGAACTACTAGCATAGTACAGCTTGGCCTTGTTTACACGAAGGAGCATCCGCGGGCAGAAATTATTTGACATATTATTGCAATAATATGAACTCTAAATAATATAACACCAAGATTCATATTAGCCCAAAAATGTTGTTTAGTTTGATGATACTAATGTAAGCCAGTCTCCACCTGTGTTTTCTCTGTATCCTTTAACTTTGCCTCTACTTGTTGGTGATGGAGGGCTGCATTTTCTAGAGCTCCCACAATAACTTGACAAAAGCAAGATGTTAAAAATAGAGGCAACAGAAAGAGGAGAGTGGGGATGACAGTGAGCGACTGTGCTGTCAGATCTTTTCATGGAAACCAGGGTGGACAAGCGGACATCCTTAAAGGCTGTGTATTTGTGAGGGAAGTCCATGGCCTGTGGCCTCACCTTTACTCTCTGGGAGGAATTTCTGTTCTTGTTACCCCAAACACAAACATGGTCATAGCAGCCTCGAACAAACAGAGTGGCAGGAGCTGATGTTTTGATATGCTCAGCCTCGATTTATGTGATCAAATGTGAAAAAGGAAAACTTGGATTATTATAAAATCTGTCTGATTGTGCAATCACAACTCAAAACGTTTCAAAATGAATGAATAAATGCGCAAATCAGTATATCAACGACTTCTTGTTGCTCACACTTGAAAAAGACACTGAATATTTTCCTGATGACAAGATTTTTGTGTCAGTCAGTGTTTCTGCCAGCGAACAAAGACATTCTCGGCTCATCCAATTGAGAGCAGCTCCACTATTTCTGAAGAAGCCTCCCCCATGTTGTTTTGTCACAGTCTCTCCTACCTGCCAGTAAGTTGTCTGTTCCAACTGTTCACAACAAATTTACTGGCTCAGGCCATTTGCAAGAACGGAAACTACTTTGCATGGCAAGGAATAAGTCTGGAGCTAAACAATGGTTCCTCTTGTGAAATATGGCAACAGGGTCTCACCTTTGGCTCCTTGTGCCTTCTCCCCCGGCTTATTTACGTAAGCAGGTTGTGTTCTGTACCCCATCAGGAAGAGGTGTTGCAGGAAACCCAAATCTGAGCAAGGAATTAGAGTAAACTTACAACTTACGTTAGACCCCAAAAGAGAGCTTATCCGATCTCTCAAGGAGGTGAACGAAAGGGTAAACACGTGTGACCTGTGCCCCAGAACCCACATGGAGCCAAAGATTCACTGTGCTGGATTTGATTGGAGGTAATGTTTCCCCGCTGCGCTGAGGTTATGCTGACCTCCAGCATAACCTGTCTATTGTGTTAAATTCCAGCAATTATCACCAAACTGCTTTTTAATACACATTAAACTTTCAACAGCAACAGCTTGACATGATAAACAGCATTGTGAAAAGGAAATGAGTGTACCAGAAGAAATCTGTAGTTAATGATTGTATTACAGGTGTCTATCATGCTTCCAAGAACTCTAACCCGTGAAAGAAAATACAAAATTCAATTGTTTAATTGTTTATTGTTGTTTAGTGTTTCTTTCTTTACTCTTCACATATTCACACATTTAGGAATAACACATTGAGTGTATTCTCAGTGGTGAAAGAAGTATCCTTTACTTTGATAAAGTCTAATATACCTCAGTGTAAACATTCTCAGTTTCAACAAATGAACTTAAAGTATCAAAAGTAATAGAAAGTATCATGCTGAATATCTCCAGTATACTGGATACAACATTGCTGTATTACTATTATTATTACCACTACTACATTAAGGTGTTAGGAGCATTTTGATGTTGTAACTGGTTGAGGTGCAGCTAGTTTAAACTACTTTGATCTGGTTTATCGATCTTATAAACTAGAGGTTCCAAACCCCTGGGTCACAGACGGCACCAGGCTGTGGAAAGGAAGCCATATTAAAAGCTAAACAATAATGAAAAAGCTTTATAGCCTATTATAGGCTAGTTTTGCAGTAATTATTGGAACTTGATGCAGTCTGTAGTGTCGTTTTCATCATCAGCCCCGGTCACGCCCCCAACAGCAAAACATTGATTTTGAACTAAAGTTGGTCGTTGATATGTAAAGTCATCCTGAGAAGTTTGATATATCCGTCTACAGATCTGCAGCCACTTCCTGGTTCTATGAAAGTGATTCTCAAACAGACATTTTTTTTTTTTAAACAAAATGATTTCTTGTGGTTGTCAGTATACAATACACCTGCTGTCTACTCAGCTCAAGTGAACTCATATTGGTATAAGAGTATAGAAGAGTAAAGCGGACTGTATTAGTGGGAGATTTTCACCAAAACAAAACTGAGATGTGTCAGGAGGACACATGAATTAATTCTGCTATATGATGCTATTTTAATGCAGTGAGTAATATTCATAACTAGTTTCAGACAATCATTTTTTTCTTTGTAGTTCATTTTCATCTGAGTTTAAATAAAAGAGAATGATCACCATTCTCTTTGGTCTGTTTAGCTGAAACATCAGCGTTCTTCTTAGAGTCCATGAGTTCCAATGATTTAAAAGCTCTAAACACCTCCAGTCAAAATGGGTTGTGAATGCAGCAAGAAGTTTCAGCAGCTTCACTCACCCCTGCATGACCCCGTCTATCATTCATCAGCAAAGTTTTCAAGTTCGAGCCTAATGGCTTCACATCCTCTCTGCCCTCCTGCTGACGGTGCGCCACAAACTTGGCCTCACGCACTTAACAATTGGTCCATGTGACCTTTGACACATGAAGCTACTCCTCCTGTTAACACTCATCAGTGCATCAGTGCAAACACCTCATGCTTTCTCCTGTCTGGGCTGCACAGCAGTCCTTGAACTGGCTGGTGCAGCTCATGCAGCCAGCTGAGGGGCAGCGGGGGCACGTTCCTGGCTCAACCAAACCCTGGAGGTATTTGGTGTTAAATGGAGTGACACCTACAGGCTAGCAGAGGTGTAGCGTAACAAGGGAGCTACTATTCAAGATTCAAGATTCAAGAAGCTTTATTTATCCTGAGGGAAATTATTGTGTAACAGTTTCAATACAAAGATGGGAAAGGGTCAGAGTAACAATAAGCTAACATAATCAAATAAAATAAAGCTAACATAAAATAAATCAAACAATTAACTAGATGTGACAGAGTGCAACAGACATTGCGGATAAACGTAGGTTTATACAATACACAACAATACGCACCGTGCAGTTTAGGAGTAAGTTGAAATAAAATAAGTACAAACTAAATAAGAACAAACTATGAGCCCATATGTATCCAGATGACGGAATCAAAATATATTTCATGGTTTTAAACATATAATCAAATACTGTATATATGATATGATCAATAGGGATCAATAGTATGTACCTTTTGCATTTTCACCAGTCCAGACAACATTGGTTAGTGACATCAGTTAGTGACATTAGTTACACATTGCCACCCTCTGGGGGCTCTTGTGTGGCATTACAAGACCAAACTGCTCAAGCCTCCATTGAACTGAAAGGCAAGTTGATTTGGAAAGCACCTTTTAAACACAGAGGTAATTCAAAGTGCTTAATGGCCAACACATACATAAGGTTAACATTTAAAAACGCAATACACATAAAAATTAAAACAATTAAAACAGAATCAAACAAAACACACATTTTTGATAAAACAAAATCAAATTTGAATTGATATTAACGGACAAGAAATGAAGTTACAGTGCAGTAATAAGTTGTTCTTCTTCTTTATCTTACTTGTGTTCATTATTCTGAATCTGATGGCATCCTCCTTTTAATTCAATTCAATTCAATTCAATTTTATTTATAGTGCAAAAGTTATCTCAGGACACTTTACAGAGTAGGCATAGACCCAACAATTCCCCCGTAGAGTACGGTGGCAACGAAAACCTTCCCTTTAACAGGCAGGAACGTCAGACAGACCCAGCTCTGTGGAGGACGGACATCTGTCTTGACCGGTTGGGGAGGTAGAAAGGAGAGAGAAAGATAGAAACACAAAGATAGACAAAAGACAAAGAGACTGACACACTTCCAGAGATGCAAGCAGCCAGCAGGTAACAGTAACTATAACAATATCTATAGTAATGTGAACATGACCCACATGTTATGGCAGTCTGCATAGCAGAACAGCAGGAACACGCACATCCAGGGTGACAGAACATGAAAATGATAATAATTATGGCAAACATGATCAATGATGAGTAGTGATAATAACAGCTACGATACAGCAAGACATACCACTGATGGTGTTTTTATGGCTACAAATTTTATAGTTTATAAGACTAGTGACAGTATAAATGACTAATAGTTATTGAAGAAGCAGGAAGCGTCATGCAGGACCACGGCAGCAGGCACCACCACGATCAGCAGAGACCTGCACACAGGACCACGGCAGCAGGCACCACCACGATCAGCAGAGACCTACACACAGGACCACGGCAGCAGGCACCGACACCATCGGCAGAGACCTGCAAACAGGACCACAGGACCACGGCAACAGGCACCACCACCATCAGCCGAGACGTGAGACGTTTACAGCATTAAAGCACTTGGACTTCAAGTTCACTACAGTAACTAGGTTAAACAATGTGTCTTCTGACTTATGATCGATTAGCTATGTGCTGGGACCTTGAGCTTACTTATTTGAATTGTGTCATTAAGGACTTATAAATGAAGTAGCTTTATAGTGCATGTTTTGTTTGGTAGGTCTATTTATTTTAAATTACAGATTCAAATACAGCAAGGAAAGAAATCGTAGTGTGCTGTGATGAACCGCAGGAGCAGCGATAGGCAGACATAAGTGGCTCCATTTTAAAGCTAGAATGAAGATATTGGTATCATATAAAACTTAATGATCCAATGCACACTGGAACCACATCGTACTAGCATCTCAGAAGGGCTAAGGGTTAGATAACTGTCCAAAGTTAGGCTAAACATGGCCATTTTCAAAGGGCCCCCTTGACCTCTGACCTCAAGATATCTGAATGAAAATGGCTTCTTTACTTCCAAGTCTTCCTTCTACAGACATGTAGAGGGAAGACTCGTATTTGTTCAAATGTATAAAATTAGCTGTTATGATCTCTAGGATAACCACAGCCTCATGAAACTGTATATTGGAGGAATCTGCAACTGTTTTAAAGTCACAGCATGTATTTTTCCTTGGTGTTCCTCAAGGTTTTGGTGACTTAATGTGGTATTTTGGAAGGACTTTTGACCATTTTTTAGTTGATAAAATGGTTACATTTCGCACCAAGTCTGCAAATGGTATCAACCCAACAATTGAGGAGACATAATCAAGCATGAGAATGGCCTTCATATACTTCCATCTTAATGATAAAGGCTCTTTTACACTACAATTTGAAAATGACGATACCCAAAACTAAGACTAGTTGACCTGTTGATCTGCTATAACCCCTTAAAGATCCCCCGCTCATGGTCTGTGGTGGGGTCTCAAAGTCGAAATAAAAGGAAGCCATCATGTTAAATGAAAGAACAAACGTCTAAAGTCCTTTTGCTCAAACAGAAACAAAGTGTAATCGTTAATGGTGAAAGCTTCGATCCCTTGTTTTGTCTAGACTTTTTGTCACATCACCGTCTAGTTCATCCCTCAGAATTTTCATGCATCACATTCTGATGCAAATGGTAACCAAATGGTAACAATGAGGTCACACAGCTCTCTGACACGCTAAAGTTGGATTATCTGGTAGCTCCTAGTGCTTCTTTTTCCACCCCAGGAGTCATCGTTTTAACATGGGTGTCATTTGGGTCTGGAATTGGTGCTTCAAAAGTATTGGGAGCCTGTCGTGCATAAAAATGTATCAAAAAACGATTTGATACAGAGTAGAGTTTAGAGGTAGGCTGGTCAGTTAATCACTTTTTGCTTTTCTAAAACAATCATCATGCAGGCACATGTGCTTAGTTTAGTGCACGCTCATCACACGTCTGTGCACGTAGAGCGTGTAATATGAGTAAACAGAGTTGTTATTATTATGATTACTAATATTTCTTTTTTCAATCACTTAGACAGTGTCACATGCTTCAGGACAGTTCTGATACTGGACTGTTACTACTATTAACTATCATGTATTAGGCCACTCTAAACATTTCCCCAAATTCCCCAAATGTTTTTTTGTTCAAAATAAATTAGTTTGTTATGGAATTATAGAAGAAATTACTTTTAATAATAAAATACTAACCTTGTAATTTTTTTTTTTTTATCAATCTAATCTCTTATCATTTTTTGTATTATTTGTTTGTATTAAACTGTTATATTTTATCTGATGGAGGGAAGAAAAAAAAAATCATCCAAAAACAATTAGCATCCTTTATCGTTGTTGAACAGAGGTAGCTGTTCCTTATAATCTGTTTGTCCCAGGTCATTGTGGGCAATGTTGCAAAAGACTATTTCATGGAAATGTTGGATTTATATTAGCTAGCTAAGCCAAGGGCATAGCTTTAGGCACGGTAACGTTCTGTTAGCCACTGCAGATATCCGTGGTCCCCAGAGGATGCACCCTACTAACATTTGTGATCCCCTGACTTGTCCTCTGGTGTAAGCATTAGGTGGACTATTGTGGTTTTGAGTGAAATGTTTTGACAACCATTGGATGGATTGTCACGAAACTTGGTGCAGTCATGTTCTTCTCAAGATGATGAGCAGAATAATATTCCCATCAGCCTCAGCTGTACCTTGTGCTTAGTGGTAATTGACAAGTTCGGGGCTTGCTGCCTTGATGTGATGGAGAGGCTTGTGTTTATCCAGAAAATCTGAGAAAGATGCCGTCTGGTGTTATGCTCCCGCTACCTGCTCACCCATGCTGGCATTGCAATCTAAACCAAGTCCTCAACAGCAGAATGGGCATACCCATACCCTACTACCCTCCTTCTCTGAAATGATGAGGGGAACAGGACAGCGATGTCCGGAAGCTCACAGCCATGCAGTGGCACATAGTCAGTGGGTGTTAGTTTCAGCCATCTTGCTCTCGGACCAAGGCAGAGAGAGCATCTCGGCATCTGCACTCTTGACTGAGCAGCCTTTTTAAGGATCCCCTCTGCTTACCTCACATGGGGAAGCGGCTAGAAAAGGTGCTGTAAAAAGTAGCCTGCCTCTTGAAACCTGGATGGAATACAGCATCCAGCGGGCCTGAGCCTCTTAATTATCCATATTTTCTAACCCTGACAAAAAGGCATTCAAAGTGGAGCCAAGCGCACCTGATGGCACTAATCCATAAATTCTGCTTTGCACAGTATGGTCTACCAAGACCTTCCAAATTTATAACCACACACCTCCTTGGGGGCAGCACAGTGGTTCGGTGGTTAGCACTGTCGCCTCACAGCAAGAGGGCTCCTGGTTCGAATCCTGGCTGGGGCCCTTCTGTGTGGAATTTGCATGTTCTCCCCGTGTCTGTGTGGGTTCTCTCTGGGTTCTCCAGCTTCCTCCCAATGACTTAATTGCCCGTAGGTGTGAATGGTTGTCCGTCTCTGTTTGTCTTTATATGCCCTGTGATAGACTGGCATCCTGTCCAGGGTGTACCCCGCCTCACGCGCGATGTGAGCTGGGATCGCCTCCAGCCCCCCGCGACCCCGATAGGGACAAGCGGTTGAAGATGGATGAACACCTCCTTGGTTGGGATAGCTTTTTGTTTAATTTTCACAAGTGAACAAATAATGTATTTTTGACATCTTAGGAGTTTGGGGAATCTCATTCTATGAGCAGCTGTGGTGTGTCACTAGGACTGTTAGAGGAAACTAAGGGCAGATAGCACCTCAATTTCTACCTCTTGCCTTACTGTTCTCAGGGAAGAGAGGTGGGGTTACACTCTGTAACCAGAAAACATTCTGGATCACTGGCTCTGCTGCCTCCTAAGCTAAAGGAAGTCTGAATAGATCTGCCTGGTAGTATAACCCACCATTATGAAGATCACAGTATAGCCATTAGAGGGTCAGTGGAAATGAGAGACCAGGGTTTCTTGGGAATTGGTAGGGAGTGTAGGTGTTATAATTAGATGTCTCATGCTGAGTAAAGGTAGGCCAAGCAGCATCTACAGTCTGGGTGTCACTGAGGGGAGCCACTGAAGTCCCCAGAACCACATGGATGGCCTTACCTGAAACAGCTTTGCTTGTCGTTATCATATGTTTTGAGCATTAAAATAACTATTTCCTAAAGTACTTCCAATGTAAGTGATGTGGGACAACGTTCACAGTCCTCCTTGTGTCAAAACGTGTGTCTGAGGCTATTATTGGGCTACAACAGTCTTAGACAGTAGAAGTCACTTAATCTTCCATAGTTAGAGTTTAGCTCAAAACTCTCTCTGTCACTCTCCCTCCACTGCAGCTCAGTGTCAGGAGAAACAAAAAGAGGGGATTTAAAAGTAAAAACACTTTTTGAAGATATCCACTTGAATGTCTAACTCAGAATGATTAAGCCTCACAGTATCTTTAGATAAATGTTGAATACATGTTTTCCCAGAATGAAGACTATAGATTTTGTCTCCCATCACACATACATTGAAATCTTAGGAAGGGATCTTTTGATGTCCAAAATAATCAAGAAGAATATGGAAAGAAAAACCTTTTCACTGTTCAAATGGGAATCTGGCCATTGCTTGAAATGAGGGTAGAACAGAGATTGAACTGTTTGCTGTAGTCATTTCACTGGCTCAAAATAAGTTAACACTGTACATTGACCACAGAAATAGAATGTTTTAGACCACTAGGGTTACAATCTTTACAATGGTAACGGTATACATTAAAATGGCTGTCGCTCTGACCATCCTGCTATGTTGATTTGAATGGGGAAGTCCATTCTGCTCTCATTCTGTTTCTATGGTCCCATTGCTGAGCATTGAGCTGTGGTGGGAATGCAGGTGTGTCCTACAGGTAAGACCTGATGAATGGACAGGGAACCAACCACAATGCTTCTGCTCATGACCTCAACACACAGACTACACATACACAATATACATAGACTGTGATATGCCATCACAAAGCCAATGAGGACCATTTACTTACTCTCTATCCCAGCAGCACACACACCAACTGTTGTGATGTGTGCATGTCTCCTCTCTCTGCCGACCCCAGAGATGACCTCTGGAAGTCAATAAGAGCCATTAGTCTAGAGTACACCAGGCAGCACATCATGGACAGAGTGAAGGCAAAAGCATCCATGGAAATGTTATCATTTCAGAGGCTGAAGAAGAGTGGATGAGAAGCAATACTGCTCCTGTGTTTGCCGCCCCATAAGCTGGTTACAAATGCAAATGGTATCTTCACATATAAAGCCGATTTTAGGAGGTTAAGGCTGGGCGAACATTTGTTCTGAACTGATGAAGTTCTGATTATTTGTGACACAGCAAATATTTTCCCCCAAAATATTAGATTATAGATTAGATGTAGATATTATATATATAGATTTGGTTGCATTACAGACACAGGGTTTAATCTGGAGTGATACCTCTGCCTTTTTCAACGGTTTGCTTTATCTGAAAGAAGAACCTTGGCACCAAAGTGAAGACAGATCCTCTCCCTGTGCAGGGCACTGCCACACAACCCATCATGAACACCAGATCATAAAGAAGCAGAACACACTGACATGAATCAGAGCTTCGGATGGCGAGGCTCTGTATTTCGGCCATCTTTGGAGAGTTTATGCTAATTTACGCACAAATCTACGCTGGTAAAACCGGCAGTAGGTTGTGTTCTGTTGGACTTGTGAGCGTCTCTGATGTGGCGCATCTCAGCTGCGTCAAGCGAAATGTGATTGGACAGATCAGAAAGGAAGAGAAGAGATATGGTTTCCAAAATAAAAGAGTGTCGCCTCGTAGAACAGGGACGCTCATCCATCCATCACCTGTACCTGCTGAGGTCTTCCCACAGGTAGTGAGGCCTCTCTCAGTATGTGTGGAGTGAAAGGCAGGTTAACAAACACAGGGCGTATTTGGTGTATATATATTGTTGAACTATGAATGAAATCTTGCATTATGCGTCAAACAAAAGAAGACTTTAGCTGTTTCTGTTATTCCTATGACCCCTTAATGAGGAATAAAGAGGTATACAAATGTTAGAGAACAGAAGAAAGAGAAATAAATGGGAAGTGTACAGCAAGTTGAAATTAAAGGTTGAATCTTTATTAAAAGCTATATATATTTTTTTAAATAATACACCCATGGAGCGTTTTGAGGGTGACAGAATGAAGCTGCTTTTCCATTATAAAATATATTTAGTCTGAACTAATATTTTAAAACATTTTGACGGGTTTTGACAATGAGTTTGTCACGTCCTGCTACTTCAGCTGCTGTAGGCTGGCACTGGGTGAAATGGAGTTTGCCAATCCTGCAGCTGCTTGGGAGCCTCAGTGAAGGGGGCGTTCTTTGTCCCAGCAACTGAGTGAGCGGAGACGGGCAACAACCAGAGTCACTATAGGCCGAGCATTCACTCCATGGACTGAGAGAAAGGAGAGAAACACCATTAAAACGCACGCCCACATGGCTACGCTTCTCCTTGATCGCTAACATCACTTTCATCTTTACTTAGCTGGAACGGCTAATGCTAACTGTCAGCCAAAGTCCTTTTGCAATCCTTGTTTTTATGGTGCAATTTTCTAGAGGGGACGGGTTCAAACAGGCTTAAACAGACTCTGGTCTCCTGTAGCTACTGGGCCGGGTCTGACCAACCTGGCAACCTGACTGCTGGACTTATTTTTTGTTGTTGCGACTACGATCTTGAGACACTAGATGGAGCTGTTCTGCTCATTCTACATATTCAACCTTTATATTGTGGGAAAATACAAAAGGCTATATCATAATAAAATTATATCTTCTGCTTTTTTAGTAAAAAATAGTAAAGATAAAGGTGAGCAAAACAGAACAGTATGGTAAATATTCAATAGTTACTTCTAAAGCTGGAAACCCCTGCCTCTCTCGCGCACGCACACTCACACACACACACACAGACAAATACACTCACACACACACACACACACACTCACACACACACACACACACACACACACACACACACACACACACACACATGCGACCAATAAAATGACCAATTATAACAAACTTTTTCCTGGAATCAACTTGTATTCCATTGTGATTGAATAATTATCAAGAGATTGACTCAAGCTTTGTTTTTTTTCTGTGTGGAGCCCGACTGTAAAAAATAAATAAATGGCAGTGCACCAAGTTGAACATTTAACCTTCATAAAGGATGATTTTTTATTTTTCAGAACTGGATGAGTCTGCACTAGTTGTAGGTGTTCCTAACCAACTGAGAGCTGAGTGAAGCCTGTATTCCCTATTAGCCTCCAGTCCGTTCTTGTTCCATCACACAGGCTTTTACGTCAAAACCAGAGACCGGAACTGCTGTCTCTGTGTATTGTTCCTGACCTGACGGTTGTGCGCATCTCACCGACAGGGAATACCGATTTCTGAACATTTCGGCCTTTTTCCCCGCTGCACCGTCAACTGTGTTTTCCTGCGAGCGGCTGCAGAGGGGAGCGGGTTGCACTGACGTCGCGGGGTTAAAGTGAACGATTATATCGGGCAGTATTATGACAAACGGAGATGACACCCATCCACAAGGAGCCCTGTTTGTTTTGTATGGCGAAATGAGGCAGGGGGTGGAGAGACGCCACAGAGACGCTGGGCTCCGGCCAAACATCACCGCATTTTAGCACTTATTCGATGCTCGGGATTTGCATTGCATTGCATTCGCTGCAGCGTTGATCGGCCGTATTTTGCAAAGTGCATGGTGGAAAAAAATGCAGCTTGTTTGAGGACACCCCCCCTCCAGATATCCATTGCTGCCATGATAGGCAGAGGTCTCCTCTCGACCGCGGCTCGGCCGGTTGGAGAAGAGGCAGATTGATTCGGGACGGTGGGTCGCATCTGCGGATGTTATTGTGTCTGTGGAACCTGTGAATATCATCCGCGTAAACACACCGTGATTCTTACTCAGGGAAAGAGGAGAGAGAGAAAACAACATGTCTTCTCGGTCTGCATTACCGTCTGGGAACGACAGGAGTACCGGAGACCATGTAAGTGCAATTACAGTCTATAGCCTCTATTTGTGTGCATGCAGAAGATACATCGCACATCCCTGAAAAAGATCTCCTCACATGGCCTTTGGCATTCACGGGGTTTGTTCGCAGTGTCGGCGGGGGTCATACAGATGGTTTCCTCATTAGGAGGAAGGACTGTGGAGGTGATATTGGAGGGATGTGTCAGGAGAACAGGCTCTTCGAAAATGGGCTAACCTTGAGTGTCTGCGCAGGGAAAGAGCTGATGGCAGGCAAACAGCCCGGAATGAGTCCATCCGCATACGATAACACTCAGCGGGTATGCGCAGAGAGCCTGAAACCCAGCCGTCCCCTCTTATTATAAGGCTGTGGAGAGATAGTGATGTCACATTATACTCATTGCTGCTGCTGCTGATGATGATGCTGCTGTTGCCTGTGTGTGTGTGTGTGCCGCGCGCGCGCGTGTTCCCCAGAAATTAGATGGGTGGGACGAGAGCACAGAAGGCCAAAATAAACGTATAGAGAATATCTGGGTTGTTCTCATGAAGCGAGGGGATTACTGCGTAAAATGATGTGCAGTCCATTGCTGCGCAGCCTACAAAGCGCCCAACCCCAGAGCCAGTGGGTGTCAGACAGCGCCATACATTCAGTACAGTGGAGAACAGTGGCGGCCTCTAATAAAGACAGAAGTAAAGGGGATTTATTCATGTAAGACTGACCGAATATAACAGGGTCTGCATCTATCTATCTATCTATCTATCTATCTATCTATCTATCTATCTATCTATCTATCTATCTATCTATCTATCTATGTTAATAAGAAAATGGTGTTGCATTTCTCTGCCCTCGACACTTCTGGCAAGACTCCCCCCATCTGTTTGTTAGCAGAGCTTTCAGCACAGAGGATGGTTAAGCCTGTGTGTGTGTGTGTGTGTGTGTGTGTGTGTGTGTGTGTGTGTGTGTGTGTGTGTGTGTGTGTGTGTGTGTGTGTGTGTGTGTGTGTAACTGGATGTGCGTAATTGTGTGAGTTTACGTGGTGCATGATTGATTATGAATGCAGAGCTGTTTCTTCCATTAAAATGGGTCTCGATCTGCTGTCATCGCTCTACAATTAAGAGACGATGACAGATGAGTGAATTGACCGAGGGAAATGTGGTGTTGCCATGTTGGCACAGGTGCGGCTTGGCTTGATGTGAGCCTTACAGTCGGTGGATTAATGTACTCCACTGCTCGCTGTGGTGTGTACGCCTCCAGAGCCGTTGGTTGGGACTTGTCAGATTGTAGAGAGGGTCCAAACTGGCTCTAGGTGGGGCATGAAAACAGGAAAGGAAGCATGGGAAGGAGGGAGTGTCTGAAGGTGGGGCTTAAGGCTGCATGTGTGTGTGTGTGTGTGTGTGTGTGTGTGTGTGTGTGTGTGTGTGTGTGTGTGTGTGTGTGTGTGTGTGTGTGTGTGTGTGTGTGTGTGTGTGTGTGTGTGTGTGTGTGTGTGTGTGTGTGTGTGTGTGTGTGTGTGTGTGTGTGTGTGAAGCTGAGAGCAAGATGACATGCTGGGGGGGTGGAAGTGTGATGCCTCAGGGCCTGGGACTGGCCAGGGACTACTGTGCCGGCATCTGCTCCCTTCTTTTACTCTTTCCTCCTATATCCCTCTCTCCACCCTTTCATCAGCTGTCCCCTTTTCTACACGGCATCCCGACTTCCTCCCCCCACCATCTATTATCTGTCTTTCCTCCTCTGTATCTTTCTGTGGTTTGTCACATGACAAGAAGCTGCTTCATACTGTAATACATCCAGCTTCGTTAGTGTAAATGCACATTGTTGTCCTCCCTTTATCTTCTGCTCTGCTTCTTGGCTGAAAATGATCTGTGACTCAAGCCTTGGACTCTGGTGCTCTGAAGCGTTGTGGTCCAGAATCGAGGTGGTAACATGCAGCAGCAACAGCAGCAGCAGCTAACTGTGTACGGGGCTGTGGATGCTTCAGGGCTACATCAGATTGCAGTGAAAGTATTACCTTTATACTCTGTCATATTGCATGAAGACATCTTGCAGCAGTCAGCAGACCACTACAGAGCATGATGCTGAACCCGAAAAGAGAACATTATGTTCAAGTGTTCATGTGCTGGACAACAGCTGTTAACCAGGGGCATGTATTCACATGTAGCTCAGCATCACTCCTTTTTGTGTTTATGAAACAAACACCTGGTGATGTGGCACAGATGTCTCAACCTATCAATAGATTATTTATAAAGTAGAAATGCACCGATCCATATTTTTCCCATCCAATCCGATACCTGGGCTGAGCGTATCGGCCGATACCGGATACCGATCCGATCCTACTGTTAAATGAATGGAGTGTATACCTGTCCATGTGAGCGTAGGCATCAGGCTTGACACAAACATTTAGACTTCTTAAAAAAAAGGTAACAAATGAACACAGATATAAATGTACTTAATATTGTTGCTCTGCTTGATGGTGTATCCGCTGTTGAAAACATAGAACTGAAGTGACTAGATCACTGTAACTGTATTCCTGTGTATGATATTAATAAAAAAGAAATGACTGGATCGGAATGCTGGATCGACCTCATTCATCCGATATCCGATCCTGCTAATTAGTCAATATCTGGGTATCGGGTCGGTGCATCTCTAATATAAAGCATGGTTACCTGCAGTTTAACAGATAATATCTGCTCAGTGACTGATGCAAACAAAGCTGATGCTCAGCATGAGCGATGACACAGTGTGACAGGGAGTTCCCTGGACCTTTGCCTTAAAACGGTTCAGTTTTTGCCTAAACACAGCATACACTATTGCTAACATATTCTTTGGAGAGCAGAGTTCAGACAGAAGGGGCTAATTCAGATCATTTAGCTCGTGGAGATCAGTGCTCCATAGGGGCAGGCAGTCCTGGAGGTGCTTTGGCAGCCTGTTCTGTGATATTGGTGTTGGCACAGTGAGTGACCCCCACCCGTCTCCTCTCTTTAACACTCCCTGTCCCCCCTTCATTTTCTTTTCTTCCAGCATGCATCGCTGGGGGCCAGCCGTTCAGACAAGGCCACCAGCCAGTCCAGCCGCTCGCTGGGCGCCCGGTGCAGGAACTCCATCGCCTCCTGCTCTGACGAGCAGCCGCACATCGGCAACTACCGTCTGCTTAAGACCATCGGCAAGGGAAACTTTGCCAAGGTCAAGCTGGCCCGCCACATCTTGACAGGCAAGGAGGTGAGACATGGGGCAGCAGAAATCCATGGTGGGAGGAGGGAAGAAGTAGATGGATGGGTAAATGATGGAGGATGATGGAGGTCATTTGATGCTGCTGGTTGTGATGCTGTTGTTAAGATGCAATTTAGTCCAGTCTTAAATCTGCAACATCATAGTTTTTAACATATTTGTAAAGAAGTCATTCTTATAGAAGTGATACAGAAGTAGGGTTACCCCCGACCAAGGATCTTCTTGGTCAACCAGTGGTCGTCATTTAGAGCGATTTGTCGACTAATCGACGCATATATAACCCCCCCCCCCCCAGTCCATTCAGATACTTAAAGACTGATAAGATTTAAACACTGAATACTAAATGACTGCATTAATGGATACCACTGTATAAAAAGATAGACTTAGGTTCATACATTGCTAAGATACAGTATATAGATTATAGACATACTGTACCAAGAATGATTTTTGGTACAGTATGATCACTTACCCTTTTCTTAATAGATGAGCAAAATTTGTAACTGCATTATTTTTTTTTATTGTTATTCATGCATTCAGGGACGTTTCACTGAGAGGAGGCCTCTCTTTTTCAGGAAAACAGTCACACATTCACACCTAGAAGCTGCCTAGTAGAGTCTGATCTGCTGGCCACTGAGCAGCTCCACTGGAGCAGCTGGGGGTTAAGGGCCTTGATCATACTAATGACGGAGAGGCTTATTTATTTTCCCCTCCCAGATTTATCCTTCCGGTCCAGGGACTGAATCGATAAGCTCTCTTCTCTAACCTATAGGCTACCTCTGCCTGGTTATTATGACCAGATAGAACAGACGAGCACTGGGAAAAGAGATCCTGTACAACCTGACAACCCCAAATGTGTTATTCTAAATGCCGTTATTAAATTATTTATTAGTCAAAATGAAGTGGTACACACAGATATTATTACTCTGAGATGTATGAGTAGTAATGGCTTCTGAACATCGTGAATAGAGGCTGTTATAAGCAAATTCTAAAAGTGGTGTGTGTGTACCTTTCCTCATCAAACATTTCCGTGACTTCTCTTCCAGGTTGCAATAAAAATCATTGACAAAACTCAGTTGAACCCAACCAGCCTACAAAAGGTGAGTTTTTTCCTCCTTCTACTGATGGATTGTTTATTGAGGAGTATGTGCATCATGTCCTCAGGTACAAAACTGAAACACATGCTGCACTGTTTAATACTATGGGCCTACAGACTATCTGCCATCAGCAGCAGCCGGGCATCATGGATGTGGATGGTTTGGCCACATTGATGTAATCCAACAAAATACCAACATGCCGTTAGGGACTTGGAGAGGTTCAGGTTCATCCTCAGCTGTTTCCTCCTCAGAGGGGGCTGGAATAAGAGAGCAGCTGATAGAGAGAGGGCTTGTGGGATGTGATGCTATTTGGCAGGTGCTAGAGACTGGATGGGAGCGAGAGGAGACCTCTGCTCCAGAGATCATCTCTAGTCTCTCTCTGGGCTAATCACTGCCCTGAGAGGAGGGTGACTCATCCCAGAAACCTGGGTCACCCAACCCATCCTTTTTTGTGTTTGTGTTTTTATTTTGACTTACACGTTACTGCAGATAACAAAGAAAGCTGTGGTGCTTTTGTAGCTGTTTTGTGGTCAGGGATGATGGGCTTGGTGGCCATTTTGTTGTGAGAGTTGTCTTTAGAAAAGCTTAGGTGTATGTCACAAGGAGGTCTTATGATGGACTGGCCTCTTTTTCCTGCTGGTCAGCAATTTGAGTGTCGAGCCTGAATGTTGGACAGTCGAGGTTTGTTGTGTGTGAAGGTCAGAGGTGGAAAAGTGGACACTTTTGTTTCGCTAGTTACCAAGGATAGCCACAGCGTGCCGCAGGCGCACACATGATTCAGATTCAGGAGCTGGAATGGAAGTCTGGAGCAGGAGACTTGGATTTGATAGATATCCAGACACAATATGGCTGCCATGGAGGCCAGTTGATCATGGGTTGATCACATGCTCAGATATCTCCGTCCAATCTCCCGAGCATGTCAGTCTGGAAACACAGTAAGGTAAAGAAGTACATCACATGAATGAAGACATGGGAATGAAAGCACAGGGAGATAAAAGCTGCAGACAATCAATCAGCCGACCCATATTTGCCCGTAATGCTGCTTATATGCACATATGGGTCAAAGTGTCTCCCTCATTTAACCATAAGTGTGTCCCTCTCTCTCTCTTATCTCTCTGTGCCGCCCTCGGCCTGCATGGGCTCCTTGGCCTGTGGGCAAGAAGTGAACAGACCAGAAGGATCAAATCAGGGATGAAATAATTGTTCTTTATATATGTGTGGTGGGTGTGCCATATAGTTTGACTGGAAGATGCCTGTATGTTTTGCCACATACATTAAAAAGACCAGTTTGTCTTCATGACATGTAGGATTACAGTATCTGGGCCCCCTGAAAGAATATTGCTAAGGGACCCCCTTCATTATGTCCAACCTCCTCCTGTGAAAGATTTGTCCTCCTGGTATTGTTACTATCTTTGACTTCACCGGTAACAACATTGTAAAAATGTCAGAGAAGATTTACCCAGAATGAATTGTGATATAAATAAATAAATAATCCCTTTGATTATTTTTTATTTTTTACTTATTTTGTAAATAATCTTTTCCTTAATCTCTGTATTTACAGTGCAGCGATAGCAATGACCTTGTTGTGTTACAGTATTATCAAGGCTTTAGTACATAAATTCAAGGTCTCATTGTTTTCCTGTCCCACCCGTTGCCCCTTTGATCACTGGCTTCTTGTAATCCTGATACTTTGACTCATCGTATTTCTGGTGCTTATATCATGAAAGAACAGGGATTTCTGCACCATACCTGGCTAGAATATTAGATCCTTTGCAGGAACTGTCGTCCCAACTTGTATGTTATCCCCTCTTCCGGTCTGGTGCCTTTCTTGGACTGGACTGGCTGCTGTTAGAGACAATGAGACAACATTTAGGATAGGATTGAGAGTGGAGGCGAAGGATTGGCCACTGATCGGAGAGAATGCTCTGCAATTGGCCGGCAATGATTGCGGGCTTCTTTACATACCCGTGGGCTAGAGAAAATCCTTAGTACTGAAGACATGAAAGAACCCACATTAGCATAATCTGGACGGTAATGTATGTAGAGGGGAGAAGGATAGAGGGAGATGTATTGTATAGGAGTGGGTAAAGGAGGGGGAGGAAGAAAAGAAGATGGAAGTAAAATCACGGATGAGAAAAATCAAACCTCAACATCCATTAATAGGAAAGAGGAGATTACAGCAGGATATTTTTATACTGGCCTCTGATGTTCGAGGATGCCTGAAAACCAAATATTTGTCTGTTAGAAATGAGGTTAAGTCACTTTTTAATGGTATATTTCATAGAATACGATAAAACTTACATTTCAATACAATTTGTTTTCATCTGCTAGATTTTTAATTAAAGCCAGGAGTCTTATTGTCACAGAGTATGTGTGTCCATCCCTGTCAGCTTCCTCGTAGGATTGCTATTTATTTGCGGTCATTAACGATGACCGGGGTCACACATGTTGCTGGGGGATTGTTTATTGTTTTGACGGATCGGACCACTCAGCTCTGCTGTGACGAGCAGGGGATTAATGGGATGCCTGGATGATGAGACGCTTCAGCACTACGTATCCCAAGATTCCCTCTAGCACAGCTGGAGAAGCTGGGAAAGAGCCCAGTCTTAATACCTGGGTCGCTATGGCAACAGTGACGTTGAGGCCCTGCTAGAGGAGAAGACAGCTAGAGGAACTGAATGAAGGAGGAGGGAATGAAGGGAGGCACATCGGAAAACGGGAGAAGGGTAGGATTGAGAAAAGAGGATAGAAAAGCTTATCGCACCATCTTTTTTTTGTCCAGTTGGAGTTGAGGATGTGGGGAGAGTCACTGGTGTTCAGCGATGGCCTTTTGTTGAGGGAGTGGGCCGTTATATGCATGAAACCAGGGGAGCTGGCTCAGATTTAATCCCCTGCTCCTCTCTGACAAAGTGTACAAATCTGTCCCGCAGAGCAGACGTAGCTTCACAGGCAGTGAGAAGTGCTCAGGCGGAGGAGAAGCTGGTCTGATTTTGGCTGCAGATTCATCACATTTGTGTGTGGGCCATTTGTTGTTGTTGTTTTTAATTGTTAGGAGGTTTTGTTGGTTGTTGTCACCCTCACAAATTCTCATTTGGATGAATATCAGAGACAGGAAGTGACATTGAAGAACAAGAGTAAATGTGTGTGCTTGTTCTGGTCCAGGGATCTCTTAGGGGGTCTTAGTTTGATTTCAGCAGCCAAAATGATTGAACATTAGTGTGCTGTAAGGACTTTATGATAAACAACCGAAGCACAGGTCTATTAATATCATCTTTGAAGTGGTGTGATAAAACAGTACGCAACATTCCTATAATACAATCAGACTCACAATGGACTGTTTTAAAAAGGAGCAAAATCAATGCAGCAAAACCAATTGATTCCACAACTTCTTTCTAGTCAAAACCTGGTGCCTACATTACCCACAATATCAATTGACAAACAATTTGGTTAGAGATTTGGGTGTGTTATGCTAGTTGCAGCTAACGTGGGCTGCAGCCTTCAGCAAAGATGAGCAGCGGCCTCCAGAGGTCCAGTAGGGTGAACTACGAATCTGGATTAGTGGGTTAGCGAGGTATGTTGCGCTCAAAGCCTGGGTGACACGAAAGTCGCTCTCTTTTATTGTTGCTGTATCACCATGGTAACTTATGCTTCCAACCAGACCTGGTCAGGAGGAGGTTTTCAGCTCAGACTTCTGATGATGTTCATTTTCAACTCGTAGTCTTCAGACCCAACTGGTGCTGACTCATGTGACATCAATCGGGGGCATTTATCAGAATTAAAAGGCTTTATACAACTTTTTTCATGTATGCAGGAGCACTCTCCAACACCTGGAGTTGGAAGTGTACAATCAGTGGAGTTACCCTTTCACATACTAATATAGTGAGTATAGTTGCAGTATGTTGAGTCCTCATGTTAATCGTCCCATTGAACTCCAAAAACAGCTTGTTAGTCTGCTTTGCCGAATGTGTTGTGGGAAGGCTTGGATAGGGAATCCTCCGTAGAACCGGGGCACGATGGACCCCCTCAGGACCTTGCATAGAGGAGAGGAAGGGAATAAGAGAATGGGAAGGAGGGGTGCAGAATACAAGCGCCAAAGAGGATGAGTGGGTTGGGCCAGTATTAATGAGAAAAGCAGGAAGTGACATAGTTGAGGTGTGGTCCTTTGGCCTCAAACATTTGCTAACATTTTGGTGATGATCGACATTTAGGATTCAGTGGATTCTCACGCAGTAAAAAAGAAAACAAAGACGAGATTCAAGTTGTATGTTTACAAGAAGAGCACTTTAACTTTGAATAAAAAATTAGGAATCATTAGAAATGTTGTGTCGGTTCCGATTTCAGCTGTTGAAATGTACAACCATCAGCTTCAGATGAGAAGCCTGAAAAGGAAATACAAAAGTGTACCACCCTCATTTTCACATGACAGCCTGACCTCGGACCTACGGACAGGGTCACCATAATATTGTAAATGCCTGTCTTGCCAAGAACACGATGCCTTGATTGTGACACTTTAAATCACAGATTGATGTGAAGAGCCACTGTGAAACCCTCAACGCCAGCAGCTGCAACACACGATTTATTCATGTCCAATATCGTCAAGACATTGAAATTCTGTTTCTTCTTCCCAGCTCTTTCGGGAGGTACGAATAATGAAAGGCTTAAATCACCCTAACATAGGTAAGGCACGTACATACATCTCAGTGGGCTTTATGTTTGTGTGTCTGAGTGTGCGTCCATGCGTGCGTTGTGCTTCCATGTGTGTGACCAGACGGAAGTGTAATGCTTTGAATAAGCTTCAGAGCATCCATTGACCGAACGGAAGATAGCGACATGTCAGGCCTCATATAGAGGTCACGAGGTTGGGTTTTATAAAGCTGAAATACCATATGGATCAAAAAACCCCACAGCATTAACAGCAGGTTCCTTGGTATTAAGACAGACAGGCTGACGGCTGTGCTGTTATTAATAATGTGAGTAGGATTTGTTGTTATATATTTTAATCTGATTCTGTTTTGGACTACAGTGCAGCTGTTCGAGGTGATTGAGACTGATAAGACCCTTTACCTAATCATGGAGTACGCCAGTGGAGGTGGGTATATCGGAAACACTGTCAGTAAAATGACGCAGAAGATTACAGATGTGATGGAGCTGCATCTGGCAAATGCAGCTGCAACACAGAATTCTTATTAGCCCTGCATCGTCCGACTAATATGCAAATGCTTATTAGTCTGGAACCTCTCCGTTCATTTTTGATTTCCAAAGTGTGTTATCAGCGGTGCAGAGCAAAATGCCTCTGGACGCAATTAGAAAGACCTGCAACCACTCAGAGCAACGAAACTAGCAGTGAGCGCTGCTCGGTCTGTTTTGAAGCAGGAAAAAAAAATGGTGACCGGGTAACAAACCTTTTCATATTACAGTATACAGTTCACTAAAATGTGTTTTTGAAACCATTTTAGGTGAGAAAATGTGAATCTTAAATTTGACCATCCCTGCCTAGTTTGACCGTTTGATCTGAGTTTCATGAGCATGGTAAACTGCACTGGATGGATATCTGTCTGAACAGGAGAGGGGCCAGACGGACCTGCCAGAGCACAGGAAACATGAGCGTGGCAGGTTCCTCTGGTTTCCGGGCTAAATTCTTATGTGTGTGAGTGGTATTTGTTGTTCCACGGGTTAGAATTCAAAAACCACTTGGTACATTTGAGATGTTTTCCCTCCGTATCGGAGCTGTGTGACGTTTTTGAAAATATACTTTGTTTTCTTGCTGAGCTTTAGATGAGAAGATCTATATCACTCTCATGTCTGTATGCAAAATATAATGTAAAGCTATAGCTTAAGAAAAAAAAAGTTCATAAGAAAAAACACATATTGGTAGCTGTTTCCCCGTTCCATAGCTTTATTCCCTCTGCAGCTGGGGAAATGAATAAGAATGACGGCTTGACACCAAAATGTGACCTTTTTTACAGTATACATCGGTTTGTTTCATTAATGTACGTGACATATTTGGGGATCCTAAGAGCAATGGATGTGCTAGATTAGAACATAATCTAGGAACCATTAAAGGTTTATTAATTAAACTAGAGACCATTTTACGATGGGATCACCCCAGCTGTGACTCCAAATCTGCTCAGGAGCGTAATGGCCCCTTTTCTACTTCCTACCCCCTGCTTCTGGTGCCCGTGCTCGGACCACACTCAACTTTGAACTCTGTCTTCATTTTGATCTCAACTTCACAGCTGTAAAGTTTTGTAACTGTACCTTGCACAGTTGTGATACTAACTAGGTGACAAAATCTCTCCAAATACAGACAAACAGTAGCTGCTGTCATGACTGGTAAATTTGAACTATGAAGCCTTTTGGAAAAAAAAAGAAAAGGAAGGAAAAAGTTCATATCACTATCATTTAACTTAATGCGTCTGAGAACCTTTTTTTTTTACAGACCCCACTTTGAGAATCACTGCTGTAGGCATTTATTTAAAAATCCAAACTATTTCACCCTTTTCATTGTCTTTTTCCACTGTTTTCAACAAAAATGCAGTATTGATTTGTGTGTTTTGGAGCTCTATGCCTCTGTTCTTTCACCACATAGTTATTTTACTCTTTACCCATCCAAACACATGATGTTTAGGCACTGTAAGAATGTGCGATCATGTAGTCACTCTCCCCTAATCAAACAGTTCTGCATTTAAACATAAAAGAGTATGGAGCACAACATAAATAACTGAGCAGCCTTTATGCAGTAACGGTGCTGCTGTTTAAGCTGACTTTAAACACTAATTCAGGAGTAATGCCAGCCCATTGCATCTAATGCTGCTCTCCTTGTCTTTTTTCCTGCCATTAGTCTCTTTTATGGTTCTTTTTGTGTCAGGTTTTTGTCACCAACCCTGTTTTTCTGTGTTCTGGCCTAAATGGTTTCGTTTGCTTGCTGTGACCTTGGAAAGTGTCACAGACGCAGTTTCAAATGTGGCTTTCTTTCCAGCCCATATTACTTTACGCTGGGGATGAAAAGACTGTGAGGAGGTATTAAGGAGTTGTAGTGTTGCCTGAATGCCTGTGAAGACCAAGATGTATGATCTGTCTTCATATTCAGGATATTTAAGGGTGCATAAAATGATCACCGACAACAGTTCGCTCAGTTAATCCAAACCTAGCAGCCACTCAAACATTAGATTTAAACAACATCTTAAGGACTGTACAAAAAATATTGGGAGGGGGTGGGGGGTCAAAAAAGGTGTGGGGTTATGTTTTTTTTTTTTTTAATTCAATTCAATTCAATTCAATTTTATTTACAGTGCCAAATCATAACAAAAGTTATCTCAGGACACTTTACAAACTAGGTAAAGACCACACTCTGTGATAAACATAGACCCAACAATTAATGAAATTGAAAGGATAGAAGGGTTTTCATGTTTCCCATCCAGATTCATATTTTGCTATTCTTACCTTTGGAAGATGTTTAAAAAAACAAACAAAACTAAACTAACAAATTCTTATTTTTTGGAATTGAAGGTGGGAAAAAGTGTGATGCTCAACATAACCATAAACACTTGATACTGAGACCATTTTGTTTCCTATAAATGATAGCACTTACTGTCATAACATGTCGATGACTGTTGCCATTAAGTGCCATTCAATATACTGTGCCACTTTTAATGCAAAGTTGACATTGTTTGAGTTGTCTGTTATGGCATCATGACATTAACCTACATACGACAACATACCCTGTCTAAATAAAATTAATAAATAAATAATTAAATGTAAATGATCAAACTTAAAAAATCTATTTAGCTTTATGGGTCAACGTTACATTAAAGTCATAAAGTGGTTGGTTTTGACATTGGGAGTCATGAGACCATTGTAACTGTGTCATGAGTATTGTCCTTAACCCTAAGTTCAGTGGAACTTCAAACTCTGCTAGCCGTTAACCAAGCTCCCACTGACATCAGCCCCGAACTATGGATGTCGCGAGACCTGATGCTTGCGTCAACTTTCAGTTCTAAAAACAAAAACACAGACAATGCCTGTTTTACAGGCTTCACTGGCTGCGTTGTGCAGGGGAATAAAGTCAATGAATGATTTATTCCCATGGAGCTGACATGAAAACTGTTTTGGTTTGGTTTGGTTTTGGTTTGTCCGTCAGCGGTGAAGGCAGGTTATCCAGCAGCTGTCACTCAGCTCAGGAGCTGCTGACAGACGCAGAGACCAAACTGACTATAACTTGTAGCCTGATGGTAAAGAAGCTGCAGGGTCCATGTGTTACGTGTTTGAGTATCTTCTAATGCTGCTTACATATTGTTCCTGTCTTATCGGTCACTGTTGCCGTTTATCGACTTACTTATATTGATATTGCGAGTCAACTTTTCACCTCAACGAGAAATTTGAATATCACAAGATCTCGTGGGTTATATCTCGTTACACCCATAATAAAGACTCCTTCATGTTCATGACACACCCTTTCAAATAAAATGTTCCATCATAGGGTTGTTATTTTTGTGATATTGTAGGTAGCATATTGCAGTTTTCTCAATGTCAACCGGAGTGTTCACAAAAACTTTTAATAACGTTAAAGATGGAATATCTTTTTTTTTTATAAAGTGAAATATAAAAATTCAACGTCATTCACCAAACCTCAGTTATTTCCATTAGTCCCTAAGGCATTCTTCTTCTTCTTTATTAAGAAAAGCACTTCAGTCATTGAAGGTGTATTTCTGTCTTATATTTCCTGTCACAAGGTTATGTGGCAGCAGTGACAAAGATGGCGTGAATCCATCTGAATCTGGTATAAGCTGATTAATAAAATACTGTATGGGGGTTTAACAGTAGGGCATACACCCACTTACATTTGGTGTAGTCAGAAGCTTTGATTCAAAATAAATGTCCCTAGTGTGTAAATCAGAGTGTGTGAACAGTGGAGCGCTGAACATGTCCTGTGACAGCATAACATGGAACCTGCAGTATATCCAAACATCATGATTGCAACAGAGGATAATATCTGAACGTTATTCTTTAACTGATGCAGAAGTATGTGAGCTTGTATGGTAGATTTTTGCATTTGTTTGACATTACATATATATTTATTTATAGTATATTTTCTGATATGTTTTGGTATTGTATTATAGTTTTTATTTTGGGAAATAAGGTAATTCATTTTCACAATATCTACCATTTTTGTGGTTAGCTTAGCTCAGTTGAGCATAAAAAACTGGAAACAGGATTTGTTGTTTTTCCTATACAATTTAAAGTGACTGCACCTGTTGCTGAACAGTAAGCGTCTGCCACAAGTGATCATTGTGTACGGTAGTTTTGTTAACACAGTGTAACAGAAGCACAAGTAGAGAAGACTCAGCGAACAGACACAGTGATGTCAGATATGCAGCAATATATTCCTAAACATTTGCTAACATATATGGCTAACACTAGCTAGTATTAGCCATATTAGCATACCAGCAGCATAACCCCAGGGTGTAATGACATGGGAATGGTTTCGTTTTAGTGTTTGTGCATTCAACTTTTTAATTTTTAAGAGGATTAATGAGTTATTTATTCCTTCTAAAGTAACTGTCTCACTAAATAAAACAAGATATAACATGTTAATCAGTGAGTTTTGGTGGTGCTTGTAGGTGGATTGTGTTACCTTCGGACAGAAGGTTTTGTTACCTTCTTTATGCTTACAGCTAAGATAAGCTAACTGGCTGCAGCTCCACATTGAATGGACCGTAATGAGAATGCTATTGATCTTCTCATGTAAGCGAATAAGCGTACTACCAAAAATGTCAAACGTCAAAAAGGACAAATTTCCCCTTGAGAACGATAAAGTTGAAAAAGACAACTTGACAGCACTCACCTTATACGTAAATATTAGTAACTGAATTGATGTGATTGAAAGTGATTGCGTACATCAGCAATATCAAGTCAAATAATAGTATGGCTATAACTCTGGCTGATGTGTTTCTGCTGCTCACAGGTGAAGTGTTCGACTACCTCGTGTCTCATGGGAGAATGAAGGAGGTTGAAGCCAGAGCCAAATTTCGACAGGTACCAACACATCGCCTCTTAAAGACAGCATTGTACCAATTCTCACATTTAATTGTCAGTACCTAACCTTTGTTTGTCTCCCCGTGTTCACAGATTGTTTCTGCTGTCCACTACTGCCACACGAAGAACATTGTCCACAGAGATTTGAAGGTGAGAAGCTCAGAAGATGTTTTGGGCAGCTTTCAGAGATGGTGGATTAAGGCTAGTCCAAGACTAGGGCATTTCTTCCACTGACAGATTACACTGAGCAGAAAGTTATAATCTGGGACTAGTCTTAATCTGTGTCTGTGAAAATGGCCCTAGCATCTTAATCGGACAGTAAAGCACTGATGAGTGCAGAAGCTGGGAAGGGTAGGAGGCGGTCAGAGCCTGCCTCTGTTCTAATAGATTATTACATTCCTAAACACATGCAATGAAACATATACACTATGAGTCATGTACAGTATCTACCCCCCCCCCCATCTGTCTCATTCACGCTCTCATTTTTCTCTATCCCCCATCCCACTATTCCCTTCCTTCTCTCCTAATGTGTTGTTCTCTGTCCCTTTCCTGCCCTTTCCTCCTCCTGCTGTCCATCCTTGCCTCCTTCTCCTCTGCATCAATATATGTATGACTCAGGCGGAGAACCTTCTGCTGGATGCCGACGCCCACATCAAGATCGCAGACTTTGGCTTCAGCAACGAGTTCACGCTTGGCAACAAGCTGGACACGTTCTGTGGCTCACCGCCCTACGCTGCCCCTGAGCTTTTCCAGGGCAAGAAGTATGACGGGCCCGAGGTGGACGTCTGGAGTCTCGGGGTCATCCTCTACACGCTAGTCAGCGGCTCGCTGCCTTTTGATGGGCAGAACCTGAAGGCAAGTGGATGGACAGGGGGACTCTCTGTCTGGGTACATCCAGGGCGAGTAATGGGATTACATTTATTTATTTACAACCACCTGATTTAGTCAAGAAAAAACACTTCAGAAAAGCTTTAAAAAACGAAAAAGTTAAATGTATCCTCAGGTACACAGTGATGTGTGTTTTTCAGTGTCTTGAATGTCAGTGCACATTCAAGGTTTTAATTTGTCTTTTCAGTATTCACACTTTTCTACAGTTTGTGTCCAACATTGTCTGTTGCTGCTTTGCTATAATTTGTCGATCCTCACAGGTACTATTAAACCTCTATATGCTGATGATATGGTCTTTCATGACTGAGGAACCATTCTATTGTGCTTTATCAAAGCCATGTAGTTTAATGTGTGCCTTGTTGGGAAGGTTTTGGGGCTGAGTGGTTTGCTTTGGTTTAGACGTTATTTTAAGCTATGTAAAGAGTTTACAGTAGAAGTAGATGATGTATTTTGATAGAACCGCCCCTTTGGAGTCGTTAGATGAAGTCCAAATCAAAGGAATCCAGGGATGGAGTGACACATCCTGGTGGCTCAGTGTGTGACGTCGTGTAGACACGGCATCCTGGTTTTGAATGTGTCTCATCTTCCTCCCAGGCTTCCTTCTCTAGTGATTTGTGGAAAAAGATGTTGTTCATATTGGTTGCTTTATGGTGTTCATTGACTTGATAGTAAAATGAAAAACAGTCCCTAATAAAATAACAGAAAAACAATCAAAGTAATATAAGTTAAGTTCTCTCAGTATGATATGTCAGCTTTCCTTCCTGCAAGGAGGAGGGTTGCACAGTTACAGTGGCGTTCTGTGGTGCTCTTAGGTGGTCTCAGTCTACGGCTGAAGGTGCTCTGACAGGACTTTACTATGGTGTTCAGGGGGCTGGAGGTGTTTTCCATGACACTGAGTTAACGATAAAATAACGTGTGAAGCCACATCGTCCCGTAGGCAAATAACTTAACTTACTACTTAATGAAAACCTTGAAAGAGTTAAAGATAAAGAAAAAAAGTAAATAAAAAGACAGGACGACGGGGAGCGACTCTGGAAAGCTGCCGCCCAGGAAGGCGATGGAAGCTAAAAATGTTTATGAATCCAATACTGGATTTTCCCTTATAAAGTCGACATGGTGAAAGTGTTGACACGGAGCAACATTTGCATCGGAAATTCTGATTCTGACCACCTGGTGAAAATAGGTCCAATATTCATTTTCATTTAGTTCTGTTTTGGTCGCCACCAACTCCCGAAGTCTCCACTATGTTTACCAGCTATGTCTGTCTGCTGTTTTGCTGCTGAGCAGGTAGAGCATCATGGGTTTGAGAATTGATAAGGTTTTATCGATTCCTGGTTAAATTTCTGTGTGGAAAAAAAGTCAGCCTCCACAGGTTTTTTAGTGCCTGAAACAGTTGCATTATATGAGTCTGAACACAGTGTTGATGAAATGAGAGAATATTTGTACAGCCACCATTTTCAGTCAGGTTATCTTAGTCAAAGAAACCCTCATCTAAGCTTGCCTGCGGTGCACTAGTGTAATGCTAACAGGATATTTGCCTTCAGTAACGGAGGTGCTGCTCGCTTGTGAAGCAGTGACACCCGTGCGTAGAGTGTCGGATGCAGTCCTGTATAGAAAGGAACGCCATGTTGTATAAAAAGATAGCATATTGCTGGTGTTTCATGTCTTACTTGAAATGATCATTTTACAGACATTACAAGCTTTGGACGATTTCTTCCTCTTCATGACTCTTCCTTCCTTTTTTCAGCAGATTTGATAAGTTCAAAGGCATACAGCTCCGGTTCTCAGCTGGAACTGGTTCTTGATTATCATCCCTAGTAGTGATAGCATCTTGTAGGCCATCCATGTGAAGCCAACAGTTATTCATTGCACCGGGTAAAGGTTAGCGAGCGTAAGGTAGTTGAGTTGAAGATTGTTGTGTTGAGTATTACTAGTATCTAGACATAGATAAAAATGGAATGCTGGTCCCCAGAGAATATATACAAAAAGCTCTCAGGGATTTAAGTGTGTACGTCATTTGATCTACTATATAATGTATCTTTTCCAGTTTCTGTTGGTCATGGTGTCCTGGGCTTGAGTCAAGATCAGCCAGTTATCATGACCAGAAAAAAATGTTCTCTGTGTGGAACAGTCTGCAGTTACAAGGACAGCAAGCAAGTTCAAGGATAGAACTTTTACACATGTTTATCGATATGAGAGAAGAGGTCAATTAATGTGGCTTCATCCTTTTCGTTCATTCAGTCTGTTGGTTGACCATGGTGTCCTCAAAAGACTCCTCACCCTGAACTGTTCAGAGTATTCAGACAGGTTCGAGATTTAAATAAAACTAGTGCCTCATTAGTAGTGAAGACAATTTTTTTTTCTTTAAATGAAACTGAATATTTACAAAAAAATCTCTGAATCTGAATTTCATACACATATATTATTGTATATATAAGATCAATAAGATGTGTGTCATTTGAATATCCTAACAGATGTACCTAGCTGTCCCTTGTAGTAGAACCTGCTGCTAAAAAAACTAAAAATAGTATTTTTATCCAAAATCCAGCAGATGGCAATGAATGCCCCCCTAGAGCTCTACCAGAGGATGGAGACAAATGTGTATTTAACCCCTCTCATATCTGGGCGCACTCCAGCATAGTGCCTGCAGCGAGGGGCCTGGGAAAGATACCATTACATCAGACTGGTCTTATCAGAGAAAATGTCTTGGATATGTTGTAATTCAACGTAAACCAAAGTGGTGATTATGAGTGTGGGAATTTCCTCTTCTGGGTCAAATGATGTGCAGAATTGATAGAATCGCCCCTTTGGGGTTGTTAGATAAAGTCTGAATAAAGGGATCCATCTGGGGATGTAGTGACGTCCTGGTGGATCGGTGTGTGATGTGTAGACATGGCATCCAGGTGCTGGTACCTTCTCTTTCACCTTTTCCAGTGATTTGTGAAATAAATATTGAGCTTGATATTGTTTTGTGATTGTGTTGTCACTGTCATGGTAAATGGCAAAGGACTTTTTATAAGGCATTTATATGGAGCCTTTCTAGTCTTCTGACCATGGGTGAAGATCCTTGAGGGGGCATGTCCCCCCCAATTTCTGAAAAACATGAATTGTCCCCCCCAGTAAAAAATACCCTATATTATTCAAAATTGAACAAATTGTTTTTTCAGACTTCACATTCTTCACATTCACATCTAAAAAGAAATGATTGAAATGGTGGAACAAATCATTTTGTTGGGTCAACTTCTGTTGTGTTAATAAAACAGTTAGTTTACACAACTTGGTTGGGGCTTCATATTTGGATATTCATCCATATCAATGAATCATGCATAAAGTAGTCCCATACACTGGGAGAAAAGAAAGATGGGGAGAAGAATTGGGGGTGAATGGTGACAGTACATGCCCGAGACCCTTAAAATGATGATTTACTAATATAACAGTTAAGTAAGCAGTGATACTGTGTTGGCTGTTTAGGACAAATAAACAGGAACGGTAAGAACAGGAAATGATTAACTGTGCAGTACTTTTTGAATGATATGGCCAGCCTCTACAAGATGTGATTTACGGTGTTATGGTATGAGTTGCATACGTGCAAAAAAGAAAATCACTATTGTGTCCCCCCCAATCCTGGATCTGCACCCCTGCTTCTGACCACTCAAAGCGATCCATTTATACAAACATTTATACACTGATGGTAGAGGCTGCCATGCAAGGTCCAACCTACTCATCGGGATCTAATCTAATCTAATCTAATAGTTTACACACCAAGGGTACAGTCTTCAGGAGCAATCTGGGTTTCAGTATCTAGAACACTTTGACATTGGGAATGGAGGAGCCGGGGATCGAATCTACCTCCTAAGTCACAGCCAACCCAAGTATGCACTATGCAACAGTAGCCTCTTTTCACCATATTTGTGTCAAAAATAGCATTAAAGACATATGGAATATGGGCATCTGGTTGTTTGCAGAGTTGTATTATGAAATGTTAGCATGTGTAACACATGATGGATGTGGCCAACAGGAGCTGAGGGAGCGCGTGCTGAGGGGAAAGTACCGTGTGCCCTTCTATATGTCCACAGACTGTGAGGGGATCCTTCGCCGATTCCTGGTGCTCAACCCCACTAAACGCTGCACCTTAGACGTAAGAAGCCGCAACACGTAAGACGTTAGCTCATGTGAAATTTAAATCCAACTAAAGCTTTGCTGTATTTCTGTTTCTACAGCAAGTCATGAAGGACAAGTGGATCAATTCAGGGTACGAGGGGGAGGACCTGAAGCCCCACATAGAACCTGTTGAAGACTTCAGTGATCCGGTTCGCATAGGTGAGCCAGCTTGACCACTGTTACCACTAAGAAGCCTTCACCATTACAGTCAAAGCACGTAGTAAGAATGCAAGATGTTTCTTAATATCCCTTATGTGCTGTTGTTTGTGCTCCTCAGAGGTCATGGTGGGAATGGGCTTCACTTCAGAGGAAATCAAGGACTCTCTGCTCAATCAGAAATACAATGAAGTCACCGCCACCTACTTACTTCTGGGCCGCAAAGGCGATGTGAGTAATATAGCTGACATTATCCAGAACAACTGGCACTGAATTAGATACCAGGTTTTCTTCAATCACCAATTGTACATGCAAAATCACATATCATTTGTGCTGGGTATAAAGTAATATTTTTCGAAGTACTTTTCTATACCAATTTTCGATTATATTTTAAAGTCCCCCTCTACTCTACTACAAATGTGTTTTTCTTCTGTTTCTGACCTCTAAAATGCTGACACTTGACAATAATGAATTTTATCTGAGCAAAGTTGAGAGTTGTTTTACAAATCTTCTCCTGAAGGAGGAGATGTTAGTGCACTGTTACGAATCCATAAACCAATCACTGTCTAATATGTGTTCACTGAGGGAACAACTTTGACTCAACACCAGCAAAGAAACCTGAAACCTCCAGTTTAGAGCGGACTGCCAGTACAGAGAGAAAACGCTGTACTGGCAGTCATCACAGCTGTCAGCAACTGACAGTTACAAGCTAACAAGCTAACAGACAACAGAAACTCAGAAAAGATGCTAACTACATTTACCATTCTGATACGTCTGCTAGTCCACCATTTTAGTGACAACAGACACCTGATCCGAGTCTGGGTCTGACTAACACCGGGGTCAGGACGCCCAAATTATAACTTAGTTGCAGATTGCTAATGTTTGCTCCATGGTCAGGCAACTTCGGACCCTTGTTCGTCCATCCACCCGTGGGATGATGCAAGTCAGCAATCAGCCCAAGGGGCTCTGCTGCCCTGCCGCCTACTGTCTGAAACCTGCTCAAACATGTAGGCCGATGGCTGATTCTCTCCGATGTATTTTCTTGATGGGCCGTTTGCACGAGTCTGAACCTAGTGTGAGTGTGAGTGTGAGTGTGGGCATGAGCAGCGGTGGGCTTATCTCGTAGTTGTATGGTAAATGACATTGGGAATTGCTATCTATGAGTGAGTTAGCCAGCCTACCTCCATGTAGCGTGTATCCCATGCTGTTGTTGGGATTTGATGAGAGAAGCCACAGGCGCTTTCACAGGAATCTGGTGCACGCACACTGATGAGCACTCCATTGGAGAGCGCGTAGCCTGGCATCACCAGACTAATCGCAAATGCGTTTTAGTCTTGGCCCTCTCGTTAATTTTTGATTCCCAAGGGCGTTATCAACGGCAAAATGCCTCTGGACGCAGAGGTAACACCTATCAATCATAACAAATGAAACACAAGTTTGTCAGATTCGTCTGGTTTCCACAGGCCCTCAGGAAGTAAGTGCACTGGACTCTAAAGACAATTTGCCTAGTGTCCAAATGGTGGAGTTACAACTTCCGTGGCGGTCACTTGATGCCATGGGGCTCAAAAAGACTTCGGAGCGGAAGTAGTGCAGATTATGAGGGAATTTTTAGCTGCTGAAGTTGAACATTTTTGGCAGCTTTCATAGGAATGAGCAGGGCTCTGCCAAGATAAACCCCATGGTTTACTCATCACCCATCCATGCTTCTCGCTGTGATACTTAAACCCCATACTGTGTGCCACTTTCTGACAACTTTCCATCCAATATCACTGTGACATTATAGGAGGCCAGTGAGGCTCGCACAGCTAGTAGCCTGTCCCTGGCAAGGGTACGACCCAGCCCCATCACCAATGGGACCAACAAGCACTCTTCAGCCACTGGCTCCTCTTCCTCCTCCACCTCCTCCTCACATAGCAAGACCCAGCGCAGTGCCTCCACCTACCACAGGCAGCGACGACACAGCGACTTCTGTGAGTCTCTTCTCTAACTTCTTTATTCTTGTTCTCTATATGAGCCCTATATTTATGAAACCTGGAACCTGGCATTTTGTCCTTGTGATTCTGTCCGCAATTTAATCAACTAAAATTTTTCATGTCTTTTCCATACAAAAACAGATTTTGTCCTCACACCTGAAGAGAGACATTATAAAGTAGGATTTGGCAATTGTTTCTGTTGTGGTTACTCTAGATTTCCGATAAGCAATTTGATTCCTGGGGGGTTGGGGATGATGTGGCTCAGTATCTGACGAAGCTTTGAAATAATCAAAAGCTTTCTGCAATCAATTCAGTTGAAGTTATATAAATAAACACTTTTAAAAGAGTATGATACAATTTATTTAAAATATTTAAACATAAAAAAAATCTATTGAATAGCAACTCCTCCTCTATTCAAACAACTTCCTTTTAAAAGTCTGTGTCTGCACTGTGTATGACAGCATAACAGCATCATGGTCAGTTTAACATAACAATATCTGTGCAGTGCAGATTGTGGTGAGCAGGCTTATAAGGAAAGGAGAGCGGAAAAGATAAACTTGTCCTGAGTAACGGCGCTCAGCAGGTGGACATGCCGTTTCACCAGAAACACCTCTAAATGCATAGTAGGGCGCAGATTTAAGACATTGTTTCGTAATATCTTAGTTTTGATATAAAGTTAGTTAAAATCAACTCAATTTTGGCGTAGGAGAAAACAATTGTCCATCATCACTTCAATCATCAATATAAATGATCTGATTGCCAGTTGGCACCAGTTCAATCAATCAATGTTGTTAATCAGTGATAATGTGCAATATGGAGTTTCAACCATCACGAAGAAAACATAACATGCACTGAATGGTCTAAAAAATCCTCACTTGGAAAGCTAGGCCTCGGGCTAGACTAACTGTGTGGACGGGTTTTCCCTTGCATGACCCACTGTATCTGCAGAATATTCCTTATACGAGTCTCTGTGTCTATGCTCTGCTGTCCTCCACAACAAAGGCGGGCCCTCCATGCCCGTCATGCACCCCAAGCGGAGCCCAACTAGCACAGGCGACCGTGAGTTGCGTGAGGGACGAATGCCTTCACGCAAGGCCAGTTGCAGCGTGATGGGAAGCCACAGCCTCCCTCCCTCCAGCCCAATGGTCAGCAGTGCCAACAACCCCAACAAGTCTGAGATCCCAGACCGCCGCAAAGACATGACCGCCACCACGGTAAGTGACAGATCTCCTCCTCCTAAGGCCGATAGCTTTCTCACTATTTATCATAGACACTTCAGTTAGTACACAGCTCCCACTGTTAAAACCTCCAGTTCTTTTTCCAGTTACACTGTGTTAATTTAGACTCCATTCAGACTACATATATGCAGCCACTATATTACACCTAGTATTGGGTGCCCTTTTACCTTCAGAACTCCTCATGAAATAGATTCAATAAGGTGCTTAAAACATTCCTCATAGATTTTGGGCCATACAGACATGATGTCATCATGCAGTTGCTGCAGATTTGTCAGTTGCACATCCATGATGCGACTCTTCCATTCCACCACATCCCTGTGGTGCTGTACTGGATTAAGATCTAGTGACAGGAGGTCATTTAAGTACAGTAGACTCCTTGTCATGTTCAAGAAACGAGTTTGAGATAATCTGAACATTGTGACGTGAAACGTTATCTTGTTGGAAGTAGATGGGTACACTTTGGACAAAAAAAAATGGACATGATCAGCAGTGGAGTTTTATCAATGCTCTGTTGGTACTAATGGGCCCATGGTGTGCCAAGAAAATATCCCCCACACCATTACACCACCATGACCAGCCTGAACTACCGATACAAGGCAGGATGGATCCATGCTTTCCTGTTGTTTCCACAAAATGTCATTCAAATGTTGCAGCAGATATCCAGACTCATCAGAACAGGCAAAGTTTTAACAATCTTCCATTGTTCAATTTTGGAGAGCCCGTGTCAATTGTAGCTGCAGTTCACCCGGTGTGGTCTTCTGCTGCTGAAACTCATCTGCTTCAAGGTTCAGAGATGCTCTTCTGCATACCTCAGTTTTAACAATGGACTTGTAAATGGACATTCACACAGACATTCACACTGATGGCAGTTGACATTTTCATACCATCTAATCTAATCTAACCATTCACACCACATTCATTCATTGCCCAAGGACACTTCGACATGCAAACCAGAGGAGCCGGTGATCAAACTGCCGATCTCTCGAATGGAAGACGACCTGCTCAACCTCTAAACAACAGCCACCCAATAGTTACTTTTACTGTACTGCCTTTCTATCAACCTGATCCAGTTCAGTCATTGTGCTCTGACTTCTGCCATCAACATGGCATTTTTGCCCAGAGAACTGTTGCCCACAGGATATTTCTCTTTTCTGGACCATTCCCTGTAACCTACAGAGTGCTGTGCATGAAAACCCCAGTAGATCAGCACTTTCTGAAAACCTCAAACCAGCATGTCTGGCGCCAACAATCATACCACGTTCATTCCCATTCTGATGCTTGGTTTGAACTTTAGCAGATCATCTTGACCATGTCAGCATGCATAAATGAGTGGTTGTCACCTGATAAAGTTATTTTTCGTATATTTTGTGAGAAGCTTAACTCTTTATGTGATACTTTAACCATGTGTTGTATCTGTCTTTAATCTTCTCTGTAGAATAACATCCCTGGAAGTGCCATGACACGCAGGAATACATATGTGTGTACCGATCGCTCGGGTGCAGACAGACACTCTCTTCTGCAGAATGGCAAAGACAACAGGTACCACTTTGTGTTGGAGGTTTAGTCAGACCCGTTAGAAGAACTGTAAACGATGTGTTATGATAAGTTATTTTGTCAAAGTTGAACAGCTATGTCACTGTATCACCAGTCGGACACCATTTGCTGGTATGGCCCATATCCGGACACATCCCGGCAACAGGAAATCATAGACTGTATAAAAAATGGAGGTAGCCTACCCGTCGGGGTCCATTCTCTCAACTCAATCCAGTCATACTCACCTATGGGAGTCACCATCTTGTCAGACTTTAACTCATTTCCTCTGACCAAAAAAGGGCATGTATGTGACGTGGGAGGAGGAAAATACGTCCATCTGGCTGATGTACACCTCCGAGGAGAATTGAAGGACAGTGGCTAGCTGTCACTCAAGAGGCCGTGCCCCTAATTATTCATAAACTTTAACCTCCAATAAAATAAAAACTAGCCTGGTACAAAAAAATTCACCCCCCTTAGTGTTGTCATGGATATATGAGCTAAACATACAGACTAGACTGTTTTTTGTTCCAGGCCTTAAACAGGTTTAATGATGTTGACAACGGCCTGTTTAACAGGTCAATGATAAACTGCTCTATTGCGAAATCTGCCCCTAGTGGACACTCAGAGAACTTCAGTTTTTGGCACTTCCTGATTGAATCAAACCAGGAAGTCGCTGTTGTGGGGGCTTGGTTGTCGTTCTGTATTTTATCCATATAATAATAATAATGGTACTCTGTCACTGACGTTACCTGAATGTTTACCAACAACAAGCTAGCATTTCATCAACAATAAGCCATAAAGATAGAATTCGACACTTTTGAACAAAACCAATTACAACTACCAACAGTTAAACTCCTCAGGACCTAACCGATGTGTTGTCACAAGTTCAAATATCAAAATCAGAAGCATAAATCCCTCTCCGACACTGCACCGTTCTCACAGCTGCTCTTACTGTGAAAATGTCAACTTCTGGTCGGAGAATATTCAATTCAATTCAATTCAATTTTATTTATAGTGCCAAATCATAACAAAAATTATCTCAGGACACTTTACAGAGTAGGTAAAGACCACACTCTATGATAAACATAGACCCAACAATTCCCCCGTAGAGTACGGTGGCAATGAAAACCTTCCCTATTACAGGCAGGAACATCAGACAGACCCAGCTCTGTGCAATATGAAAAAAAAAAAGTTTTTTGTTTTTAATATCCTTTGTGAATGGAAAATTGAATGACCAAAAGATACACAGACCAGAAATATACTAGATTTTGTTACTGATACCAGTACCTCTTCTCTTCTGCAGCTCCCTGGGCCACCGCATGCCTGCAGCGTCTCCCTCCACGCTCAGCATTTCTGGCGCTGGAGCTGCCTCCTCCTCTTCCTCTACTGACCGATGCCGCCTGACCCGCGGCTCCACCATCCGCAGCACCTTTCATGGGGGACAGCTTAGGGACCGCGGGCCACCGGTCTACTCAGCCCCACCCACTTCACCCACCTTGTCCCACCATGACGCCAGCCCTCTGCCCCATGCCCGCACCAGGGCAACCTCCAACCTCTTCACTAAGATAACCTCGAAACTCACTCGCAGGTACTTGCCGCATTTAACATCACACTAATCTCAAATCTATGAATTAAATATGAAACTACAGCCCAGGCGACTTTAGCTTAGCCTAGACTGGAAGCTTGGGGAAATACCTACCTCTAATTATGGCTCTCTTCAAAGAAAAAAATAGCCTACCAGCCCCTCTAAAGCTTACTAACTTGGGCCTGTGTCCATAGCATATTTCTGCAGGACACTGTAGAGCGCTTCATGCTAGCACTTCGAATCGCTGCCCGTGGGTTTTGTTTTGTTGGGTTTGGCATCCTTACAGTTCAGCTAAAAAGCAAACTTGCCATCATGCACGAAACAGATGAAAAAAATAGAGAAAAGAGAATGCAAGCCTATACAGGGCCTATATGAGCATGCAGTTAGGAAAAAAGCAAAGAAAATAATTTATGACTCCTTACATCCCCTCTTTCCTTAATATGAAACACTACAGTACCATCAGGCAGAAGACTCCTTGTTTCAAGATGCAAATCAAATCGCTCAAAACTAACATTTGTCCCAGCCTCTGTTAAACTGATGAACAACGAATAGAATAATGTGCAATAAATGGTTTAGCACTTTACCACTTAGCAGTTTATACACAACTTCTAGTGCAATAGGACAATGTGCAATACGTTTACTAACACCTGCACTTTATCCCCACAGCGTGCACATTTATGTAATAAAGCCAAGTGCATTTTAACTTACAGACTACAGTAAGAACCATGTTGACGATGATGTTCGAACATTTGTCTGCCTGTTTGTTTTCTTTTGTTTTGTTCTTTGTTTTACTCTAGTAAAGTATGTTTTTTATGAAGTAGGGATGGGCACGAGTAGTTAATTCCAAGATCAAGGGATCGCATCAATACCCTGAGGGCCAATCGAGTAATCATTTTTCCAAATCTATTTTTAAAACACAACGCATCTTCCTGCAGGAATAATGATGCACAGCAATACAGCCTACCCGACACCAAATGCTTATTCTCATTCAAAACAGTCACAGTTTCCCTTTATTTTTCACAACCAAAACTTGTTGTTGTTTTGTTTCCTTAAAAAAAAAATTAATTAGGGGTCCTAGCCCGAGGCAAGCAGCAGCATGGCCCCAGTACCAGCAGTGCTGGGAACCCTATTGTTTTTGCAATGGATTTTTATTTTTTTTTATTATTTTTTTTCCATCGGTAAAACTCATACTGCAGCTTACACTATGGGAGTTATGGAGGTGAAACTTTGAACTTTGGTTTAGACCCCTGCACGTACAGCAGACACCAACAATGACACATGTTCACCAGCAGGTGGCGCTATAATCAAGTTCACCGCGTTTTTGCCTGTAACTTCCACATTGTATCTTGCACATTCAAAATCGTTACATTCAGGCGTTCCCTGAACGCACGTGAATCATGGGATATAGGCCACGCCCATTTCCACCGAGACTTTTTTTTTCGCAGGATCACGATATATGCAAAACCTACTTTTCCCAACTCCTCCTAGGCCGAATGTCTGATCAAGATGAAACTTGGTACACGTAATGTTTGGATGGTCCTGACCAAAAATTATCAAAAGAATTTCGATACTCTTAGGCACAGAGGTGGCAGGTATCAGCTCAACGCTCAGTTTTTTGTACTGGTGCCTGTTGGACTTCCACCACTTAAGTGGGTTTTTCTAAGGACCAATGCATGGCTCACTGAAACAAGCTTCTAGCTCTTTGATACCCATATTTTAAAACTAGTCCTCCCTGAAGAGGGTGTCCAGTGCCTCGACGTTGCGGCACCGAGCATCACTGCTTTCCCCTTCCACGTTGTCTGGGCCTTGCACAGTAACCCTGTCATGTAGGTCACACAACTTCTCTCGGATGGTTCCAAAAATCAAAGATGTTTGTGTTTTGGGTCAAGCGCAGAAGCAGTAGCTGCTGTGTGCGCACAAAAAAAAAAACTTGAGTGTCATTGTTTACCCATCGAGGTAATTTGAGGACTCCTCGAGGAATTGATCACTCACGCCCATCCCTATTATGAAGCAACCAGCACTGTGCCCCAGACAAATTTCCCCATGGAGACAATAAAGTAGGGCTAAAATGATTCCTCGAGTAACTCAATCATCATCGAAATCATGGAGGCAAAAATTCTTCCAATGGATGCTGCTTTTGATCTTACTATACTGTATATGGAGCATTGTGTTTCGCACGGAGGATTAGATAGGTTGCAGTAATGAGCTAAACATTTCCAACCGCCATAAAACAAGAAAGAGAAGAAGAAGAGGAAGCACAGAGGACATCCATAGACTGTATAAAAAATGGACGTAGCATACCCATCGGGATGCATTCTCTCAGCTTGATCCAATCAAACTCACCTACGGGAGTCTCCATCTTGGCAGATTTGGACTCCGCCTCATTTTCTCTTGTTAAAAGGGCATGTATGTGACGTTGGGGGGAGGGAGATACGTCCATCTGGCTGACGTTTACCTCCGAGGAGAAATGAGGGCCAGAGGCTAGCTGTCACTCAAGACCCCTAATTTTCATAAACTTTAACCTCCTATAAAATAAAAACTATCCTGGTATAAAAAAATTCACCCCCCTCAGTGTTGTCATGGAGATATGACCTAAACATACAGACTAGAATGTTTTTTTGTACCAGACCTTAAAAAGGTTTAAGGGTGCTGTGAAAACAGCTTGTTTAACATGGGGGTCAATGAGAAACTGCTCTATTATGAAACCTGCCCCTAGTGGACACTCTTCCATATTGGATCAACCAGGAAGTCGCTGTGGTGGGGGCTTGAGGACAACGCACTTACACAGACTTAACATTAAGAAGCCGGTGTTATACCCCTAGTGGTTTCCACACCAACCAGCAGCTGTGCTCAGCCTCTTTTGTCAGATTTATCACACATTCACGAACAACGATTTTGTCGTAACTCATTTCTGCTGATATGATTGTATAAGTGCACACTACATTACTTTCACCTTTAAAAAAAGTTTTGCAAGATCACGTACAGCTGCTCTACCCCGTGAGAACCTTGAGTTCATAGTAATTACTCCCAGTCACATATTAATTAACCACTTGAGCATCCAGGTAACATTTTGTAGTGACTTGATTTGAAACATCTGGTTACCTTGATCTCATCTTAGAAAATAACCAAACACATTTATTAAGGTGTGTCCTCTAAATGCTGCGGCAATATATATTAACCACAATGTGATTGTCAGTTTATATGTTATATGTTAATTTTGACTTCATACAATGGCTAGTTAGTCATGTAAATCAATGTGGTGGCAAGTGTGTTTACTTACTATGCTGAGGGTTGCCCTTCACCCACTTACCCTATTCACTGCAATCAAACTTAATTGAATATACACACATAACTTACAGTGATGCATAAAATACAGCAGAAACCAAAATATCAGGGGCTGTAACTTAAATAAAAATGCAGCCTAAAATACACCGGTCCAATACAGCGGGTATATTCATTTAAATTGAATTGCAGTAATGGGTATAGGGCAACATTCAGCATATTAAGTATGTGTACATTAGTCAGTCTCGTGAACTTACTGTTATGATAATATTTAGGTCTAGTGTAAGCGACATGGATGCGTCTGAATATATGAATCAGTCCAGCACGTTCCGGGTTTTCCTTATAACTTTAGTGAGTCTCCACACAAAACAGGTCAGACAAGACGTTAAAACTCTTGTCTCCCCTCCCTTCTGCTGCCCCGCGAAAACTCCCCTTTCTTCTTCTCTCTTTCTCTCCCTATCAACCCCCAGCTGCATGAACGGCACCAACTAGTGGTGTATTTCCTGTACAGACATCAAAGAGGGATCGATCTCATATAAGTCTGCAAGAAAGTACATTTTCCAAAGTGTCAAAACTGCAGTTTCACTAAACATTTTACCACTGGTTTGTGTATATTGTATATCATATAATGGTGCTTATATAGCTGCTTATTTCACTATTTTTCAGGTAACAAGTTTATTTTTTACACTTAATGTACTTATAGGGGAACTCAGTGTCAATTTATAAAGCTATTGTCATCATAATCCTTCCTACCTCTCTCCAATCTGCATACAGTAGCTTTTATTTTATTTCTGGTTTCCACATGATCATATATGGTCCTAGAGAAGGGAATTGATACAAGGACTGTGATGTTTTGCCTTATTAAAGTCTTATTAATTTGTTAGGCTGTTTCAGCTGCTCAAATGTAAAAAAAGTCTTCAGAGGACAACATTAACATTAAATCAAACCAATAAAATCAAGTATATGATATGATATGGAATCACGTAGCATTGTTGTGAAGTTCTTCCTTTTAGCTTGAGCACAACTTGGATATGGATCCATGCTTATCAGAATTGTATTCACCGAGGCCTTTTTGGCGAGGCCTTCTGTGGCCCTGGATTATCCTCTGCTCCCCTCTCTCCTAGTCGTCATAATCACACATGTCTAATCTTATCAAACCTCAGCTTTATCCTTGCCAATCAGCTCCTGCGCTGCGCACTTTTCCACCACTTGCTCTCCTGTGATTGAATTATATTCTCACTTATCCCCCATCCCCACCCCCTGCTCTCACCCCTTATCCCCTCTCTTTCTCCATCTTTATCTTGTGCTTTCCCCCTGCCATGGCATCAGGGTCAACCTTGACCCATCAAAGCGCCAGGGCTCAAACAAATCAGTCTCGGGTTGTACTCTTCCACAAGGATCAAAAACAGTTAGTAAGTTCCCATGTCTCTGGCTTCTTTCTTGTCTGCCTGTGCGGCCCATTTGTGTGCCTGACTACTTCATACCGCTATCTACGAATTAGTGCTTGTCTGCATGACTTCATCATCATCTTCATACTGTCAAGGTCCCACACATGTGGTTTCAAGCATGGTTGCAGTCAAGGAAGATTCATTAGATTTTTGTGTTTAGCTTTGAGTTTCAGGATCAGTGTCACTGTCAGTACAGACTGGTTTAAATCAGACTTTATGATCTTGTGTGTAAATGTACCCTTAGTTTTCATTTTGTTCTTGTGGTTGATGGATTGAAAGGCATTAAATGTTTATCCCATGTGTTGTTGGCGAGAATGGATGGGAATGTGTGGAACCTTGAACAGAAGTGATTGAAAATCAAAGGATTGCATTTATACCTGCATGCTTTAAAACTTGTGAGAAAACAGACAGATGCATTCCTGAGGAATGAGGACACACTGTTTTGCAGATCATGTGCCTGTTGTCGATGCTTGCTTGGTCTCATTGTTTAATATCCACTACTGAATGCCATCTCATCTGAGAGTTGTAGTTTTGTCAACAGGCTCATTGTTCTTCTCTGCCTGTTTGTCCTGCAGGGTCACAAATGAATCTGAGGGAATCAGGAGATTTGCGGTCACAAGGTTAGTACACATGTTCCAGCTGCACTGACAGCACTTAAAGTGAAATACCGGTTTAAAATCATCCCAGGCTGTTTTTAGGCAAATACACTCATTAAATAAGCCTTGGAGACAATTCTTTTCGTGTATGAACTATTAACGTAGATTTTCCGCTAACAGCCTGCCGTGGCTAACACAGATTAGCTTAGGATGGCATGTTGGGCGCATTAAAACGTCTTTTTTAACCACTAATACTGCTCCAAATAACACCAAACCGCTGCAGTAGCATGAGAAGAGTCCTGACACATTAACCAAAACACCAACAATGTAGTTAGTAAACACGGAATTTATTAAAAAGAGATCTTTTGAAAGACTTACCAACTATACCAGCTCTTCTGGTAGGAAAGTTCATTCAAGTCGATTACCAAATGCAATCCAAAAGGAAGGAGCCCATTGATGATTTATTCCAGCAAAACATGTAAACGTTGTGATTAAGCCTCATTTCCAGCATGCAGCCCATTTAAGGCATACCTTTATTAGTCTGTCAAGGGGAAATTAAATTTGACTAAAACGTGGAGCTAGAAACACTGCAACATATTTATTGGTGCAGACGTTCCTCTGCATCTTCGGTGAAGAGGAGAGCGAGAGCTGGATGGAGCGGTGAGGAATGAAAAGGTTTTTCAGATGGTTTCTCAGCGCATGGCTGTCCACGGCTTCCATTGGACGTCTAAGTGATGCAGGAGGAAATGTAAACTATAAAAACAACCTTTGGTAACATAAGGCCTCATTCAGACCAGTTCAGGTAGTGAGGTAAAAATCTGAGTTCTCCCATTAATTTTGAACTAGGGGTCGTGGAGAAAAGTTGAGACGGACTCAACTTTTGGGAGAAACACAACACAGAGTCACATTGCGGTGGCCAATACGATCAGACTCCAACTGAGGCGCTGTGAGAGTCCCGTACAGTCGACAGTAAACATCCTGCCTCTATTAAATTAACTTACAAGGAGGTTAAAGAACACAACAGGGCGTCACACAAGTTGGCCATTTGCTGGATCTACCTGAGTCTGTGAATTCAGCCTTCGAGTGCTGTCTGTGGTGGAAACACAACACATATCTAGTGTTTAGGTGCATGTCCGTACGGGTTACATATAGTTCTAAAGGTACTATACCAGAAGTGTTTGATGGAAACGCAGCTTTCACAGATAGATGACAATTAATTTAGTAGAACACCCTTGGTCCTTCGCTTAATCATATTTCTGATCCTTCCTCCCTCAGTTGCCATCTACCTGGGTATCAAAAAGCGTCCGAGCCCCGGGCCGTCGGACGTGGCTGGGATCTGAGAGGCGGTGGGCGGCGGGACCCTGCGGAGGTGGTTCTGGCTCTGCGGGAGGCGGCGCTCGGATGTGGCTGCCAGGTCCACCATGCCGGACCCTTTCTAATCTCCTGCACCCACGGCGCGGCAGGGGGCCGCGTGGCTTTCGAGGCCGAGGTGTGCCATCTTTCCACGGGCACGTCCGAGACTTCTAACGGGGTGCGCTACACGCGACTCTGGGGGACACCGCTAGCTTTTCGGGATATTGCCACCCAAATCTCTAAGGACCTTGAACTTTGAAGAGAGGGTGTGTTTGATACGAGTACGTGTGTTTGTCTGTTTGTTTGCGTGAGTGAGTGTTGATGTGTGCGTAAAGGGAGGGGGGGTGGAAATAATTGAAGAAAAAAAAAGCAGAGAAGGGGCAAGGGGCTGGACCCGAGCAAAAAGACTTCTCCTTCTGTCTCTTTCATGAATACCCCCCCTGCACACACACACATGCACACACACACACACAGATACACGCACACCTGACCCGTAAAGTCACACAGACTGAGGCACCCCCCTTCCACCCAATCACCCCACCCAGCTCAGCCTTCACTGAGCAACTGCACCCACTGGACCTGGATCAGACGGAATCTCGTTGAATATTTTTTATTGCTACTCTAGCCATAATGACTCTTTATTTTGTTATATATTGCTCTGATCATTGTTTTTACCCACTGTCACGTTCACCACTACAGAAAAACATCATCTCTTGTGTACTGGGTGTCATTGACCAGCTAGTCCTTTTTTTAAATTGTTCTTTTATATGTCACCTTTACATACAACATTTTTTCCCCTTACCGATGACGTGATTAACTGCTGACTTTTCATCACCTGGGGACAACAACATGCACAAACGTAGATATGGTCCGACTCAGTGATCAGACAGGCAGCCACAGAGGGCTGCGTCGCTTTGATTGGTGTACATACAGCAGTGACAGCTGCACTGGATTAAGGTCAGTGGGAGCAGGGTTGACAGGCCTTTGAAACAGCCAATCAGAGGCTGACCTGGAATACAAAAAGCTTGTGACATCCTCAGCTTCATGAACTGATAGAGTTGTCAACTCTCAATCACATTAGTTTCTCTGCATGGGACTAGCAGAAATGAAAAATGTAGACAATGTTTCAAGAGAAACGAACCCTGTGGTTAGCAAGAGAACATTCTGGTGCAGCAACGCCAGCCTCCATTTTAGATTCTATCAAATTTAAATCAGTATGGCTGATTTGGTTTAATATTATAAGCTTATATAACTTTCATACCAATGTTGTCATAGAATACTTTTTCTATGCTGACTCTGCAAAGACTACACACATGCTGCTCTCTGGTTGGCTGGATTCATTGTTTGTCAGCGCTGGTCATCGTCAGTTAATCTTGTTCAAAGCATTTGGATTTCCCAACCTCCCACCCGTTTCACCCCTTTACCTTTCTTCAAAAGCATTACACTGAAGAAGCGACAACAGAGACACACACTTGAATCTTTCTAACGAGAAGCCCTCGACTGGTGAAATCTTTCAAGGTGATTAAAGCAAGCAAGAGCAACAAATGGGGTTTGGCGTGCAAATCTTGCACTTTAAATCTGTCAGTTGTGCCACCGCAAAATAATGGATACTGTACGTTTAGTTTATTTTCAATGCAATGCAATTCTTCTTTCTTTGGTTCTATTCTGTGCCATGTGCTCTCACCTCAGCCATCATCTCAGTATGTTGATGTTGAAACACCAAAATGCGGATCAGCCAAGCAGTGAAACCTCTCCGATTACACACTCACCTTTACACACACAGAGAAAGATGCACTTCTAAATGTCCACCCTCTCCTTTTTTGTGGCACAGTCCATAAACTGGTCTGTCCATTATTGATGACTGTGGGCTGTGGGGATCAGGGGGCAGTGTTCTGAATCTGGAAAGGCACGATGAAGGCAGTGTGCACAGTGTTTTCTTCTTGTTAGTCCAGTTGCCTTTAAAGTGAACAACCCCCAGCGCCTTCATACAGTGCATATTTAATGTAAAAAAAAAAAAGAGTGAGAGACAGAAAAAAGTGAGAAAGCTTTCTATTCTCCCTCCCTGTTTTTAGTGAATAACGTACTGTGATATTTATGTAGGCTACAGAGATCATGTTGTTTGGCTGCTGATTTACTGTTAATACTATCTCTCAGTTGTGGCTTTGCTCATGGTGACCCAAAAAAAACCCTCCCCCTCCCCCTCCCCTCATCATAACTCCCCAACTCCCTACATTTTAACAGGGACGCCAACCTTAGCTGTCCACCACCTTCGTATGTACCACTGACTTTTTTCTATCGTCACGATGAGCGTTTGGCTTTCCTCAGCTCTTCGTTTGAGATCCCTGTTTTCTGGCGGGGAAACACTCAGCCATCATCCACACTCTCACGTTGTAGACCCATGTATGACATCTTCTCTGTCCTGTTTGGTGTGTGCTGTTTCATGGAGCCCAACAGAGGAGTCCAGCGTTGACCTGTCCTCCTCCTCAGGGTGAGAAACAGACACAAATATGGACACCAGGAGTCTGTCCTTGTCCTCTTCCTGGACGTTTCTCATTGTGGTGTATATTAGCATTAGGTAATATAGACCTCAATGCACTTTGCTTTGACTTGAATCAGCTCCTTCCAGTGTACCTGTATAGGTAATACCCAGAACTAGCCACTGGAGGGCGCCAATGTCTTAAATGTGAAACACTTCAATTTGTGGATATTTGCACAGGTACTTTATTTATTTTTTAGAATAATATCATTTTAAAAAACAGGATTTATATCAGTCAGTTGATGGCTGTATATAAAATATATGAATATAGTATATATCTTAGAGCTCAAGGTTTATTTATAGCTAGAGCAAGGGAAGTAATTCTAGTTTAAAGCAGATTCTGTCAGTGACAATGGGGAACAAAACCAACCTGCAATCCTGCATGACTTCAGAGTTTGGGTTTTAGGGGAAAAAATGAGACATGATGCACACTTAGGATTGGAAGCTTTGTGAAATGCAGACACGATCGTTTTTATGAATTGATACAAAGAAAAGGTGCTAAATGTAGCGCCTGGTCCTGCCACCGTGCACAAAAACAAACAGGAGGGCTTTGGTGAAATACAGTGACTTCACTCCACCTTGTTTGCTAGAGGATAGGTTCAGTACACTCAAGAGGGCTTCTGAGTTCTTACAAGTGTCTTGACAAGCACCACAGCGTACAGCGTGTAATAAAAATGTTCAGTTGTCAAACATTTATATTGGGAATAAATTGTGCCGCTTGGTTTTATTATAACTTGAATTTACACCAATCCCTATAATCCCCTAACATGTTGAAAGCCCTAAGTTGCATTGAAGCCATAGAAATGTCACGTCACTGTCTCCTGATCGCAAATATGAATCAGGTAGTTTGTGAAGCCTTTCGGTGGAAACGATTGAAGTGAAACAGGATAATAATCAAATAACTTAGTGTAAAAGAACTCACTCTTAGTATAAGATGGATGAACTTTGTCTTAAGGTGGAATCTACTGTGAAAAATTCTTGAAAAGATTTTGTTGACCTGATTGTTGAGTAAACGTGTGTATACCTGCTCAGAGACAGTGTGTCCCTGGTCTGGTTTAGATGGTGGATGGTACAGTATTAGGACCCCAGGGGGCTCAGTATTTAACATGCACTGTCATTTCAAACCTCACTTTGGAAACAGTTGATGTTTTATGCAAAAGAGACTGAAGAACACACAGTTTGACCTGTATGAGTAATTTTACACCGCTCTGCTGTTGAATTCCTCCCCTCAGAAACAAACTGTAAACTGAGATGGAGTGGTTGTGGTTTATAAGGAGAACATTGAGCTGAAGATTAATAAAATTCACTGATGTTGGCATTTTTTCCTTTCATTTTGTGTCTTGTTGTTACAGTTACAACGCTTAATCGATATTTGCTAATAGCTTTTGATTGTCTGACAAAAGTGATAATTATTATGTGAAGATTATACTTAAAGGTTGAATCTGGAGAATGAGCAGAACACCGCCATCTAGTGTCTCAAGATCGTATTCACAACAACAAAAAATAATTCCAGCAGTCGGGTTGCCAGGTTTGCTACCAAGTGTGTCAGTGGTCAGCCTGCTCCATGTCAGTGATGAATCATACAGGGGAACGACTGATTTGACGAATTAGTTCATTTTACAACAGTATTTAACGTTAGCCAGTCTTCAACTGAAGCCTGTCTTTGAATGATGTGTAATCCATTAGATAGCGCTCAACTCAAAATGATTCCTTGTTTCTGTAGCCTGGTCGGCGTGAGAAGGGCAGCAGCTTCCACAGCAGTGACAGTGAGGCTGAACGCTGATGGAGAGACTGAGGTTTGCACAAAGACAGCTGTCAGGCAGTGGTGTGGTGAGAATGGATAAAGAGATGGGTAAACATCAAATACAGAGTTGAACCACCTGGTTTCCCTTCATTAGCTTACTGTAGCTAACAACAGACAACCCTAGCAACCCGCAATGCCGGCCGCTTTTGGCTGGTACAATGTAAACAAAGTCATTGTCAAACCCATAAAAAAAATGTCAAATATTAATTCAGACTAAATATATTTTTTTATGGAAAAACAATAGTTTCATTCTGTACCCCTCAAAATGCCCCGTGGGTTTATTATTTTTTTTTTTTTTATATTTCTTTTAATAAAGATTCTACATATCTAGCATTTAAATTGCTATTTTCAGTTCCGCATGCTGCAACACAAAAGATCAAAATTGTTCATATATTTGTTTCATGGGGTACTTTTTTATTGAGCAGTATGAAAAGCTTCAATAATCATTACTTTTATAAGAAAAAGTAGGTGATGCCACGTTTGCCAGGCATGCCCAGCTCAGTGGAGGCTGATCCCAGGATGTTACCAACCAGCACAAGAGAACGTGAAAAAAAGAACAACGGGCAGAGGAACGAAAAAGCTGATAGAAAGAAGAGGGTGAGCAGAGTCAAGAGTCTCTTGGTGATCGGCTGTTTCCTCTGCACTCCCGACAGCTGGCTCATGAATGGTCACGAGATAAATATAAGATTGTCCCCCTTTACTTCTGTGCGGGGATCATGCTGTCGATGGCCTCTCCCTTCTCCAGCTTCTTCTCCATCTCAACCATGAGCTTGACACCATCAACCACCAGCTGGACCTGTGACACTTCGGAGGAGCCCAGACGGTCAGCGTTGGAGATGTCGAACACACCACCCACGGAGGCAGTGTCCACACCACCTAAAGGACAAAGGAGGAGGTAAAGATTATGCATCACACCCTCCAGCTCAGAACAGAGATCTGAAGAGATCTGCCAGACAAAAATGTAGGTTTTGCAAGCTAAAGAGTGCATGTATTTGTACCTGTGCCACGCTTCTGCAGACGAAGCCTGGTGAGGATCTCCTCGAACTTGGCGTGTGTGCTCAGCTTGGGCAGCTTGACGTGGACACCACCACGCAGGCCGGTACCCAGGTTGGAGGGGCAGGTCAGGACGTAGCCGAGATGCTCGTTCCACATGAAGCCGTGGTTGTGCTTCTGGAAGATCTCCTCAATCTGGGAGAAGAGAAAGAGTCAGAGGAACATCCAGCAGAGATGCACACTGCTTACACTCATGACTTATTCATGTTTACCTTCTTCAGACCAACGCAGAAACGCTTGAAGACTTCCCTCATGTTGCCGCCCAGCTGCATGGAGATGACACGCAGGTGATCCTCCTCGTTCACCCAGACCAGGAAGGTCTTGTTGTCGTTGTGCCTGGATTAGATAGGATGCAAAGGATCAACATTTAGTGAAACACACAGATGATGCAGAAACATAATGAAAGTGCAAATCCATTTTGAAAAGTGTTTCCACAGCTGGCCTGCTGACAGTCATTGATCAAACTCACCAGATGCCTCTAGCGTCGGGCCAGTCGCGGGCCATGCCGGCGCAGGTCAGCAGGGGAGAGACAGGCTTGTCAAACAAGAAGTGATCGGAGATCAGCTGCTCCTGCTCGGCATCAGTCATGGACTTCAGGGGGTAGTACTTTCCCTTGAACTCGCCATCCAGGCTGGTCAGAGCTGGAGAGACAGATATACATTTACTGACTGAGTGTTCTTCTTATTTTTGCATCAGTTGAAAAGTAAAAAGAGCGTGTCCCCTCTCTGTAATTTGCCTCTGATCCTAAAATGACACTATGCTTTTCATATTACCAGCCTATTGTTTTGGGAAGGCCAAGCTTACTGCACAACTATTAAGGACTTACCCTCAACGGACAGCTTCTCAATGCATCTGCGCTCTCCACGGCTGTTGTGGGGGGGCAGGGTGAATCCCTTGATGCTGCGGCCAGTACGAACACGGCTGGACAGAACATAGTTGGGGTCCAGGTCGTCACCACCCTAATGATAAAGTGATCAAGTCGGATTACAACAGAGGCCACAAATGGGCAATGGGGATCATGATGGGATACGTTCCTATTTGTCTAGGTGAATGCATGCAAATCAATGAAATGAAATGATGAGTGTAGGGTTTGGTTTCATGATTCTCTCAGGATTTCTATTTCTTTACTTTATGATCCATAGTGCTCTCTGCTCTTTGTTAAAAAACTGGGGTACTGTACCTTCAGGTTCTCGAAGTTCAGGTCGGTCTTGTGCTTGTCAGTGGCCTTGTATCCATTATGACGGTCGGAGATGATGGGGTCCAACAGATCCTTGAAGACCTCGTAGGACTCCTCGTCACCAGCGACGCAGCCAACAGTCATGATGAAGGGGTGACCTGACAAGTAGGAAAGCAGCAGTTAGAAGTTGGGAGGGAAGGGGAAAGCCGATGTACAGTGTCAGACAATCTTATGTGTATTTCATTTGGTGATTTTATTCACAGATTAAACTAAGAAATGTTCAACATGTGCAGTTTTGTTTCGGTTAGTAGAGCCATGTGTGTCTCTCTTGTCTCACCAGGGTTGTCGACACCAGTCTGGATGACATCATCCAAGGTATAGCCACTGGGTGTCTGCTTGTCCCTCAACTTGCCATAAATCTCCTTGGTCAGGACCTTGGCCATATGGTTGTTGTGCTTGGACAGGTCGGGGAACTCATCCTCAACTTTGTAGTTGAGTTTGAAGTTGTTGTGGGTGTTACCGAAAGGCATGATTGCTTTCTAACACTGTAAAGAGAGGGGAACACAGGATGAGCAAACTTGAACAGAGACTCTGGATAATAATCTCTTAATCTGACACCGTCTCTGAAGGTCATCTGAATGTCTACAAGAAATCTGAAGCATTTGGAGATATGGGATATTCTGCAAGACAGCTGCAGAGTGTACGTCAGCAGAGGAATCCTGGTAACAATTGTCACTCAGTTCTCGACGGCTCAAATGTCCAGTTGAAATAGAGTTGGGGGAGGAGCGTGTGTGGGCTGGGTATTTTTAGCATCAGCACATCTGACTGTATACCCTTTCTTTAAAATATCTTCAACATATACACGTAGTATTTAATGCTCCTGGCACACGCATAACCCCAATTCTCTAATTTACATTCTGTCACATCAATACGCATGAAGAAGTCTTTGGTGGTCATGTTTTACACATGTATACCCTTTGAAAACACTTTGCACCCTCTTTGTATCACACTTGAATCACTGCTCACCCTGCAGGTTCAAACACTTAGTGCATTACTAAAGTTGTCACTATGTTGATCTCCTGACAGTGTGGCCAACTGCTGATGCTTCCCGTCAGTCCACTCCACCGTGGTCCATCAATATCTGTTTACTTCTAATAACCTATACGTTACCTTTTTGTCATTTGTTTCGTCTTGCCCTTATAGGCTGATCACATGAATACTCAAAGACTGACACATACAATGACACACTTGTGAAATCATATGAAATGCGATATCTGGCAAACTAGAAGCGTAGCTAGCATTTTGGTAATACGCCCAACTGGATTATTGAAGAAGCATTTTGGATGCAGTTATCATAACAACAATTTTCTTATTTGCTCAAAGCCCAAAGATTCATCTTAAAAATGACTCTTAAATGACTGAAATCAATGACTGGACATCCAGTGCCTTCAGGCGGTCTCTTCCAGAACATGTCTCAAACTGTGAAGCACCTGTCCTCATAAATCAGTGTCCAAATGACGGAACCATTTGCAGAGAGTATAAATGTGTCGTCATACAGGTTAATGCAACAGCAATGCATTTAATAACATTAATGAGAAAATACTGACAGAATTCAGTGACCTCTGATACCCAGTAGGTCTCTTTCTCCCTAGAATGCATCGTATGTATTCAAGCATCCCATAAATTTACTCTTTGATTTCACCTCGGACTTTAAGTCCCCAGCCCTTCATTATAGAAAAAAAGCAGCCAAAAAAAGTTACTTTTTCCATTCTAAATGTTTAAATGGTTCTCCAATTCCACGTCTCCAAATCGCTGTTCCTCCTTCTTTAACTCCATAAAACTACTAATCTCTTTGACATTTCTTTACCTTCACAGCAGACAAGAACAGAGGTAACAATCCTGGGGATCAAATCCTGTGCACCACAGCCAAAATAGGTGTCACCCAAGTCTGGAGGTCTTTGCTCCCCGTTTATATACCAGGCACATCCTCAGCCATTGGCTTGCCCATTTTAGTGCCTGCTGCGCCCTCATTGGCCAGATCCTCTGTACTGATACCCTGTAACAGTTTATGAAAGGGACGCATTTACCTCTCGGTCATCCAAGATGGGTACTGCAGCTGTACCCTCACCCCCCTCACCCTCCTCACCCACCCTTGGCCCATACATAGCACCGGTGGGAGTATCTGAGAGGGGACGAGGGGGTCACATGGGTGATCGAGGGATGGTGTAAGGGAGTTGAAGCAACTGAAAAAAAAGCTGAGCTTCACTTTTGCCAAGTGTTCTGTGGAGACCAGGGGTCCTTGTGTGAGGCGTGAAGGTTAGAAAGAGCTAGTATTCTTTCATTCTCCAATGGCTGCCATGTAGAAATAATGTATAAAGAAACATTTAATCCTGCAGATGGGAGCACTTAGTTACTCCTAAATGGTTAACATTTGACTGATGGAATGATGATGAGTAATGGCCCTCTGCAGGCAGACTGGTCAGTTTTGCACAATGGAAAGTAGGGATACGTTATATTGTACAATAAAAGCTTGACTGGGTAAATTGAGCCATCAACTAGCTCAGGTTCAAACAAAAAGTAGGAAGACTGTTTAAGTAAAGTGTTGACATAAACAAATAATGGTTATGTGTAAGTGGGTGCATGGACGAGGCAGGCCATCTCCCAGCCCAGCAGCTCCGGTCGAATAAAGTCCTTTGTCTTTCCCTGACCACTTGTCCTTGACCTTTATGGAACACGTCATGAGATCAAGCAGTTCATTAGGATTTGCTGAGAAACATCTGCAGTGCTCAAAGAATCACACGTGTGTGCACCGAGTATGAGATGCTACTGCAATGGCCTGGGTTCGATTGCAGCCGTTTTTTTGCATGTGCTTGTGTCTCTTTTGAAATATACATTATTTTTATTTTTTTTTTAAACTGCTTTTTTCACAAAGTAAAGGATTTTGTTGAAGTGCCTTGGTTATTTAAAAAAACATGCAAGTACAGCAGTGGTTACGGCAACAGTGGATATTCAAATTCTGAACAATAACAAATAGCAATATTTCAGAATAAATCAATTATTTATTATTTGTTCTCTAATTTTGATTTCCAGTATACATACAGTATATATATTTTTTTAAATGTAAAAACAAATACAGTGCTTACATACAAAGTACATAATAATAAATAATAAAAACTAGTCCATGCATTTGTTACTTCTAGGCTGGACTACTGCAACTCCTTATTATCAGACTGCTCCAATAAGTCTGTTAAGAGTCTCCAGTTGGTCCAAAATGCTGCAGCTCGTGTACTAAAACAAATAGAAGAGAACAAATTTCTCCTGTATTAGCTTCTTTGCACTGGCTACCTGTAAAATCTAGAATAGAATTTAAAATCCTTCTACTTACCTACAAAGCTCTTACTGATCAGGCTACATCGTATCTTAAAGAGCTCATAGTACCGTATTACCCGACTCTCTCTGCTGATCGTGGTGGTGCCTGCTGCCGTGGTCCTGCATGACGCTTCCTGCTACTTCTATAACTATTAGTCATTTATACTATCACTAGTTTAATAAACTATAAAATTTGTATCCATAAAAACACCATCAGTGGTATGTCTCGCTGTATCGTAGCTGCTATTGCCGCTACTCATCATTGATCATGTTTGCCATCATAATTATTATCATTTTCATATTCTATCACCTCAGCTGTGCTTGTTTCTACTATTCTGCTGTATTAACTGCCATAACATGTAAGTCATATTCACATTACTATAGATATTATTATAGTTACTGTTACGCTTTGCTTGCTTGCATCTCTGGAAGTGTGTCTGTCTGTCTCTCTCTGTCCATCTGTGTGTCTTTTCTCTCTTTCTCTCTCCTTTTCTTCCTCCCCAACCAGTGCAGACAGATGTCCGTTCCGTCCTCCACAGAGCTGGGTCTGTCCGATATTCCTGTCTGTTATAGGGAAGGTTTTCGTTGCGACCGTACTCTACGGGGGAATTGTTGGGTCTCTGTAAATCATAAATAAGTCATAGAGTGTGGTCTTTACCTACTCTGTAAAGTGTCCTGAGATAACTTTTGTTATGATTCGACACTATAAATAAAATTGAATTGAATTGAATTGAATAATAAAGTATTTATTAACTCTGACAAGGCATTGTTTTCGTTTTAGCTCCGGTAGTTGCAAAATGCGTAGTTAATTGTTAATAAATGCTTTTGAATGCGTTACAATCTAACATGAAGCTTTTATTAACACTTATGTAGTCTTAACGCACAAAATAATGTTAATAAGCATCTTATAAGGACTTATAAGGCCCTCATCACCAGTTAACCTGTAACACACTCTACAATGACCTCAATATAAAGCATTAGCTGATGGTCCAGTGTATCCTGTGCTAAAGGAGATAATAAAAGAAGTATTGAAGCACCTTTCCTGAGCATTTGTCAAACTCAACTCTCAGCCGCGTAAATACTACTGTGCCATTTCACTTAATTTGGAATCTTCCAAAGCAAAACGGACAATACCACCCCAACCCCAGTGAACCTCCTGACAGCATGCACTCTGCTTGGTTTCTTCCTGAAAGGTAAGGAGGAAGAGACCGATCGAATCAAGCCAAGCAGAGTAGGGAAGCAGGAGAGGTCGTCACAATTGTCACTTACTGTTCAACATCAGAATGGTAATGCCTATTGACGTTTTGTACACAGACTTAACAGAAATCACGCACATTTGTGCCGCTATTGTACTGGAAAACACAAACTTGTTCATATAATGTTGTTGTGTTCACCCTCTCTATGTTGACCCTCACGGACTTGCAGAGGAAACTATTACCATGACTTCTTCTGGCTCTAATTGGTATGGCAATTATCAGACATCGAAACTCTGGTGGGAATACTGACTGTCAGTTGGAATGTTGAGGATGAAAGATGATGCCATCTTTGACATTAGCTGCCTTAGCTTCGCTACTTTGATACCGTATACACTCTTAAATGTCTCACACTATTTTATTTGTGCGTATGCTCCACAGCTGCTTCATGCATTGCTTCATCAGTTTGTCCAGAAGAATTGAAAAACATTTTTATTCCATTGAACTTCAGGGCATTTGTGTTTTTGTCAGTAGGTCAGTGGCTTCCAGTCAATCTGAGCCTAGCTATTTTAAATCTGTAAGTGTAAACAGAAATGACCAAAAAAGCTGTGGATGTTAACAATGCAGAGAAGTAGGCCCAGCGGAGTAATGGTAGTTGATGAGGCGGGTGTATAACTAAGAAATGGGTAGGTTACTGAGGAGGAAGTGGGTATACTCTCCTTGATATTCTAATGGAATTTTGGCTAATAGGTGGGTACAGTGCAATGCACCAGAAAAGAGGGGGGTATACCTTTTATTATCACTGGTCAGGCTTATATTTATGAGATGATAAACAACCAAAATGTGTATTTTTCATCATTCAGACTAACATTCAACAAATATGAATGAATTCAATTCAAATGTGTAAATATCAAAACTACCCTTTGGCTCTAGGATAATAAAACCAGAGCAGCCTGCTATCTTCGTCAGAGAGGGGAACAGGGCTTCTCTTTGAGCCAGGCTTGTTTCACAGGGATCCATACCTGCCAAATGTTCTAAAGCTACACCACCCCCAACACCACACTGGCCTGCACCCAAAGTAAAAGGTACTCTAAATCTAAATCTATCTACACTGGAGAGAAAATGATGATAACACCAAGTAGAAAAACATGATGAAATACTAAAGGTATAACCACTCAAATGGAGCGTTAACACAGGCACTGTTCCAAGAAGGGGGGCATCCCAACAAGCAGCTGCGACTGTGGGATGTCCCAGCCGTCTCTGCCTGGCAGCTCACTGGCTCACACCTGCTTCTTCCAGACCTCAGTATCATTACCACCCCTGTCTGTACAACCAACACGTAGATCACTCCCCCTACCTCCCAAATATAAATATCCAACCTAACCCTGCCACATACTTCAAACCTACACTTAAGACCTTCTGCCGTCAAACATATGTTCTCTAACTCGACTCCTCTTGTATTTTTCTGATCTCTTTCCTGTTCTTCTGCTTTTGGTGTTGTCAGTGTGCAGAGTTGTAGGCAAGTGGAGAGAGACCTGCTCACAGTGTCGTGGCCCTGAATTGAAACCCTGTCTCCTGTTACACAGCTGTCTGCTGCCTGTCCTCCTCAAAGACGGAGGTCACCAAATTAGTCTCTGTGCAGGTTTCAACTACATTCGCCACTTTTCCTCACCTTTTCTTCATACAGCTTACAACAAGGGTTTTGTCTTATCTGCATAGTGTTATATTAAAGGTGATCTGTGTAACGTTCAGGAAACTCTTGTTATTAGCAAGACCAGTGGCCATTAAGTGAATTACTGTCACAGTCCTTGTTGCTTATCCTATTTCATTGACGTGAGCCGGGATTGGCCAGAACAGTGAGACTGAACATGATTGGCCGGCAACATGTTGACAGAATGTGGTCAAATGAAATATAATATGCTAGCTTGCTGTTTGCAGATCACTCCATCAGCCAACGCCATAAAGCACCTGAAGGCAGATTAATTCCATACAGCCAACCTTTAGCCAAGGTTAGCCAAGTAGCTTTAATTTACCAAACTACATAGGTCTAGCTTTAATTGCTTCCTAACATGATAGAGAAATTTGCAAAAAAGTCGGCCCAGCCAGATAACCCCCGGAGTCTGGATGAGTTAGCTGACGTTATTCACTCAAGGCAGTATTTTGCTAAGTCAGCTAGCTAGCAATTAATCTGCATTAGCAGGCAAGCTTACATTAGCTTACTTTAGCCAGCTAAAACCACAATATAAGGTTTGTTGTACCATCAAAACAGAGTCTACACATGCTGTGCTTCCTCTACACACACTGCAGCAGCAGTCCACAGCCACTCAGCAAGCATGAAACCCAGCAGGGTCTGAATCTGGACCTCCCCAAGTCTGACTCCCTGCCAGAACAGCAAACTAGTTGCTACCATTACAAAGGATGGAGACGTGCCTATGTTCCCACATTTCTACGATTTTTTTCAAAATGAGGTCCTATGTTCCAACATTTCTAAGATTTTTTTCCAAATTTAGGCTGTAACCCAATCTTACCGGCCACAGCTGCAAACTGTATAATGGCAACACAACATGTGGCAACACTGTGTGTCACACACCATTGGCTGTAGAGGAGCTAAAGAGAGGCAGGGGACATCAAAACATTACATTACTTTGGATTTTTCAGGAAAATTTGTCCCGAGTCTTTTACATAGAAGTCAGTTTACAGGCTGTTATAGGCCAGCCAGGAAGTTTTTTAAACATTCTAACCCATTCACACTGGCAATGATTCATATTTCTAATAAGTTACACACAGAACCATTAAAGCACACTGTAGATGCCTGGATTTTGCATGGGAAGAGACATGTATGAACTATACTGTATGTAAGTAAGACTCGTGATAGGTTTGGTTAACTTTAATCTCCAGAAGGTAGTAGGCCTGGCACCTGCAAATGAGACAACAAAGTGGCTTGCTGCTGACATCTTACCCAGAGCAACTGAATAATGCCAGTCTAGAACAGTTATGTAACAGGGTGGTGACATGATGATGTGCCTTCTGCTCATGTTGGCTAAGAGGTTTCCCAAGCTTCACAAGATGTTGGCCAATGATCGGGCCAATGAAATGTTCACTCATGACAGTTTGGACACTTCAGGAAAGCTAGGCTACAATGTGTTTTTTGATCAAATTGTTTTTAATTGTGTTTTAAATTATGTAAGGATTCATTCTGATGAGTAGTGACTGGGTGTATAGTTTAATGCCATTCATTACATTTTCTGAAACCTTAGAGTGTTGAATTTCAACAATTTCTGTCTTCTTATCCCAGAGTATGTCAGGGGAAGTGAGCATTAGTTTGTTGCCTCGCAGGACACTTATACAGCTTGACCCTTGGAAAGGAATCTACACCAACAGCTCTGACCTGTGTCAGAATAGCACAGTGTCAAGATGCAGCTGCGTCCAGTGCTACACTCCCCGAGTATTAGGTGAGAGCATATAATGTCTGGAATGGGGAAGATGTATCATTTTAGTATCTCTACCACGAGTAGTGAGACTTGTCAGCAGTTCTTCCATTGGGAGACCATTTGAATGAAACATAAATGGTAAACGGACTTGTACGTTTATAGCTCCTTTCTAGTCTGACTACTCAATGTGCTTTTTACACTACTTGACACATTCACCCATTCACACAGATTCAAACTGATTCACACTACCAGAGACTACCTGCTCATCATCCAATCTAATCATTCAAACCACATTTACCACATTCACACACCCATGCTCAGCACGGGGAGCTATTTGGGATTTGCAATTTCTTGCCCAAGGACACTTCGACATGCGAACCCGAGGAGCCGTGGATCGAATCGCCGATCTTCCGAATGGAAGACGACCCGCTTTACCTCTGAGCCACAGACGCCTGTGAGTGGAAAGTAACATTATGTGCTTGGAAACCATATACGATATATCGAGCCTCTATAAATAACACCTTTATGGCCTACTATATTTAAATCTTCTCTGCCACATTAAAATCAACACCTGTCTGTAGAGAATTAGCCTCGAGACACAGATCATGCACACAACATAACACAAGGGAACATATTTGTTTCTTCAAAATCATTTTCAATATTTATCTGTCTATATGCGATTTAAGCCTAAAAACACCGGCTGCTAGCTGAAAAAAGAAACTTAAATAATGAACAATGACTGTGCTGATTTTTAATAGGCTAATTTGGATATTATGTACAATGTACTTTGCAGCCCCGTGGTGGTTTTCTTGTTGCAGTCCTGTTGGAGTGTTGGTGGTTGGTCTTACTCCATTGAAATTTAAGCTGCCAGGGTCACGTGTACATAGTGTGGTAAGGGGGAGGCTATAATTATACCAGGCTCGCTGGTCCATCTGCACCCTGTCAAACAGAAGCCCCCGCCCACCCTGGGTCCAGATTCAATTTCATCGAGTCAGGGCTCTACTAGCTTTGGCTCCAAAAAAAAGGGAACCCATTTACTAAACCTGGCAAAAAGTATTATAACATTAATCTGCCTACGTAACCAATGTGGCCAGTGCATTGTTTTGCTGCAACAAATTCGTTTTTGTTTTTCAGCCAGTGGTCAAATGAGCAAAAACACCTGGAGAACAACATTGTATAGTATATTGTACACTAAAGGTTAAACTATCATGATGTGTACTATGAATATACATTTTAAAGCTTTGCATCAGACTAAAAACACTGGTACACTGTTTTCTATAAAGAAAATAGTGGGTAAAGTTAGATTAAGGACGTGGCATCTGTCCTCCACCTCACCCCTTCACCACAGTATTAACAAGTGAGTCATGCAGGTGCTTCAGCTAAGTAAATAGGTATGGCCCTTTCAATAGGATTAACTGGACCTAAACACATGAACACAATGTGCTCTAGTTTGAGAATGTTTATTTAAGCGTATCAAATATGTATCAGCCCGTCTGAATGAATAAAGAACTGGCATTCCAGAGGCTTGGAGAACAGTGTGTGACCATGGATCACTGCACATGCTGTACCGTGCAACGATCCATGCATCCACTGTACACCTGGTTCAGTGCCACTACCCTGGGGAAAATATATATATATATATATATATATATATATATATATATATATATATATATATATATATATATAGTGTTTCACCTTTGTAGGTTTGTCCATTTATTCATGATTTTATTGTCTACATGAGTGATTCTTTCTTTGAATGGATGTTTGATATTTAGGTTGTCCATTGGTGCTTTTAATTCATCCTAACATTTAAAGAGGTATTCCAGCGATCGGTTTTCAGTTTTGCACTTCCATAAAGTTGCACGACTTGTGAGATACAATTTCTTTGTTTTGGTCAGATGGTCAAAATCAAAGCAGCAGAGGCTTTCTTTTTTTCATTGAATGTTGTGTAATGGTGAATAAAATTCCAGAGGGAACTAGAGTTAAACAAAACAGTAGAGAGACAAAAGAAAGAATCTCCAGGAGCTATTCTGACCAACGTTAGCGCTAATTAGTGAGTAGATGACTATGACACCAAGCTAATAACCAAAATTTCCCAAATATTACATCAAAAGCTAAAAAATATATACAACTGCTTTCACAGGCTGTGCAGTGGTCATCTCCATAAACTGACCTTTATGTGTAATTGGTGGCCTGCCCCTTTAACCAGGGTTACAGCATCAGGTATTAGAGGGGATTCTTTCTTCATCCACTAAAAGCAGAGCTAATGTTGCTTTTTGAGTCAATTAACATTCTCATGAATTATCAGACAGCCAGGGTTCAAAGCTCATGGCTTCAGGGTTAATTGATTGTCATTGTACAACACAGCGTTGCACAACTAAAGCAGTTGTACTCCCTTTATGCTACATAAGAAAAACAAGAAAAATAAAACTATTTTTATGGTGAAGGGTGGAGGATGAGGGGGGAGTTGGGGAGGAGATTCACAGCCTGAGGAAGACGCTGCTTTGTAGCTCTGTTGCTCTGTAGCAGCTGATACCCGCTGCATCGTTTGCCAGGCGACACAGAGTGAACAGGGTGTTGCTAACACTGTCCTCTAACACGGTGGTCAGTAAACCCACAATGCACAGGGGCACATGGTTGGACAGCAGGTGTCGATTGTATATGGACATAGCCAGGTGTGGAAGTTGTCACACCCTGCATGTCTCTCTGTCTGCACTGAGGAGCTCTCACAGCAATGCCAGCAATGGTGCTACTATGTACTGTATTTTTTTCTAAATACAAATTGATCTGCCTCCATACATGCGTCATATGACTCCTCTGAGCTGTATGTGAATGACTTTGAGCTATAAATACATTCAAAATGGCCACCAACACTGAGCCTGAGTTAGACTGTAGAGGTTTTAAAAAGTCAACCCGTCAGGATTTTTTAAATTTCCTGTCCGTAACACAATTCTAACAATGGGCGGCTGCGATCGTAATACTGAATGTCTGTTACGTAATCTTACATCAGGCTGTCCTACTTTTACAGCACAGCCTAAGGCCTCAGTCAAATAACAAACATTTGAACTACAAAGCTTTGTCATTGCATTTTAATGCACCACACCCCCACTGCTGTACTCTAATACTAATAGTATGCATGAGTGTGGACCCATATTACTAAGGTACAATGAGGTGCCCTGCAGCAGTTCACTCTTTAGACACAGTGTCTGCTGCCCCTTGTTGCTTCTCTGGCTCCCTGCCAACCATAAACCCTACTGGGTCTGGGTACTTCTTATGTCATTGGCAGAAGAACTATGAACTGAGGGGGAGTGAAGAGAATGTGATGAAGTGCCCTCTTGGGTGCCCTTCAAGTGAAAAAAAATTGCTTATGCACTTTTTCTATGTGTGTATTGTGTGTATACAACACTCATTGTGCAGTTGTGTGTTGTATAAGAAGATAAAGTTGAACCTTGAACTTTGCAAGTGGTTAAGGCGTAGAATCTACAGTTTATAGACATATATTCATTCTGAGAGCTCAAATGTGCTGCAGGGGTAGCTGAGCAAAACACCTGGATACTCAATATAAGAATATATATTTTATAATATTCTGAATATCCCCAATCTGACCAAGTACAAGTGCTTGCAGTTGCGTATGTCAAATATTTCTGAGGTTTTTTTTTTTTTACACACACATACACAGAAGATTTTATTAAAATGTACAGAAACTTTTTTTGTCCTGTACTTTTATATACATAGTGTTATTTATTTCGTTTGGAAAATCGTTATATGGTAGGCAGCAGTTGATATTTTTCAGTGCTGAACACTTAGACATCATATGGCACAATTTAAATGACATTACTGAGGCTTTTATACAAAGTGACTTACAATGTGCATTAAACCGGGAGATAAGTAGAGTTCCTGCTACCCTCACGTCAACAGTTAGCTCATTCCACCATGGTTGAGCCAGGACAGCAAACAATTGTGATCTTCATATTTACAGAATAGGAGAAGGCTGATTGGCAGGAGCAGAGTTTATAGGGGATGGGCTACTTTACTTCTCGATGTTATTTATAAGCAGTTTATATCACACTAAAATGTAGTTTTAATAACATTCTTGCATTGTCTCTATGTAGCTTATGAGTAGCAATGAAAGCTCTTATGCTGAAAACAGAAAAATCCTTAGTGCCCCTTCTTGACAATGAAATCCTTAGGCAGTTTAAAGTAGAGTTTACTGTTGACTGCAGTGTCCAACAGAGTCCACAGGGTGGAGACATCTGTAAAGTATTTGCTGTGTATGTTGACCCTGTCCTTCACTGCTATGTTTGCTGTACTAAAAGGTTGCTTTAGATGTGGTTTTTAATGAGACACCCCTTTTTCCAACTCAACAATCAAATAAATACAGATCACAAACATCACCAGGACAGGGGCGGGGCCACCCCTGAGATCTAATTGGCCACCCCTGAGATCTAATTGGCCACCCCAGTCAGAGACTTATGGGGACGTCTTTAATATATAATATGCAAAACTATATGTAACAAATGCAAAACTAAGTGATCTAAGGAATCCATCGGTACCAACCATCTCATGATAGCTTGTCTGGAAGTGGGCTAAATAACGCTCCAAAGTTAGGATAAATGTTGGCGTGGGAAAAACTGGCATGGTCATTTTCAAAGGGGTCCCTTGACCACTGACCTCATGTAATCATAATGAAATGGCCAAATGCCAAATGCAATTCCTGCAGAAATCCTGAAGTGTCAAAAGTTTCTCCCAAAAGTATACAGCATGGATTTTTCTATGGTGTTCCTAGATGTCTGGGTGTGTTCAAGTGGTATTTTGGAACATTTTTATCAATTTTCAGAATTGCTGCAGCTTACGGACATCATATTCATACTTCTATCATCATGTCTAAGCCCGTATACACTCTAAACCTTTAACATGTACAGTAAATAGGTACCAAAACACAGCGTTGTGAACTGACATGGTAAACGTAAATGTACAGTTCATTCATCTAAGCAGTGCAAAGGTCACGGCTGTAGTGTCTGTACAATAATCTCGTAACCATGGAGTGATCATATAGGGCCAAAGTGCTCGGGAAATAAACAACAGGCGTGCAGACAGAGTGCCACTGCTGACCCATATCACCACAGTATATAAGGGACTGATTGTTCAAAGGCGTGTTCTGTGGAGTTTACAACTCTAACACTCTGAACTATTTCAGTGGTTAATCGTGATGAATTAATCGATGCAATCCAAACTAATTTACAGTGATTACATTTTCTGGCTTTAGATTATAATATTTTTTATTATGGGTTTTCAAAAGATTTACTACTTTTGTCTCCCATCAGTTTTCCATTTTCCACCAGAAAACGTTTTTGTATTTCTGTCTGTGGAGTAAAATGATGGAATAGGTTGAGAGAAGAGCTCAAACAATGTCCAGACATAAACTTATTTAAAAAGAGGTTAAAGGAAATGATTCTCGCAGGGTGCAGGGATGACGGGGTGTGATGATCAGTGGCTGTTAATTGTTTCATTATTTAGTTTGTTATTTATTCTTTTGTATCTGTTTTTTGTGTTTATTTATTTTTTAGGGAATTATTATGGTTATTATATATACTATACTATATCATACTACAATTATTGTAGTATATATTTGATATGAACATATAAGTGATACATTGTATTTATAGAAAATTATATATTTGGAAAGGTTAAAAATATATATATATATAATAAGTACTAATAAATGAAAATGTTAATGATAGTTATCATGAATAAGGACGCTTAATTAAAATGAGTGATGGAGAGGGGGTGCAAACTTCTTCCCACTTCTTCCTTTTCGAACGTGCTTTTCTTTTCAGCACATGTTTGTCATCCATGTTTCTACTTTTGCTTCTATTGTGTGAAACATGGTTATCTCCTGTGACAATTTCTGTTTTCTGTTTTCTGTTTTCTTTACATGTGCGAAATAAAAAGTCCAGTCTCATCCGACAGATCAGTCGTCTCCTGCAGGTGGAGCCCTATAAACACCAGACTGGGAAAGATTATTACACTTGTATTATACTTTTCCTCCAACTTCCACTTGTAAATAAAAACAAGGGATTTTTCGTTCATCTATTTTAGTTCCCGATAGATCAACAGAAGTGTAAAATATTGAATGTATTTTATCAACAGACTGGGAAAGATTATCAGGGGGAATATAAAGCTTCACACTTTTCCTCTAACTTCCACCCACTTATAAAAACAAGTGACCTCTATTTTAGTATCAGCGAGATAAATAGAATTGTAAAATATTGAAGTATTTTAACAACTGAGTGGTTGTTTTAACTGTAGGCGAAAGGAAAGTCATGTTAAGGGGAAAGCATAAAGTTGTATTTGTGTTTACATACACACAATTGTACTACTTTATCATTTTAATTATGTATCCAACGCTATGATACAGTCTATTTACACTGTCCGTTTGATTGACAGTGTATAAATGAATGATATTGATGTATTTATTTGATATGATTCATTACACAATCTGGTGTCGTATCACACTATGAAAGTACTGTGGCTTTAAGAGGCCAGGGAGCAGCGTTTACCGTGCGTCCATTGCAACACTGGGGTGTGGTGCACACTACCGCACACTCACATAAAAGTGCTCGCAGATTTCCTGGATGAAGCACAGTAAGATATCATAATACTGTGCTGCGCCATGTCTGCTGCAGAGTGGAAGAAGAGATGCGAGGCCGAGTGGAGTCTGCAGGGCGCACCGATGCCCGACAGCCTGGACTGGAGGTCCGTGTATGACGCCAAACCGTTCGGGAGAAACTTGCTGAGGAACCCTTCGCCTCACGGTACCACAACACTGTACAAGTGTCATGTCAAAGTTTCCTTTCCAGGGCTGATCCAGAGGAGGGAGATCCATAACAGGGATTGAACCTGTACAGCACACCCCCTTGAATGAGTCTTTCAAAGTGATTTCAATTGTTTCCAAAGTTTGAGTGTTCCCTTTTGTTTCCCAAACTGAGCCCGAAGTGGTGTCATTGTTTTGGTTTAATAGACTTGAATGTGTGTTACTCACCCTGAGTGCTGTTTATAGTCAGTGCTGTTCATCTCCAGGAATAGCTGAGTCAATAAGGCGCAGACTTCCTCATGTATTACCTCAACATCTTTCAGCAGCTTTGTGCAACCTGACTAATGGTTTGGGGATGTGTAACGCGAGACTACACTCATGAAGACATCTCTGTCTTCATGAGTGTAGTCTTGGTTTGGTTTGGATGTTCAGTGTGTCTTCTGTGGGGTCTACGGTAGTGAGCACTTATCAATGTAGACTCAGATTCAAGATTCAAGATTCAAGAAGCTTTATTTATCCCGAGGGTAATTATTGTGCAACAGTTTCAATACAAAGATGGGAAAGGATCAGAGTAACAATAAGCATAAACATAAATCAAATCAAAATAAAGCTAACGAAAAATAAATCAAACAATAACTAAGTGGTTAAGCGTAGGTATATACAATATACAACAATACGCACCGTGCAGTTTAGCAGCAGATTGAAATGAGATAAGTACAAACTAAATAAGTGATAAGGAGCGATAAGTGATAACAGTGTTAAAGTGTAGCAGCATTTCTTACTGATCATTCCTTTATCGCAGCCTTATCTGCTTAAATAAACCATAGTGCTTAGATACCCACACTGAAGGGGAACATCATCCACCTGTCTGCCTTTATTCATCCACGTCTCAAGACTGTTTATCCTGCTTATATACAATAGAAACAACCAAGCGAGTGATTTCTATAATAGAGAAAGAGAAAGAAAAAAGACAGAGATGAATAATAGATAAATAAAAATAAAAAATAAAATGTAATAAAAAATCAGTCAGAATACAAGAGGTCAGTCAGGAAATAAGGTACATAGATATCATACAAATGCATCGGTATCATTTCATTTATAAATGCCTAAAAAAGAGGAATCGGTTTTAAGAAACAACATTTGTGTGTAAAGTACTTTTCCCAAATTATGAGATCACTGTTACCAAATTCTACTTTTTGTCTCCATGAGGTGGGAAAATAGGAAGAAAGTGACCCGGGATGTGAGGACACAAGGCTTTAACTGGCGTGTGCACCAAATATTAACCTTAAGTGATTGTTAAAGCTTTATGTTGTTAAACCTATAATCTATAAATGCATGTATTATTTATTATTATAAAGGATATGAGGGAAAAGCAGGTGTGGGGTGAGAAGAGAGGATCCATTGTTGCTTGTTCCCTGTACTGTACCTAAACAAAAAAATAATATACAGGAATAAGTGGAACTAGATCATTGGATTACAAACTCCTTTTGTGTAAACTGGGTAAAGCAAGAACCAAAGTTCGAAAAGTCAGATTCTTCAATGACATCAAACAGCTTTATGAGCTGCTGACTAATACTTAAAGTGTGTGTTTTTCACATGGAGGCACACCCACTGACCCTGTCGAGAAGATATATTCTGTGACTTTGTGATATGTACAGTGGGATTACAGTGGCTTCAGTAGGCTTGGTATCGTTTACAGTTGTCCCTTTGTCTTGTTTCCCACACAGGATTGAGTAAGGACACCCCTCCACCTGAACCTGATCTGCCTGAGGTGCCGACACGTGGACCTCCACGTTCTCAGCCTGATGGTGAGAGACGGGAGGGATCAGCATGTTTGAAGTATATGAAATGAATGAAGTCTTGGATCAGGTAAACATTTCTCTTAATTCATAGGCGACTTCAGCGGCTGGACCACGAGCACGGAAATCCTCCCCTATGATACCAGTGGCATCCCAGAAGGTGCTATGATCTGCCAACTGCCTCAATACAGGTGTGTGTGTGTGTGTGTGTGTGTGTGTGTGTGTGTGTGTGTGTGTGTGTGTGCGTGTGTGTGTGTGTGTGTGCGCGCATGTGTGTGCGTGTGTGTGTTTAATTCCAAATAATGAATATGTGGTAAATGTGTCTCCCTGGTCTGCTCTCTTGTCCTCAGCTGGTTCTCCATGGAGCAGGTTGTGGACCTGAAGGCAGAGGGACTGTGGCAAGAGCTGCTGGATGGTTTTCAGCCTGAAATTGTCATCCAAGACTGGTGGGTTAATAAGCACCACCAGCCACCTCACCCACCCATGCTAGATTAGATATCTTCTGGTAGTATCAGCTTGGTTGGCACACACGTATGACACCGTACGGTACAGGTTTCGCAGCCTGTCAATTTCATTTATATAGCCGTATATCACAAACCATGAATTTGCCTCAGGGGGCTGTGCAGTTTGTGTGTCACCCTCGGATCTTTGGCCCTCGATTTGCATTAAACAAACCTTTAATGGGGAAAAAACGGAAGAAATACCCAACCCATGTGCTAGAATGAAACATTAGCCTTGTAGGTTTCTGCAAACCACAGATATGTTAAATATCAACATTTCGAACACTGCAACCCATTCTGTGCTTGTCACAGTTTTAAACACATGGTTAACAAAACTATTCCTGTTACTAAGGTTTAGGCATACAAACAACTGTGTCCGTGCATGTGCGTGTACATGTGTTTTACAATTATCCAAATGTATCCACTGTTTGGTAGGACTTTATTTTACAGGTCCAAATATTTACCCAAAATGCCATACCAATTTCTGAGGAAATTACTTTGAAATGCGGTGTAAATTAGGAAGTTTGAATTTCCTTCAAAGAAAGGCTCCTGTTCAAACCCAGCAGTGGTAATTATTATTAATTACCTTATCAACCTTGCTTATTAAACTAAGTTCTTCATATACAGTGAATTGAAGATCAAAATTAGAGAACAAAGTAATAATTCTTGATTTTTTTATTATTATTATTTATTTATTATTTTTACTGTCCATAATTTGATAGAATATCCTCTGTGGCTGTACCACTGCTGTACTAGCATGTTTTTTTTAAATAACCAAGGCACTTAAACGAAAACCTTTATTTTGTGAAAAAAAACTTAAACTTAGAGAACACTTTCAGATCCCTCCTAGTTATTGGTGTTAATCTGGCACCTGGTGACAATCTACTTAAGTGTTGGACACACCCTATTTATCTGCAGCTCTCCTGGTTACTTTGTAAGATCGAAGCTGTTTTAAGGAGACTGAAACCCTGAGACAGGGTAAACAAATGTTTCTGTGAACCTCCTTTAGCAACTTGCAACACCTTCCCGGTAATTGTCTCCCAACCAGCTGCAATTTTTATGCAAGACAATGTCCCCTGTCACACTGGAAAACAAAGTAATGTGTAATAAACCCACTCCAGTTAGTGAAGTGTGGAAGAGAGTGAGTCAGAATGGACCAAGATCAAAGCAGAGCAGTGTGAGAAACTAGTGATGTCCTGTGGGTGCAGATGTGCTGAAGTCATTCAAAGCTGTGGCCTCTACACTTCCTGTTCATTTTTCAATCCTAGAGAAGAAAACATTGTTGAAATCTTCTCTTCTGACACAATCAACACTGTTCTCTAAGTTTGATCACTGCTTTTTTTCACTAAATAAAGGTTTTTGTTGAAGTGCCTTGGTTATTTAAAAAACATGCTAGTACAGCAGTGGTATAGCCACAGAGGATATTCTATCAAATTCTGAACAATAAAAAATAGTAATATTTAAGAAGTAAGTAATTTAAGTATTTTTTTAAATATAAAAATATACAGTGCATACATAACGTACATACAAGTGCATGATAAAGTATTTATTAACCCTAACAAGGGATCGTTCTCGCTTTAAAAAAAAAGAATTTTTCAGAATGAATCAAGAATGAATACTTTATTCTCTAATTTTGATCTCCACTGTATTTTGAAATGGATTGTTTGCGTGGCTGACCTGCTGTGCCGTGACTAAAATAATCTCAAGGTTAAACAAATAATTCTCTGGAATTAACCCATGTGAAGTGTACAGAACACTGCCTCTATTCTGCGGTATATCAATACCACATAACAAGTTATAAGCATGAGTGAGTATATTAAGTTATTTCCAGGAAACATCTTGGTAGTTAGTAAATTGCCCGTTAACTGTAAAATAAATTGTTGTCCCCTTCTCACCATCTGTCAACTCATGAACACTTACAGTACACCATAAATGTTGAATTATCTGTCATTTTGTCAGGTATGAGGAGAGTCAGCTGCATGAGTCCATTTACCAGATGCATGTGAAGTTACTGGGTGCTGACAAAAAAACAGTGATCGCAGAGCACACTGTCAACCCCACGGAGGACTGCAGCACTTACTCGCACACCTGGAAGGAGGTGAGTCCCCTGACAGAGAGGTAGCACGCTGCCTGTATTGGAGCTGTTTCATTCAATGTCTTTCTGTTGGCCTGCAGGTGTCACACGTGTTCTCTGGCTATGGGCCTGGGGTGAGATTCGTCCACTTCCAGCACCGACTGAAGAACAACTTCATGAATGAGTTCTACACCACTCAGTTCACCGGCAGCTCAGTGACTGTGAGACCAACCAAAACCAGCTCCTAGGCTCAACCCTGTACCGAGAGCTGCAACGCAGACATACAGTAGTTGCTAGCAAACCAATATAATCAACCAAACACCAAGAAATATCTGCTTTTTGAATAATTATTATAGGCTAGACACATTACAGTGTCATCAAGCCTTTGATTAGCTTTTTTATGCTGATTGTTGGGGTATATATTTAGATACATGTTTTAATTTTGCATTTGCTTTAACGGTATTTTCAAAATAAAAGGGGGAAAGGCAATTTGTTTTATACTCTATGAAATTATACACTTGTCTGTGCAATAATAAATCACAATTTTCTTATTTCACTTTGTTTTCTTTTTATCAGTGAAACTTAACACCCTATCTATGCTCTATCAAACATGTTTCTGTTTCTTCTGTCTGTATTGTAAATGGTGGGTTATTGAGTGAATCACAGTTTTTGGTAGTGTGGGGAATGATCCTGTCATGGTGAAGGGTGAATTTCAGCCCCTTCCCGCAGGGTCCATACATGTTGAACAAACCTGTATAAAACAGTTTTGTTCCCATTGCAGTCATCCATATGAATGAGGTGTTACTGCATAGTAGATAATACCGACCCTGTTTTGAGGCTGGAGCACTGTATTGTTTGTGTTTTTCTGATGATGGGTGCCTTTTCTTTTCTACATTTATTGCAAACCAAATGTATCTAATGGTACAAATAAATAGCTGGAACCTGAACTTGAACCTGTCCTGAATGACCCAAAACTCATGAATCAAGAGAAAATAGGACTGCTCTGCTTAAGGAATTAGACTACTTATTTAGTAAAATATTAATCTTATGAGTTATAATTTCTTCATAAGCTATTATTTGACTGAAAAATATTACATTAGTTATCAAAAGATCCCACAGAATAGCCTAAATATGTGTGAATTGGATAAAGAGTCCAGAGAGGACATTTGACTCTTTCCCAATTTACCAATGCCATTGTCTTGTTCATGTTAATGAAGGCTCTGACTTATTAGTGGGATCACTTTAGTGTTGGTCATAACTTTAAAAAGGCCATAGGACAGACCTGTTTATGTGTTCTAGTCAAACAGCAATATTAGGCTTTATTTATGAACACTGAACTAAGCTGAAACAAACCCCAGTGGATGAACAGACATGATGCATTCAGACACATCTCAGTCCTGTCACTGTGGACTGCCACCAGTCGAAACACGGCCAATGTCAGACTTGGTCATCATCATATTTTTTCTTTATTTGCACGTTTAACAAATATAGTACAAACATAAAACAGTAAGGCATCGTACTAGACAAAGATAAGAATGTATGTGAAGACAGTCACTTCTTTCAATAAACAATACACTTCACATTAGAATGACATGACATAAGTAAGAGTACTTGGATACTTAATAAGATACAGAGGCACAGAGAAAATTACAGTGGCCCTGAAGTGCAAATCACAACAGAAAATAGAAAAACGCAACAGCAAATCATAAAACAAAGTGCCAAAACAAAATGCCAAATAAGAAAACAAAACGCCAAATAAGAAAACAAAACACCAAATAAAAAAACAAAACGCCAAATAAGAAAACAAAACGCCAAATAAGAAAACAAAACACCAAATAAAAAAACAAAACGCCAAATAAGAAAACAAAACGCCAAATCATAAATCAAAACGCCAAATAAAAAAACAAAACGCACAATTAGAAAACAAAACGCCAAATCATAAATCAAAACGCCAAATAAAAAAACAAAACGCCAAATCATAAAACAAAACGCCAAATCATAAAACAAAACGCCAAATAAGAAAACAAAACGCCAAATCATAAAACAAAACGTCAAATCATAAAACAAAACGCCAAATCATAAAACAAAATGCCAAATAAAAAAACTAAACGCCAAATCATAAAACAAAGCGCCAAATCATAAAACAAAACGCCAAATAAAAAAACTAAACGCCAAATAAGAAAACAAAACGCCAAATAAGAAAACAAAACGCCAAATAAGAAAACAAAACGCCAAATAAAAAAACAAACGCCAAATAAAAAAACTAAACGCCAAATAAGAAAACAAAACGCCAAATAAGAAAACAAAACGCCAAATACAAAAAACTAAACGCCAAATAAGAAAACAAAACGCCAAATAAGAAAAACAATACGCCAAATAAGAAAACAAAACGCCAAATAAGAAAACAAAACGCCAAATCATAAAAAACACTAAATAAGAAAACAAAACGCCAAATAAGAAAACAAAACGCCAAATCATAAAAAAACACCAAATCATAAAAAAACACCAAATCATAAAAAAACACCAAATAAGAAAACAAAACGTCAAATCATAAAACAAAACGCCAAATCATAAAACAAAATGCCAAATAAAAAAACTAAACGCCAAATCATAAAACAAAGCGCCAAATCATAAAACAAAACGCCAAATAAGAAAACAAAACGCCAAATAAAAAAACTAACTCCAAATAAGAAAACAAAACGCCAAATAAGAAAACAAAACGCCAAATAAAAAAACAAAACGCCAAATAAGAAAACAAAACGCCAAATAAGAAAACAAAACGCCAAATAAGAAAACTAAACGCCAAATAAAAAATCAAAACGCCAAATAAGAAAACAAAACGCCAAATCATAAAAAACACCAAATAAGAAAACAAAACGCCAAATAAGAAAACAAAATGCCAATTAAGAAAACAAAATGCCAAATAAGAAAACAAAATGCCAAATAAGAAAACAAAACGCCAAATAAGAAAACAAAATGCCAATTAAGAAAACAAAATGCCAAATAAGAAAACAAAACGCCAAATAAGAAAACAAAATGCCAATTAAGAAAACAAAATGCCAAATAAGAAAACAAAACGCCAAATAAGAAAACAAAATGCCAATTAAGAAAACAAAATGCCAAATAAGAAAACAAAACGCCAAATAAGAAAACAAAACGCCAAATAAAAAAACTAAACGCCAAATAAGAAAACAAAACGCCAAATAAGAAAACAAAACGCCAAATAAAAAAACAAAACGCCAAATAAGAAAACAAAACGCCAAATAAGAAAACAAAACGCCAAATAAGAAAACTAAACGCCAAATAAAAAATCAAAACGCCAAATAAGAAAACTAAACGCCAAATAAGAAAACAAAACGCCAAATCATAAAAAACACCAAATAAGAAAACAAAACGCCAAATAAGAAAACAAAATGCCAATTAAGAAAACAAAATGCCAAATAAGAAAACAAAATGCCAAATAAGAAAACAAAACGCCAAATAAAAAAACAAAATGCCAAATAAGAAAACAAAATGCCAAATAAGAAAACAAAACGCCAAATAAGAAAACAAAACGCCAAATAAGAAAACAAAACGCCAAATAAGAAAACAAAACGCCAAATCATAAAAAACACCAAATAAGAAAACAAAACGCCAAATAAGAAAACAAAACGCCAAATAAGAAAACAAAACGCCAAATCATAAAAAACACCAAATAAGAAAACAAAACGCCAAATAAGAAAACTAAAAGCCAAATAAGAAAACAAAACACCAAATAGGAAAGCACTTTACATTTTTTTGATTGCTTTGACCTGGTTGAAGAAACTGGTGACCTCTCAGTCTTCATCATCACTCTCTCAGCAGAGCAAAAGACACCTCTTGCAAATGAGTTAACCCATTGTCATTGTTTTGACACATTTCCCACTGCATCCTTTTGCAAATCAGTTAACGCAGATGTCATTCAAGCAGTCCAAACTCCACTGCTTTAGCTGTGGTAACCAAACAGAACATATATGTCCCAATCTCTTAGACACTTCTTGACCAGTTTGAAATCACTGAAGCACCTGTTTGACACGGCTTCACACAACTTTTCAATTTGCAATCAGTCTGCAGGCTTAAAAGGTGCCATGTTGTGCGTTGTAACTTGCAAGCAAGGCTGGATCAGGCATGCAAGAAGATTTTTCCCTAGGTGCATCGCAAGAGAAAATATTGAGTGCGATGTAGATGAGGCCATGTGGCCCATTCGTCAAGAGAGAATTGACTAGAAGAGATTTTTTCTTTATTGTACAGAATTTTTATTTTTATTTTCCTTATGTCTTACACAGTGTTGGAATTTACTGTATTTTTTCTTTCATACTATATATGTGGTTTCATTTCTTAGCCACAATCTCAAAAAAAAGAAAGAATACTGCATTCAATAAAATTTGAAAAATCATTGTATATGCTTCTGGATCTATTTTTTGCAAGAAAGCAAATTGGCACTGATATGTAAGCTGCTGACCAGTAACGCAGCACTGATTCACATTGAGAGCTGAATGTTGTATTTTGATGCCCCTTGACAAATCCGAAATAAAAAGGTCACTATCAGTAGTGGAGACATGACGGGCTTGGCAGTGACCACATGAGGCATCTCAGTCCACTCGCCACACAACCGCATCAGCTTTGCACTTGCGCACTTTCCCATACGCGTGCCGCCTTCAGGTGCTCGCAAAAACTCGGACGAGAAGATAAACAGGCTGCAACACAAACCATTTATAGCGAACAGTATCTTGCTACTAGAACAAAAGCTAGATGCGGTTTGACGCTTATTTTCAGAAGATACACATATTTTTTGTTATTATATCCGATTACAAGCATTTCAATCAGCTTCAACAAGTGACGTTTACAACTTCGCCCATGTAGGAACTTCGGAGGAGACCCTGAACGCAGCACGCCATCCTCCTCGTGGGCTCGCAGCATCACCGCCGACAGTTAACGGCAATGTGAGTTAACGGGAAAGTTCAGTCTGTGAGTCGAGCTGTGTGTGTCGACACCGGGATAGTTTCACCAGGCGTGTGTTCCCAGACTTCCAGAAGCGATGCCAGCCCGCGGCGGAGCTGTGCCATAAAGCCGAAGGTAAGAGCGGAGGGGCAGGGTGGAGGAGCAGGTGCGGGCGGAGGATTAACGGCATTTTGGGGCACCGCTAAAGGCTACGCCCTCGTGACCCGTCAGTAGTTTTATCTACTGTAAAGTTATGAATTCAGCAAAGAACTACTTATTGTCAGCGGTATGAAGTCAGTAAAACAAGGGACATAAGTACAAACAGTGTAATACAAATCTTAGTGTGTAGAACTGGTCGTTTTACCGGGGAACAGTTGGATACCCCCACTGTGCTCTTAAAGTGGCCACAACAGGAAAACACACAGGTCAGAGTTCACCTGCAGCTGGCTCAACTGACAAACATGTGGAACAAAGTGTGACCAAAATATTCACATCACCACATCACAATTTTCATCCGGTTACAATATTGTATTGATTCTTTGGATCAGTATACAATATTTCCTGATAGGGTGTATATATATTTATATCATTTGGTTCAATTGGAAGATGATCTATTATGATATTAAATTGTCGCCCAGCCCTAGATGATATGTATGTATGTCCATTTAAGACAATCAGTTACATTTATATTAGCACACAAAGATTAACTGAAATAGGATTATACAGTTTTGTTACTGGGCTCTTCCACACATCTAAATTTTAGACAAAATATTATTTTTAATAAAAATAATAAATATAAAGTGGGCGTTTCAAAATAAGGTGCATCTTAAAGATGATCAAATGTATCGATATTTTCACTTTACATCGATGATATTGGATCGTGATCATTGTATCAATATATGGATCCAGATCGATGTATCGTTAATAGACCATATAGCAGTCTATGTACGTCCACCATTATATTTTCTCACGTGGATCAACACTGGAAACTGTATTTATCAGTAATGGAACCATTTGTTGACGCTAGAAAACCCTGTCTGGGATATGGGAGGATAGCTCTACGTACTTGAACGCCCTGCTTGGTTGTTCTGTTTAACAGCAGCATTTTCTGCAGCCAGTTCCTTCTGGTTAAAAGAAGACATTTAAAGTGGATGGCCACTTTTCAGTCAAGTGTGTATGAATGTTTGTGTGTTCCTGCTGGACACTAGAAGGTCCCATCGATTTTAGTCTGAGAGATCACTCGGCTTTCTCCCTGACATTTTCTAATAAGGGCTGAACTTCAGAGCTGACATTTATAAAAGCATCATTCATTTAGCAGATTGGCTACCGCATACGGTGTCCCACTGGCCCATCTCTTGTGTCCACCGCAGTGCTGTCTGCCCACACGCATGTTAAGAGTTGGTGATGTGTGAGAGATGAGGCGTTGACTGCAGATACACCCCCAGTGCCAATCCATTATATTTGATTAGGCACATGATATATCACTTTTCAGATATGCATCCAAAAAGGCACTATGATCACTCTCAGTCTTTTTTACTCCTTTGTGACACTGTTCTCTCAATATCTTGAAAATGTTACTTTTTTCACATATGTGGTGTTTAAAATTGGCTTACAATGAACTTTGGGTCAATTCAGCACCACAGAACAGGTAAATATTTAAACTGGCTGTATTTGAGATAATTCAACATGATAACGGCAACAGCAATAGAAAGTGGATATTACAACACATTAAGAGAGTCTGTGTTACACTACTACAGAATGAATTTTGTTGGCTATTAACACATAGAGCTGAATTATCGCTGGATTAATTGATTAGTCAGCAATTAATCAGCAACTATTTTGATGGTTGATTGATTTTTTGTAAATCTGTGTAAATCTGTAATGTAATGTAAGTTTTTAAAAAGAGCACAAGTTATTTTTTAGTGTTCATAATTTCATAGAATATCCTCTGTGTCAATACCACTGCTGTACTAGCATGTTTTTTTCAATAACCAAGGCACTTCAACAAAGAAAAAAATATTATTATAACCTTTTTTATTGTTTTCATATTCTTCCATTCTTCTTCAGTCTCTTCCACAGTTCACTAACTGTAGTGGGTTTCTTATGACTCTGCTCATTTCATTGTTCAATATTCTCAGCTCTAAGGAACTGCTTCACCTGTGTCAAGGTGTGACACATAATGTTTCCATCAGACCCAAATAAAGTGAACGTCCCCTCATCACTGAAGTCACCCTGAACCAGTTCTCCTCTGTCCACACAACATGCTCCTCAGCAAAGGCACGTCTAGCCTTTTTATTCTTTCTGCTGATGAGAGGTTGGGTCATTGCAGAGTGGGCTTTCAGTCCAAATTGTCTTAAACGATGAGACACTGTGTGCAGAGATAGATCCTTGTCCTGTTCAGCACTGAACTGGAGACCAACTCCAGCTGCAGTGTTGAACTGATTTCCCATTGAGAGTCTTCTCATCATCCTGTCCTCTCCTGCACTTGTTTCACGTGGACGACCAGACTTTTTGAGGGACTTAAATTAATCTGTGTCCTTGTAAAGTTTCAATCTTCTTGAAATCACAGAGTGTGAACGCCCAACCTCTGTCTGATGGCTGAGAGGGTCATCCCTTTGTTCTTCATCTGGACAACCTGCTTTTGCAGGGTATGTATCCATAATAAATAGAATCATTAGTTACAGCCCTATTTACAAGTTGTTTGCAGAATAGAGCTGCAATGATTAGTGAATAAGTCGATTAGTTGTCAACTATTAAATGAAACGCCAACAATTTGAATTAAATTATTCATCTTAAATGTGAATATTCTCAGGTTTATTTCCTCCTCTATGACAGTGAAGGGAATATCTGAGTTGTGGAGAAAACAAGACATTTGAGGACGTCATCTTGGACTTTGGGAAACACTGATCCTCATTTCTCACCATTTTCTTACATTTTAAAGATCATCAACTAACCAATGAATCAAGAAAGTGATCCACAGATATAATACAATAAGAAATAATCCTTAGTTACAAGTTATTTGCAGTATGCAGTTTTTATAGGAGCGTCTTGTCTTTGACGACAGCTAAGCACAAGGAAGACGAGATATGTTGGTGTTTAGACTCTAAATCCAAGCAGTCCACCACTAAAGCTCACTGACACTTATCCTGAAATGCAACCTCCCCCCCACATATGTGACGGCTCAAGTAAACCAATGCTGCAGCATTGTATGCTGGCACCGATACGCGCGCCATAGCAGGTGCCACAGGACAAAGGGCTATACTACACCTCATGTTTCTCTCACATGTCCCCTACGATCAATCAGTAAAACTCTGACAGAAACCTTTTCATCACTTGATTGTCAAAACCTACGGATGGGTCTCTTTTACCCTGCGCGCTTAACATTGTATTTATATATATCTTAATGTAGTTCTCAGTCACAGTTCTGTTTAATTTCTGGTTATATTACATTGTTTAACAGTCCTATGACTCAAGGTTACATCAGTGTACGTAGTGTAATGGTTCGTATTTACCAGCCTCTCTGCGACTGTAAGTGTGTGTGCATATGAGCGAGTGGGAGAGGAGAGTTAGTGCCTGTGGGGGTCTGTTTTGTTTTCATTGACTCCCTAGTCTATTGTGTGTTCAGGCCTGCTGGCTGCCTCTGCACATTTTGTTAACATTTTGTTGGTCTAAACTAGATTGTAGCTCCCAATTCAAGCGGTCGCGGTGAAGAGTAAAAGGCACCACAAGAATGTTTGGAACGGAAATATTGTTTTGTGGATTGTTGACTTTTCCGTGTGATCATTTTATGTTATTGTTTAGGTTGCTCCACCATGCGATGTCAGCCAATGAATTATAAGTAACATGTCAACTTAGACTGGGTAATAAGTAGAGATTTCCTTACCTAATGAGTGACATCGGGGGAAAAACAATTGAAAGATTAGTGATTACTCATGGGGGTAGTAGTGAGAGGCACAGTAGTGCAGTTGCTTCAAAGTGTTTGTACAATTGACACCACCTCGTTGTCATATCACTCCTCACAAGCAGCAGTGTGTGTTTGTATTTTCTGTCTGTTATTGACGTTTCTGACAGTATCCTGAATATTGCATATCTGGTGTCCCTGTCTGGGTTCATACTGAAGTTGAGAATGCTGTTCCTTCTAAGGTGACAGGGCTGCCAGTGGCTGGGCAGGGTGTCTCAGGTAATGGAAACCTCAGGAGCTGCTGTCTGCTGGCTGTCAGATGTGCAGCTACCGAACCCTTTCTGTCCACCTCACCTCCGGCCCCATGCGGCCTCTCTCCGTCCACCTGCCTCTTCCTTAACAGTGAGCCCTCCTGAGGCACACGTGCAGGAAGAGTCTTAGGTGGACGTGTAATGTTTTTAGCAGAGGCAGAATGACTCAAGGGTGAGAAACAAGAGCTGGGAATAGTTAAGATGTCAAATGGATTACTTACCTAAGGGTCAAAGTGATTTGAGGAAAAGAGGGACATTGAACTCCCTAACTATCTCTGATATATCATGGGGTGTCTTCTGAAATCTCATAGCATGTAAATCATGCTTGACCCAAAATCACCCATGGTGATATGAGATCATACAATATTATGGCATATTGTTATACTGTGATATATCAAATAAAACAAATGATGCACCATATTATGCAATATAAAGTATGTTAAAAATATACTTTATTTGCAAAGAAACAGACACACACACAAACACAGACTCAGTGGCCACTATTAGCTACACCTGTAAAAAAATATATATTCTACTATTATCAAGATGATAATAGGAGGTATTAATTACCAGCCCTGTATTGTTTTCACCTTGTGGATCTGTGTGTGTGTCATCATGGTAAAATGTGGTCCTGGAGAAAGCGACTGTAGTTTTTAAGTCTATCTTTTGTCACTGCAACAACCGTGCAAGATAAAGTCAAGATCAAAAATAAAGGCTGAGTTTGAACATTTGGATCCAAGCAAGGAGGCAGGAAGTAGGGAAGGGACACTGATGTGATTTGGCCTGATTTGGCATCGACGCTGGTTTGATCCCATCATAAGGTGGCCTCTAGTGAGAGGTGTTTCTAATGTTTTTCCCATTCCATTTCCATATGTGAGAGGGTAAGAATATCAGAAACATATTTCAATATAATGCAGTAGTACATGACCGACGCTAACTACAACATCAGTAACACACACACAGAGTTGAATTAACATCTCATGGAAAGTTTAAACAAAAACAGGCCTTTATAAGCTTTGTAAAATAAAGAATAGTCCCCTAATATAATACATGCATAATAAAACAATATATCTTGTGTATCAGGCCAATATGGCTATTGTTGCAAGTTTTATAGCAGTGTCCAAAAATAAGACTGCATGTAAGGGTATGGGCCACTTAGTGGGCTATGAAGTGTGCTTTGAAAGATACCTGTCTGTTAACAACTTCACCACATACTGGTCTCATACACTCATACATGTTCATCTCTATCAAAGCAACAGGGCTGTCATCAAACATGAGACAATCATTTTAAGTCTCCAAGAGTTAATTTGCTAAGAAAAATAATGTTCTTAGAGTTCTTAAAAAGGGGCAGAAACCCCTTCTGAATAATCAGTCACATTTTTAAGTTGTTGACACCAGACAACAATGTGAACTCTTCATGTTACGGGCTGATAGAGAGTGTAGTACGCACTGTAACCAGAGGGCACAAAGACACATAAGATAGGAATTCAATTTCCAAAGTTAAGTGCTTTTAAGATCACAGTAATAGACACTGAACATTTACCATTGGACTGTACATAAAAAATGGAGCTAAACGTTGGTGACTGAAAGTAGATCACCATACTTGAGGAACTGGACAACCTGGCAGCGTGCCCGCCGTGCTGTAAACTAAGCCTTGTGCTCAGCCGAGCTTGCACTGCCGCTGACCAGATTTATGGTAACTCTGACCTAGTAAACATAGAGAGAGCAGAGACTGAGCATAACTTGGGTTATCGTTTGTCTGCACGAACTTCTCAAAAAAACAATTCATTCTGCTGGGGTACTGATTGAGCCACTGCAGTTAATGTATGCTCTGAGTGGCTTCACACAGCGTGGAGATGGTAAAGCACTATGAGGGACAGCTGCTAATGTTATAGTATAAGTTCATCCAATAGGCCACATTTTGAAAAGTTTAAGGTCTGAAATATGAAATGTACTTTTCTATTGCCATTGAAGCATTGCTAAGTCTTTGTTTTAAAGTTTGAAAACCAGGCTGCCTCTATTATAAATCTACGTTTATTGATGGATTTATAGACTTCTACTGTCAGCTTTTACTGCTAACCACATCACTAAAACCCTTTTCAGACAGCCACCCATTTTACGTGAATCTATTGGCAATTTAACGTATTGGCTGGTTGGTTGCATAATAAACTATATTGTTCTTTTATCAAAATGTTCTATGTCTGAATGACAAAAAGCCATCACTTTTACAGATAGATGAAGCCAGGATCGTTATGTATCCCATGTCTGAAAAGGGCTAATACACAGTGCGGTGAATTGTTTTAGGAAAACCATGATAAGAGGGAACAGGATGCTCAAGAACTAGCACAACTGCATAGATTGGGATATCCATCTTACTGATTTATGCTCACCAGACATGGGGTTACTGTATCTGAAATCAGAGAAAATATGATAGTTACACTGGTCAGTGACAATTAACTGATTCAATAATCCAACTCCTTTTTTAGTTATTTTTGGGTGTTTTTATAGCATAGTCATGAAAAATTAAGATATGACAGAGAGGTTTGTGGTGGAGGCTCCTTCTTGACCGACTCTTCACTGTCAAAATTTACGTGCATTCTTGCATTCAGTCCTGTATCCAGTGACGGACCTAACTTGTGTGTGTGACTTGTTTTAAACTTGTTTAAACATTGGCAGAGACTGTGCTCTGTGGAAAAGGACATGACGGTGAACTAGATAACTCTTTAACTAACCCCGGCCTGCTCTGCATGTGCTTTATTTTTAGGTCCAAGAGTTAGGGCACGTACTGTGTGCGTACAACTCTTCGTAAATACGTTGTATTTCTTCATTTGAAAAGACTGATATCAATCAGCTACAGCTTCTGATTTGAGTTCATCCATGTGACATAAAGTAATGTTAACACAATCCAGCGTTGCGTTAACATTACTTGTTTGTTTACAATTAAACCTCCACAAGATCGCTTTAATGCCGCATTAGTGGTTTGGCCCAGTTTATCCGTCTGTGTATCTGTGTGTCTGTGTGGTGCGGTGGATTATCTTACACTCTGATTCATCGGGTTCATTGATAGGCCCAGAGCAGCAAGCCAAAGCCAGTGTTACTTATTAAAGGGATGGATCTCTTTCCTTTCTTAACGTTAACTGCAAACAGAGAGACAGTCGGAAACAGAGACTAACTGCCTTGATTTTTGTGTAACTTGAACAGACGTTATTGTTCTGTAATGGATGCGTTTATACCAATCAAAGACTGAATCATCTGTATCCATGAGACCACAAGGGAAGACAAATTAATTTCCTAAAACATATGCAAGAGCCAGTCTCTTCATCCGACCTAGGAATGCACAATCCCAAATTTTCAGTGGATACCTGGGCTTGTGTTTGATCAATAAACTGTATGTCTCACTGTGTGGACGTGACTGAGGTCTTTCTTTATGTAGAAGGCAACATCAGGCTTGACTTAAACATTGCTTTTCTTATGTAAAACAAAGTGTAACAAATAAACACATAGATATACATTTACGAAATTGTTATTTATTATAATTATAATAGTAATAATAAAGAATAGAACTGAATAGATCGGCCCAATTGTCATGATACCCGTTTCATCCATTAGAGTATCGACCTGATATCTAATATCAGGATCAGATCGATCTTAAACAGCTAGCATCTTAGCTTTTCACCAACATCCAACAGTTCAGGCACATAGAAACAAAGGGAGAACAAACTATTTCAGAACAAACACAAACAGCAGAACTACAGTAGTTAACATGAACAACAATAACCAACATAGATCCATAGAAAAAGATAAGAGCACCACTTACAAAACCCAAACTTTATCATCAGAAAATCCATGTTTGTCTACTCTTTGAGACATAATCTGGGAAGTGTGGCGCAAAAATCACCATCAATTTGCCAATTTAGCAACTTTGCACCAACAGGCATCCACCAAAACTACCATATAACCCTCCCAGACATCCCCTTCATTCTCTGATGGAGCAGCGGGACAATCAGGATCCTGGGCCACAACATTGAAAAGGTGTTGTAATTTGGCAGAACGAGCTTTTGTACAAAAAATCCTGTCAGGGTCCTTGTTTGCCCTGATTTCACAAAAATGAACTCAAACTTTGCCAACAGCGGGACTATGATTAGTTGGTAATCAATCAATGCTCAGGTTTTCTTGCTGACAAACCTTAAAGGATCATCATACCTATGCATATTTGTGATAAGGATGGTTGTTATTCTTTAACAGTAAAAGTATTCTCTTTTAAATTACTAAGTGCATTTCCAGCTAAGGCCTGGTTAGCCATATCCCACTAGCAGAATTATTTCAAGCTGCTATAATCAGTATTTTAACAATGGATCAAATGATGAATGCACAGAAAATGATCAGCCGACTCTGCGTATAGTTTTAGCATCTTCCAGCTCATTGTTTTGGTTCGACGTCTGCTATCATCAACCTGCAGGCAGCAGTTTTCATTAAAAATGCTCTCTAAACCCACCGTACACAACCTGAGCAGCACCAGAGCAGTTACAGAACAGCTGTTGCACATAGTGGAGCTTTTAGCTTCTAAAGAGCCTGATATTTGTCTCAGGAGTTAATAAAGGCCCAAACAGAACTTATAGGAGAGTGAATATTGGAGCTGGACAGAAATACAGCTCCAACTGAATGCTATGTTGCTCTGTGTCTGCTGGATGAGTACACAGGCAACCGATAGCTAACACTTTAATTTGTATATTATTATTATTTTACAGACACTAGATAACTGCACTTGGTTAAGAATAATCAAATGTCTAGTCACAAGGGTAGTTTCAGGGTAGTTTATACGTTTTATATGTGTTGCTGACTTTGGGTTACAGCCTCTGAAGTAGAGCTATGATTAGGCTCACAAATTCAAGGCAAGGCCCGTCCCTACATGAACCCAAATAGTTTCTGTCTCAGCCCGACCTGAGCCTAACGGCAGGTGCAAACTGCAGTACACAGCCTGTACATTATTCATGACATTACAAAGACTATAAGGTCTGCATTTAAAAAGTACATTAAAAAAAAACACTGGGAAATTTGTGTACCCGATTCAAGCCTGAGGGAACTGGGAGAGAAAAATCAAAGCTGTGAAAGGTTTGCACACGGCTGTGAATGGCAGTGGAATCACTCAAGTGGTGTATACATTAACCTTTTTGTTTGTAGACAGCTATAGTAATGGTGTATATACTCTGAATTTTAGCATGGAGCTTTACTGGGTGACTGAGCGTTTAAGAGAAGTACAAATGGGCTGTCTGATACATGGTATGTTATTTGGTTTACCGCTGCATAGAGATTGCATCCTAGAAAGGTGATCTTTTTCAGTGTTAATATTCAAGCTACTTGGTCAGTGCAGCTTCATCCTGTGTGCATGTGTGCATGTGTGCAATGTGTGCAATGTGTGTGTGTGTGTGTGTGTGTGTGTGTGTGTGTGTGTGTGTGTGTGTGTGTGTGTGTGTGTGTGTGTGTGTGTGTGTGTGTGTGTGTGTGTGTGTGTGTGTGTGTGTGTGTGTGTGTGTGTGTGCGCGCACGCGCGCGTGCGTGCGTGCGTGCGCGCGCGCAACAGGTATTTTTCAGTTCACTGTTTCTGTATGCATTCTAAAACTACTGTAGTGTCCGTTGAAAACCACGTTCATCCAAACAACTTGACACTTGACGCCATTCTATCACAGGACATATAGAGACAAACAGAAACAGAAAACCACTCACACCTACGGGCAATTTAAAGTCATCAATTAACCTAACACGTGGGAGGAAGCTGGAGAACCCGGAGAAAACCCACACAGAACATGCAAACTCCACAGAGAAGTACCCCAGTCGACAGTGCTAGGCACCATGCCACCCCTCAGCAATACACCTTCCATGAAATAGTTGCGTCCCCTACCAATGCTAGAGTATAGAGCGCTGTAAGAATGAGTCCTAAAAAACAGAAATGAGCATTTCTACTCTTCTGGTTCCCTCATCTAAGTCAATGTTTTTTTTCTATATTTCTTTTATGGATGTTTGGTTAGATGCCTTAAATAAGGTCTGAGGTTAACACAGGCTGATGAGATTTTAGTGTTTTGTTCTACAAGATAAAATATATCTGTAAATACCCCACTCGTGAATGAGACAACAAACATCATTACACTGTACAAGTGAAATCAGTTGAAAGTCATAATCCATAAGATTTGAGATATCTTGTTTCTAGCGGCCTCTTTGGCAGTAAGAAGTATTTGCAGGTGAGCCTGTTCTTTCACAGCCTCCATCTTGTCCCGTTCATGGTCACTATTTGTGTTGACAGTTTTCTTAAATTTTTAATTTTTTGCTCTTTTGTAAACTTTTTTGAAACATATTCACCTCTCTACTTCCAGTCCGTCCCCTATATGTTACCCTCTTCAATACACACACATACACACACACACACACACGCTCATATTAAACTTCTGTCCTTACTACAAGCCTGTCTAAAGTTGCTTCCCAATTTCCGATTACAAGTGAACGCAGCATAACTGTCAGTGACGATCTGGGCCGACAGACCAACGTCTGTCAGCAGCGTCACTAACATGGAGACTTATTTACATCTAGAGAGGGAATTTCTCCACAGACACGGATATTGGAAAACTCAGCAAAAAGTCAACAGGTGCTTTCATTAGTGGGTCACATGATCAGTCACCATTGTTTAACTCACTCTGTGATAGATAGGAGCTTAAAAGACGGAGTACAACTTTAAAGCCTAGTGTTAGCTTTTTACCTCTGGTGATTGCACTTCAAACTTCATAAAAGTGGTGTTCCTGTGACCACGTCTGACATGGGTTGTTGTGAGGGATAGTGGGAGTTTTTTATTTTTAAATTTTTTTTGGTTTCTGTCCCTGTTTTTCACTTTAAAGCAAACGCGTTGACACTGTACAACTGTTGTACTTTTTCTTGTTTACTTGTCTGCAAAACTCAATAACACATTTTGTTTTGTTCATTTGTGAAGATTATCTTGCTGAAAAAAAAATAAAAAATTGTGAGCATCATTATGTTTTGTGTGCCACAGAGCTTATTTCCTGCAGTAATCCAAAATAATGCTAACAGCTAGCTATTTGGAACCATTCATGGGAACGAAGGCATTTATTCTCAAACTTCACAGATCTTATAATGTATGCATAATAACAAATAAAAACAATGTATGGTTGATCATAGGTAATGGAGAAAAAATTGGTTTTAAGCCTGGATTTAAAAACCTCGACAGAGCCGGTAGTTTGTTTAATAAAAGTGGAGCACGGTGAGAGAAGGCTAAATCTAACCAAAGGTGAAACCAAGTGGATTCATTTAGAGGTGGTCAAACTGATCTGATAAAGGGTCGCTGTGGCTGCAGGTTTTCATTCCAACCAAGCAAGAACACACCAACAAATCAACTTTGTGAAGGCGATTCAGTTGGTTGGGTAAGCTTGATTGGAATGAAAACCTGCAGCCACAGCGGCCCTTTACTGGATCAGTTGGACACACCTGATTTAGAGTGTCCAGATTACACTGCAGACCAGTTGATTGTTTAATTTTTTGTGAAAATATCCAATGCACGCTGCCTGCTTGACTGTTATTGAGGAACAGTTGGTGAACCAGTTAATCCAAATACTTCAGGCAACAAAAGTCCATCTGCTTGTCTGACAGAGATATGTCAGCCACAGGTTCATTGGTTATAAAGTGGGATTACCAGTAGTGAAGGAGATTATCGTAAATCACTGAGTATTCTTTGTAGTTAAACATCTGCAGACAAGTTGTATTTGCAGTCAGGGTACAGGAAATATTCAACTGTTAAAGGCGCTAGCTCCGTTTTTTGCCTGCACTCCTATCAGTGTAAAATAACCCCCAGGCAATCACTTATCGATGGTGGTGACAGATAGTGGACGTGTCAAAGGAAGTAAGGGGAGATGAGCTGTCACCCAGCTCAACGTTGCTGTGTGCTTAGAGGACAAGGAGACCACAGACCTGTCCGCACCCCACAACCTCCGTCTCCACACATACCACAGGCTTGTATCAAGAGGGGTATTTTCACTCCCTGTGTACTTTTAACATGAACATGTGTGAATTTTAAAGGGTTTTTATCCTTTTTTGAAGCCCTATCCGTAACAGTTACACTACAGGGAAGTAGATGAACACTTTTAACTATTAAATATCACCATGACACTTTACCAGTTGATTTTTTTACATAAAGACAATTCTATTTTGTATTGTAAGTTTTCTGAAATGTTATGTCTAAATATACAAATGAGCCATATCTTATGAAAGATGTGCTATTTTGCATACATTATAAATAAAGTCAGGTTCAAAATTCTTGTTTCATTTTGTTGACGTATTAGAGTCGAGGATTTTTACAGAGGAACATTTGGATACCACCGTTTATCACTCCATAAATCAGGAAATACGGTCAACAGCAATTTAAAAAAATCAATGTTCGCCATGTTTTTAGGAAAAAAGTGTTGTATAAATCTGGCTATTAATGTTAAATGAACAAACCTTCAGAATATAGATAGCAATGATTTCTGGCTCACAGTGAAAATAAACTCGTTTTGAGAAAAGAGAGTTCAAAGACATGTATCGTAAAATGCCATACATTTTGAACAGACACTTGGCCAGTTGATTAGCGACATTAAGACAGCTATTTGTTCTTGAAATTCTTTTGAAATGTTATCTTTAAATATGCAAATGAGGCATTATCCAATTCTAAGTTGTAAAAGACAAATGTTGTACAATAAGCAGCTATATGTGTTTTCAGTTGTTTCTGTGACCAGTAAACATTGTCCCTGGAGCAGAATACCAGGGAGGAATGCTCGGGTCCATTTAGGTGAGGGCAGGGACATGGGCATAATCTGCCCATGTATCTGTATGTATGCAGTATATGTGTAAGTTTGTTTTTACTCAACGTCTTCATGGAAATGCCGCTCTGTCCAGCTGATAAATCCACCAGGCTCCTCTTCTCAATTGTGTTTACAGAACTGCTTATAGGTGATATCAAAGGAAAAGATATCCATCTATATTTAGATGAATGCATCAATCAATAATGCATCCAGCTCCTCCAGCACTGGCTTCTTGATTATTTAGCACTCGTATTGCCCTCTATGGCTCAGCAGTATTCTATACATCATCTGCAGGGAAAATGCACCACTTAAAACAAATGTGCTTTTGGACCTGAAGCATGCTGCTTAAGATGTGAAAGACTCCTGCAACTGACAGGATATAAGGAAAGTGTCCTGTTCCTGTAGCCAATATTATATAACCACTGAACATTTGGTTCAACACTTTTTGTTTGGGTGTTGTGTTGTGAGTGTATCTTGTGTATGGAGTGCATATTGCTGTGTTTAAAGTGTTAACTGTTATGGTAAAAACAAGCAATATCATAATATTTTACTGGAGCCATAATATAAGAGTTACTATATTACTATAACTATTCTGCCTGCCACATCACCCACACCACTGTTATTTGTGCACTATTGTTGTCCAAAAACCAACATTGAGGAAGTTATTTTTGGTAAGCCTACCCCCCTTCAGCACCCGCTGGTGTAAGGTGGCCCTCTGTCTGAGGTCGTGGTAACCATAGCAGGCCTTGGAAAGTGAAACTGGATGCGGCGGACTCTCTGTGCTGTGTTTCTGAATCACAACTCCATAATGAGCTGGCAGAGCTCAGGCTGCATCAAAGATGCAGCACCCCAGTATCTGTTTCAACTCACGCTGCACAATAGTGCGATGTCACCTGTGCAGGTGTGTGTGTGTGTGTGTGTTGGGGGGGGGGGGGGGGGGGGCTGAAAGCTTTCTACGACCGTGCTGTACTCACACCCATGCATCCTGTAAACTGCCTGCTACACTCTAACACGTGTCTGCTTGGCTGATGTCTGTGCTTTGACATTATTAAGCCTTCCTTTTACTCTTATTTTTAAAAGTAAGATGATACTTTAGAAATGTAAGCATCAACACATGCTGTGTTCAGGTTATATAAACACTCTTTGTGTCTTAGCTGTGGTTAGTGTTTTTTCAAAGTCAAAACACAGTGTTGCAGTATGGAATGCTGTAAAAACAACTAATGTCATTAAGATGTGTATTTGAAAGCAGAATACTTGGTAACAACCCAACTAAGTGAGTAGCTATGACCTGTAAGGGTAAATAAATAACACACACAGGCTTTACTCATACAACTTACCAGTGATAGGTATCAATGAAGACAGTGACAGCTTATGGTTAGCTTAATTAGTAATGATTTAGAGAATAAGGAAAGTAGGTCATTAAAAGCAATCACTAACAACCATTTTGAGAAACCGGCAACCAATTGTCATCGGTGGCAACCACTTTTTAATATACAGTATGAATAGTTGGGACAGCAATGTGAACCCAAAGATGAATCATTTTAAATATTTGTTAGTGATATTTAAAGATTGCTGTTACAGTCAGAAACAAAACCAGACAACACTGCACGTGACAATGCTGCATGTTTTAGAGACAATGGCGAAGCAAATTAAGTTGTTTGACTGTGGATATTACTTAGAGAAAAGCAATTGCCAACATGGCAACCATTTTGAAAAGTTAGTGTGGAGCATTGTTTTATGATTTAAATTTCAGATTCAGATTGCAGTCCGTGTAGAGGCAATACTCTGTGTATTAAAACACAACATACAAATAATACTTTTCTCTGCTTCATCTTCAGACTAGTTTACATAAAGAAACCAGAATTTTACCTCAGATTTCCTTTCACATTCACACAAAGATGTCGACACTTCGCTGAAAGCCTGAGCCGCAAATGAGCGCTTAGTCATCCTCAGAGCCAGGGTTCAGTCATTAGTGCCACAGAAGGATAACCACTGGAGCTGCCTGCTTGGCTGACAACCTGGCTTTAGTTTCTCCGAAGTCCTTTTGATATACTGTTACCATTATTCTGTCGGGTCAGTTTACTTTTAATTGCTACAAACAAGCATTTGTGTCGGTGGCTATGGTAAAAACCAAAGCAAGACATCCCTGAAACAGTGTGCATGGGTGTGTCAGTGTGTGGCTCACCTGCACACGGTTATCATGCAGGAAGGAAGAGAGTTTTGGCAAGTGTTAGTAATGCAGATTTGATCTCAAACGAGTCAAAAAACTGTTGCTCTGCTGTACGGTCTACAGGGTGGAGTTAAGGTGTTGTGAATAGGACCTGCAGAGTTGTTTTACAGCGACATCCATGGTTTTGGTGTATTTTCACACACAATGCTGCAGTGGTGCAAATAAAAATAGATTCCTGTTAGCAGGGGCAGTTCGATATCACATTGGTTCTTGGAAAAGCTTCACTTCAAAGGCTCTTGTGAGTAAAGGTCACTTTTACAGTAGCTTTCTTTTAAGTTGAGAATCCTTTAAATGTGTTGTTATGAAATGTCATTGTGTATTTCAGTGTTGTTTTTATATATTACATCATCATACATCATAGCTGTTTGATCAGGGGAAGCGTTTCTTACATATAATATTTAATGACAAAGTACTTAGGATCAAATGTTAAGGTTGCATGTAAACATATAGAAATAATAATAATCTTTACCATGTTCTAGGACTGCTCGATTGTGGGAAAATCATAATCACGATTATTTATGTCAATATTGAATTCACAGGTATTTAACACATTACTCTGGAAATATCACACATTTATTATAACGTTAAACTTGTGGATGGTGTTGAACTAAAAAACAAAATAAAAAATCAATTTTAAAATAGATACTTTATATTTGAATGAATAACTGATCAATAAAAAATGTGTGGCAGTGCCCTGCCCCATCTTACTGAAAACGCCTAAACACATACACCCATTCTGGTAAAGTACGTTCAACATATTTCAGTAACTCACATGCTGGATTCATAACACATGACAAAACTTGCAATAATTGTTTTAATCTGGATTATTTTGTTTTTAGAATCGTTGAAAGCCAATATTGTAATTGAAAACACAAGTTCACCATATTCAATATTAGTTAATTAGCACTTCTTTTAGCACAAAGTGCTGAGTGGGGCTGGGTTTTCACAAGATTCACAAGATCCAGATTCAACTTTATTTCCAATTTGATTCTTTTCAGTATCGATTTGATTAGAAAATCAGTTTTGCTTGGATATGACAGAGATTCTCCCATTATTAATGCTGAATTGTACAAGTAGTGCACTATTAAAAATATAAATGTGTACACTAAGAATGGACTCCAAAGCAGTTAAATTAATGTGCTTTAAATTGAACATGAACACACTACAGAGGTCAATACAGGTCTGAGGTCAACAAAATGTAACTCTAACTTTGGAGCATTATTTCACCCCCTTCCTGACAAGCTGGCATGAACTAATGAATACCCTAAGTCTTAACGTTTCACATAAAATAATTTATTCTGCATTTTATGAATCAATACTGATTCCTACTACTGAGGCTGATGAGAATTTCATTAGTTTTTAGGTAATTATTTATTATTATTATTATTAAAGAGGAAGTCCAACCAACAGACAGACAAAGTGTGAGCCAACACATGGTTACAAGCGTTATCATTAATGCTCTTGATAGTGGACTACTTCCCACGGGCTGTTTTGCAGCCAGTATCACAGCTGATCAAGCAGCTAATTGTACTGTAAAGATTTTCCTGATTCATTTTAATGTTGGTTCCTGTATAAAATGAAAAGATTCTTTAGACAGACACAAGGTGAACTACCATGTACTGTAAATCTGTTACCTCTGTTTCCCCAGGAGAGTCCTCTGACCCAGCGTCTCCCCCAGTGACCCCCAGGCCCCTCTTTACTCAGGGAAATCATGGGACCCCTCCCGGTTCGCCCTTCCCCACTCCTCTTCCTCCTCCTCTCCTTCCTCCTCCTGGCCCACCCCAGTTCCTCCATCAGGCCCCAGGTTGTGGAGCGAGCATCTGCCCCCGAGCAACCCCAGTCCTCTGGTAACACTACAGGGTCTGGCAAACGGACATGTCCGGGCATTGTGGTGTGTAAACCCGGTATCCTGCTGCCAGTGTGGCTGCCACTCAACCCTCCACTGGGGGAGCAGGCAGGGAGATCTATTATCTACTTCCTCTGTCTCATGTACATCTTCCTGGGTGTGTCCATCATCGCGGATCGCTTCATGGCATCCATAGAAGTCATCACTTCTCAGGTATTGCTGAACTTCACATTTATAAGTAAACCTTGATTTGATACACAACTTTGCCACTACATTCTTACTTTGTTGATGACGAACAGCGTTCCAGCCAAATTCTGCTCTGCGGCTTTCCCACAGTGGCTGCTGGTCAGCAAGACACATATCGGCTGATTTGTTTTCTTTTGTATAACTGGGCCTTTATAGATCCAATTCTACCGTCAGGATTACATAAATATAAAAAGAGTTTAATGTCATCATGCTTTGATTACTACAGGGTTTGCTTGGCCCCCCAAAATAATGTTATGTATAAAATTATATGAAGGAATAAGAATGTATGAAACAGCTGCAGCATGTTAAACTGCAACGTACAGCAGTTAACTAAAAAAGACTTAAAGATGAATAGATATGCCAACAACTTTTACATCCACAACATCTATTTAACTGTCTTTTAAGTTCACATCTATCAAAGAATGAGTTAAAACAATGGTGATTGTATAATCCACCAATGAAAACACTTGTTGTCTCTTTGCTGAGTATTCTAATATCCGTGTCTGTGGAGACATTCCCTCTCTAGATGCTTTATAAGGGCGTACTCACACTGTCCTTCCGCACCGCGACCCGGGCTTTAGGGTACTTGTCCCCCCTCCCTCTCCCCCCGCGCCCCAGCCCCGTTTGTACTCACACTGCCAGGGCCGGCCAATGCTTCTTGCTGTCCACACGCCATCACGCTGTAACACGTCACACGCATTGATCGCGTGTGTGTGGCTTTGTTTACAAATCTTTCCACAGACCTCAGAGTTTTTGTGCGTCTTGTCGACTGTTTTTGAATATTTTCATCCGACCAAATCTGCAGTAAACACTCCACCTCCGCATCACACCAACGTGAACCTTAGCCGCCATTGTTGTTGTTGTTAAATGTCTGCGCATGGTCTGTCCTTCTATTTACATGTCCGAACAGGCGGACATAACGCTACTGCCGTAGGGCTCGTGCTCGTACACGTGCGCACGCTCGTGCTCGTACATGTGCAAACGGCTCCGCTAAAGCCCACCTCTTTCAAGCGGGCCTTGGACGGCCCGCTGGCCGCAGTTATGCGCGGAACGGGTGCGCTCACACTACTTAAAGGTCCTAGGCTTTAGCTGAAAAAACGGTTTTGGCCCTGGCCAGAAGGACAGTGTGAGTACGCCCTTAAACTCTGCCATGTCAGTGACGCTGCCGGTGGAGCTCGTCACTGCTTCGACTGCGACATTGCTTCCTTTTTTAAAACTAAATATTATAAACTGACCTCGACCACAGGTCACTGTTTCACTGGCGAATGTTCAAAGGCTTTGTATCCGACGACCATAATCCCAATCTCTCAAACGTTACTCCAACACGTTTTCTGCTGAGGTGACGGAGAAAGTTGCTAGCGTTAGCACCACCAGCGTGCGCACGTGTACGAGCACGAGCACGAGCACGAGCACGAGGCCTACGGCGGTAGCGGTATGTGCGCCTGTTCGGACATCGAAGTTAGAAGGACGGACCATGCGCGGACATTTAACAACAACAACAATGGCGGTGAAAGGTTCACGTTGATGTGATGCGGAGGTGGAGTGTTTACTGCAGATTTGGTCGGATGAAAATATTCAAAAATTCTGAGGTCTATGGAAAGATTTGGAAACAAAGCCACGCATCGCAATGATGTCAATCAATGCGTGTGACGTGTTACGGTGTGATGACGTATAGGCAACAAGAAGCATTCGCCGAGGCCCAGGTAGTGTGAGTACAAAAGGACAAGTACCCTAAAGCACGGGGCACGGTACGGACAGACAGTTTGAGTGCGCCCTAAAAACACCGTAAATATCAAAAAGTTCTTTAGAAAATGAAAATGAAAACCAACTAAGTATTAAAGCAGCCAATATCTTATCCACATCAAATGATCTAAGTTCAAACTAAAACTGCAATAACTGTAACGGTGGTCATAAGGTCCATGGTAACAGCATCTTTGACATTTTTGCAAAACTTCTTTCCTGGCAGGAGAAAGAGGTGACCATCACCAAACCCAACGGTGAAACGACAGTAACAACAGTAAGAATCTGGAATGAGACAGTGTCCAACCTCACGCTCATGGCCCTGGGCTCCTCGGCGCCTGAGATCCTGCTCTCTGTTATTGAGGTACCGCTTAACTTCAACTTTCCTGTGACTGTGTTGTTCACACACCTTTAAAAATAAGTCTGAAATGTTCGGAAATTGTACATTGTGCTACTGAGAATGACACAAAAATATATGATTTGCAGTTGTGCGTTCCCTCACTGTACACCACTTAATTGTAAGAGAAGGCAACCACCAATGTGAACAAAACCTCATTGTCAGATTTATATGGGCCTATAAATGGATGATTTCTATTCTGGCTCTGGTGAAGTTAATTCTGAAGTTAATTCTGTTTTTTTATATTGTCATATAATGAATATTTGAGTATCCCCACTCAAAGTAGGCCTACTTGGACATATCTTTGTTATTTTAGTTGTTATATGCGTGTTAAATTCAGTTCTAGTGAGAATTGAAAAAGGTCTTTGATTTTGATGTGTGTGACATTTGTCTTTTTTTGTCCCTTTAATGTTGTAGGTGTGTGGGCACAACTTTGATGCAGGGGAGCTCGGCCCAAGCACTATAGTGGGCAGCGCTGCCTTCAATATGTTTGTGATAATTGGCCTGTGTGTGTGGGTGATTCCAAACGGAGAGTCTCGCAAGATCAAACACCTGCGAGTGTTTTTCATTACGGCTTTCTGGAGTATTTTCGCCTACATTTGGCTCTACCTCATACTGGCCGTCATCTCACCTGGGATTGTAGAGGTGTGTTTCCGATGACTGCATATTAATGTATTTCTAATAAATCAAGCGTGTAAATGATGTAATGCTCGTATTGTCCGCACTGCCAGGTGTGGGAGGCCATAGTGACACTGCTTTATTTTCCGGTGTGTGTGATCTTGGCTTGGATCGCTGACCGTCGCCTACTCTTCTACAAATACATGCACAAGCGTTACCGTGCTGACAAGAGGCACGGCATTGTGGTGGAAATGGAAGGTGACCTCACGCCCAAAGGCATTGATGTGATCATGGATGGGAAGCTGTCAGATGGCAGTTCGTGCCCTGGAAACTCCTCCAGCGTGACAGTCTCTGTGCAGACAGGCAATGACCTAGACCAGAACAAAGATGAGGTAAGACAAGACGCTCTAGGATAAATTCTGCTGTAGACACACATTGCAAGATTGGCGTCTATTTTTTTTCCATAATTAGAGCTCATTAAGGTACAAATTGACTCAAATTTGGGTGCATGTTTTCTTTAAGAGGGAATGATTCTACTGAAGTATTTTTAAAAGGAAAAGAAGAAAGCTACTAGCAGAAGAACAATTCAATGCCAGCAGGAGTCCGACTGACTGAAGTGCAGACAGCAGGAGTCTTAACAGATGATCAGTAGGAGGCTTCAATTAGGAAAATGAGGAGTTTCCAAAGTTTTTCTTAAAAAAAGCCCTGCATTTGGCTACATCCACACTATTACATTGTTATTTAAAAAGTCATGCCTTTTGCTAGGATTACGCCTCACGTCGTTTCTGAGCCACTAAAACTGAGACATTTGGGAAAGCTGCTGAGCTCATTTTAGTTTAAGAATGGATGCGATGGCTAAAGCTCCCGCTACCACTTTAATATGTCAATATATTCTAGTACATATAGTACAATTCTTAATCTGTGTTTTTCACCACAATCTGCTTCCTGTTTACACTGACACATGCATGCCCAATGTACACAAATGGTCCATCGATATGCATTTTTAGACGTGTTAATATGGACAGAGATTGTTTCTGATACTGAGCTAAAATGTGGCGATTGTTTTCCTTTTGAAACGCTGTTTTAGAATGAAAACATAGATGTAGCATTATAGTCTGCATGTCTTACTAAAAGCATAGTTTTGTCCCAAGAAACACCAATACTTTTGTTATTATCAGAATCCAAAATACTTTAATAATCCCAGGGGGATAATGTTTAAACTTTATATGTATCAACTTAGCCTTGTCTACCAAACCCTCTGCAGAACCCCACTGCACACACATCCTGGGTCATAGTCACAACTTAAAACTTCACAACTGAGCAAGTGTTGGAGCAGTTTGTGTGTTCAAGAGCATTTTTTACACATTTTGCCAAAAGTGCATCTCTATGAATGTGGTGTTTTTTACAACCACTTTTCTCTCTTGGATAGGTGGTCCGCATCCTGAAAGACCTGAAGGAGAAACACCCAGACAAAGACCTGGACCAGCTGATAGAGATGGCCAACTACTCTGCCCTCGTCCACCAGAAGAAGAGCCGCGCTTTCTACCGTGTCCAGGCGACACGCATGATGATTGGTGCCGGCAACATATTGAAGAAACATGCCGCTGAGCACTCACGCCGCTCAGGAGGCCAGGAGACTGACAAGGCCACATGCTCGCACATTTGCTTTGAAAGTGCCCAGTACCAGTGCACAGAAAACTGTGGCTCTCTGAGCCTAGGAGTGATCCTTGAGGGGGGCACAGGCCAGAATACTTTCTATGTGGACTACTATACAGAAAATGGCTCTGCCAATGCTGGGGCAGACTATGAATTCACTGAGGGAACCCTGGTGTTTAAGCCAGGGGAGAGCCGCAAAGAGATCAAGGTGAGCCAGGGGGAAAGGGGACTGTGAAAGTAATGTATATGTATATTATTCAAACTCTGAGATAGTAGCAAACCCTCCACTAATATTTCAGGGTTGGATGTGTCAGGCCCCTTTTGCTGCAAGGGCACCATTGCTGAATCAGGGGGCTTAACGCCGTCCAAGACGATTGTGATTGGTTTAAAGAAATACAAACAGCCCAGAGCCTTTTTCCCTCTATCCGAAAATGATAAGCGGTGTAGCCAGGCCATGGTCTAATACATAATTATTATAGAATATGTATTTGGTATGGTAGTTTGTGTTTACATTCAAACTGTTATGGCCTTCTGCGTCCATGAGGAGAGTGACCGTACAATACTCTGTGCTCTCCAGGTGGGCATCTTGGATGATGACATCTTTGAGGAGGACGAGCATTTCTTTGTGCGTCTTCAGAACTTGAGGCTAGAAGAAGGTGGGAATGAAGGGACAGGAACCCCACCACAGGGTAGACTAGTGGAGCCACTGGTTGCCACCATCACCATCTTGGACGATGACCATGCAGGCATCTTCACCTTTGGCCAGCGGGTGCTACGGGTGAGTGAGAGCACAGGCACGCTCACGGTGACAGTGATGAGGAACTCAGGCTCCAGGGGCACCGTTGCTCTGCCATACCATACAGAGGACGGCAGTGCCAAGGCTGGAGTGGACTACGAGGAGGCCAGAGGGGAGCTGGAATTCACCAATGAAAAGACCAGGTGAGGCCCAGTCAGCAACCAGACGCAATGACTGGGAAATGCTACTGTAAGAGCCACAAAGTCTGATGGATGTTCCTTAGAACGTCAATCTATTCGTTTCCAGGAAGGAGGTGCTGCCAGACATTGTGACTCTTGAGGTTGCATCCTCCTACTGTTCAACATACTATACATTAAAACAAAGATTTGACGTTACCTAGAAACAACAAACAAATCATTTTTAATGGAAAAAATGGTGATATTCTATATTTTTGTCATTTTTTGTCATTTTCAACGAAGTCAAATGAAACCAAAACTTACAATATGTTAGTCGATCTCTCAATACTTTTTGTACTCAAGGCTTCCCTCCTTTGTATTCTCACTCAGCCCCAAACCTAAAAAAGTCATAAATCTTAAAAAAAACAACCATGAAGAGCCACAAACACATTTTCAGCCCTGGATTAGGTACATTAGTGAGTATTTCAGGCAGCAGCATGGTGTTTGTGACTTGGACTCAAAATACTAGTGTGTGTGTTCATGGTTTGAATTTTTTAACAGGCTTTGTTGATAATAAGAAAATATAGCATTAATAAGTAGGCAGGTTTTGTTGCTTACTGATCTATCTTAGTAGAAAGAATGTTTTCACTCACTCTCCCTTTTCCCCACCTTTCAACTTCAACTTCAGCTTTATTATACCAAAGGAAATTCAATCTGCGAGCCGGCATCCCATCATATCCAGGCCCATGACAAACATGAAATAGTAACAGTAGTTACAAATACAGAAAAAAAGAAATCCACACCACAAATGAGAATAAGGTACACCTGCCACACCAAACCTATAGCTAAAAACAAGCTAAAAACGTTATAAACAGCACAGTATATTATACATGTCTTTGCTTCCTCCATCAATGGAGCTCTTATTATTTTGTAACCGTCATTTATGCTACCTTATGATAGCTACTGTGAGCTATTTTAATGAGTTGCCTCTTAGTGAAATTCTCTCTGGTAAGCAGTGATGCTGTGTGTCTAGGGATTTTATTTTTTATTGTTAAAGGTAAGAAAGGACGTAGTGAAGCTGCTGTTGACGGTGTAGTTCAGACCACAGAACATCTGTGTTTTTATGTTTTTACCTTCATAAGTCCAGGCACAACTCAAACACTTAACTCTTCTTTTGTGCTGTAAAGCAAGTCATAATTGGGTGGTTCTCCGAACCACCCAATTATGACTTGCTGAGACTTCCCGAGAGTTCCGACCCACAGGCAGACAGAATTGCACAGTTTATAGGGAGCCAATAGATTTATTCCATAGGAATTACCAGAGATGGGGATTGTTTCTTCAACAAGCCATCTCCATGCCATGTATTTTTTCTGCTCAGTCTCTCAACCAGCTGACTGCAAACAGCCCAGCTCTACAGCTAGAGAGATGAGCCAGTTAGTAAATGCAAATGTCAATGTTAAATATTGTGTGATGGTCTCTGAACCTAAATACAGCATAATTACCATAAACACACAAGGCAGTAGTACTGACAACCAGCCTCAGTACTGACACCCAGCCTCAATGCTTTTATATGTATAGTATTTTGGCTCATTAGTGCTTTGAGGAAAGGGGCGCCTGACCCTCACTGAAAGATTACCACGTGGAAGAGGTCCTGTTACACAGAATTACGTGATGACTTGATACCTAAAGATAATCCCATCCCCAGGTGTGGGAACCTCCAGTCACCCTATGTAAGCTGACAGATCATTTTCCCATTAAAGTTTCAGGTTATATAAGCTGTGTTTGCACATGGACTAATTGTACACTTAGTGAAAGACTCAGTTATGTAACGTGACAATCAATAGGTGCTGCACAGTAAAGGCTATAACATATATCACATATTAACAATATTCTTTCAGCTGTGACCATTATGCGGTGTTCTTATATATATTATTATATTCTCTTCTTCCATGTTTTCAAGAATTCATCAAAATATTCCAAATAATTCATTTAGTTTAAATCTCTGCACACTGAGGAGCAAGAGCACACCATGTTTAAGCCTGAATTATTTAAAGGACCATTGTGAGTCATTATTTAGGTCACTTCAATTTGCGATGTGATTTGTAAACCCAATGATTTGAAGTTAATTATTGTTGTGGACATAAAAAAGTATTTGTTTGTGTGTGTGTGTCTGTGTGTGTGTGATTGCATATCTCTAGTCAGATCTTACAGGTGCGCATTATAAATGTGGAGGAGTACGAGAAGCAGGAAAACTTCTTCATTGTGCTTGAGGACCCCAAATGGCTGAAGCGAGGTCTCTCTGGTGAGTGTGTAGTTATTTTATATGTCATTATTAAGCTCAAGTGACAAGTTGTGTTTTCATGGTTAGGGTGATGAAGTAATGCTGTGTGAGATGGTAATCAAAGAAGAATCATTTGTTTACACCAGCATAAGATAGTACACTCACACACAGTAGATGCTACTGTAGAATTATCCAAGAGCTAGTATCAAAACAAAAACAACAACAACAGCAGCAACTGAATGGCAGGCATGTATGTTAGATCCAGTAACTGAAGATTACACGCTGCCATTCACTGCTGTCTCTGTTTCACTGTACAATAGCTGCTGCAGCCAATTATGAATATAGCATCCTTTAGTTTCCTGTTCCCCATCAAAGTGTCACGACGGTGGTGCAGGAATTGGATATGTGCTTGTAAATGGAAGTCAAAGAACTCATTTACATTAGTTTGTAATGTACAGTATATTTTTGTTTCACTTTCATTTATTAGGCCCTGAGAATAGTGCTGGTGTATTGTATTTAATCATTGTCTGTCTTTTTTCACAGCACTGCTGCTAAACCAGGGTAAGATAGTTGGGGTGTAGCTTTGCGTGTTAAATGTGCAATGTGCAGCATTTTTAAATTTCCACACATTATTGTGAAATTTGCAAATGAGACAGTTGGAAGCCTTAGTCTCATGCCATTGGCGCTAAAGCACCAGAAACTTTAGCTCCATATATGCTACTTCTTGTTTTGTGCTATAATATTATATACATTTACTTATTCTATCTCTATTGGTTAATTGTGCTCGATGAGGGCGGGGCTTGCCACCACCCAGTCAGCTGTTTTCACCAGTAGGACAGGGCCTAGTTGCTATGGTCATTGCATAGACTTTATAATGTGAACGTAGTATCCGTGGCGTTCTGAAGAATCAAAATGAAGCTCAATTTGGGTGGCTCAGGCTGTCACCATATTGGCAGTGCCTGGTGCGCCTGCTCCTGGCTAATCCGAAAATGGGCAAAGAGGTGGAGCGTGGATAGAGCTGAAGTGGGCCGAATGAGGCCCACAGCCTGCTGTGACGGAAACCACCTGTCACTCAAGCAGCCATGCTTGATTAATTAATTATTAATTAATTATGCAGAACTTTACGCCTTGATATAATTTAAACAGATGAGTTATCTAAAAATTCACCTCCATACAGTTGTAATGAACATGGAAATTAGCCATAGCGACAAAAAACGTTTTTATTTCTGCTGGAAAGTTGGGCATTTTAACATGGGGGGCTAAGGGGTTTGACTCCATTGACAACATTGAGGGCATGGTTTGTCCTGAAGATGGAATTTAGTAGGTCCACTGGGGGTGGGTCGCTGCCCTGTGGGCTGTGCTACGAACTCAGCTTGGGGCAGGAACTAGTCTAGTGCCCCCGTGGCACATCCACTGTGCCTTTGGGGCTGGGGCCAAGACCACATGCGTCTGTAGTAGGTAGGTGTGCAACGGTTTAAAAAACTTGCGATTCAGATCGTTTCTCTGATCAGAGTCACGGATTCTTTCGTTTATTTGTTAAATTAAAATATATAAAATCAACTGCACACACATCAAGTGCACAAGGCATATCGTGCCAGTGGCAGTTGCTCTAAGACTGCAAGGGAAGCTCAGCTTCCCCTAAAATGTCACCAAAACAAAAAAAAGTGGTGAAATGTGTACTGCTGTGTGTACATTTCATTGACTAAATACGCACTAGAAAGCCTTCATCTTTAGTTCAGAATCAGCTCCTTATCACAGGTAACCGGAGCAACTTCCTTCTCATTCATCCCCACAGCTCCACAGCTCTTTACACAGTGGGACGCTCAGCTTCTACTGACTTCAATGGGGAAGCATAGAGTGGGTTGTTCCACTGCAGCCAAACTAGACGCTCATTGGATAAATGCTGGGCTTTGTCCCGCCCATCGGACGCTCAGCGTCTCTGGGGGTCTATGGGACAGTGGGCTGGCCCGGACGCTTGGCTTCTGCATGATGATTGGATGAGCTGTCTGAGGCGGAGTCCTTTTTTTGATTGACAGCTAAATGAGCGAATCAGCGATCTTGAAGAATACACATCCAGCGGAGCATTTTCCAAGTTTTTCCTTCCGTTGTTCTGAACTGATCCAGAGACTTTACAGATCCCCAGAGACGTTGTCGTTGTTAAAAACAACTAGCGTTGTGTGTGAGACTCTGTCACTCGGTGACTGCGGTTTCTTTCCCCAACGAGCAGCGGCAGCTGTGCAGGCTTTAGCCCGGTCGGACTGTGCAGCAAGGGGCTGCTTAAATGCCGCGGTGATAAGTGGTTGTTGAGCAGCCTTCGTTTTCACTCCGGTCAGTGAAACAAGCCGCTAAGCTGCTCTTAACAATTTTATGGACTGAACATGCACACAACTTTTTTTTTTTCATAAATCAATCCACGGATCACGTGTGTGCCGAATCGAAGATATTGATCACTGAAAGTCCGTTGCACCACTAGTAGTAGATCCTTCTACCATGGCTGGCTCCTGCTTGTTGTCCGGGATTAGTTCATACATATGAATTACTAATTCTTTACACTTTTGAATGATCCCTGATCTTGTGTCTGACCTATTGGGATTATGGCCTATTTTTCCTGAACAGAATCTTGCTGTCAGTGCTAGCTGTGAATTACCTCCAACAAGCTCTGCCACTCATATACTCTAAGTTATCAACGGGTATGGTCACACCATGATTGTATTTGACTCCATGAAAAAAAGCTTTTGGGGCACTCAACTCAGGGTCAAAAAAGTCCCCCTCACATCCTGTTTAAACAAGAGATATTTACAATTACAGAATTACATGCTACACAAAGCACCTTTACCTTTACTTTCCAGTAATAAGTATAAGTATTATACTTATAAATAACAGTGTGTGCAGAGTGTGGATTGCTTTTTTCATCTTCATGCTTTAGGTGTGGGCCTGCACACTTGTCTGAAGTTTAGGATGTTTGTGTGTTTTTGTAAATAACACAATCGATCTATCTTAATAAATAGACATGATATTTAAATGTCTGCACTCCCTGACAGGCAACCCCAGCCCTGAGGAGGAAGAGGCCCGGAGGATCTCTGAGATGGGCAAACCCATTCTAGGAGAGCACAGCAGGCTAGAGGTCGTCATAGAGGAGTCCTGTGAGTTTAAGGTGTGTGAGTGGCTGATCGAAGGCATAACACTAGCAGTAAACAAGCGCCTTTGTACAAACAGATCACTCAATATGTGACAGGTAACAGGTGACAATAGTGTTGAGTGTTTGGATGAATACATCGCATATACGAGTACATTGTCGGTTGTTTTCAAACAAAGTGTGTAGATAGACAGCACTAACATGACAGACTCTCATTAAGCAAGCTGACCCAGTAGCACAAAGATCTTCATCACACCGATCAAACTGAAACTAGACAGAAAGGTTACAAAAATTCAGAGGTGCGCGACCAAGCACCACAAAAACTTTTGAAGCCTTGGTGCTCCAAGCAAAGCACGTGTTGATGTTGTTTTTCACATGAGCACATGAACTCACTTACATAAACCTAGCTTTACAGAAAACTATATTTAAGGTCATTGGGAAAAGCAGAGCTCATTGGCTTTTCAGTTTATAATTGAACGTACTCTTACGTTTGAAGAATGTTTCGAGAATTGATTAACCACCTCACACCCTCTTACTCATCAGACTCCCAATGGAGTACTAGACCAGGTACAGTGTCTGCCAGCATTCTGTGTGTGTTATAAATTGATATCCACCCATTCTCCATTCTTAACTTTTCTCATGCATCTTGATTTGAGATGTGTGTTCATTCATGTGTGCTGTGTGTGACATTTTGTGTCAGTTCAATTCTGCAGCAGAACAGTAAAGCCAGTAGGTTTGTGCATACACTATTAAAGAGGACCTATTATACTTTTTTTTCAGGTTCATACATGTATTTTGTGTTTCTCATAGAACATATTTACATGCTTGAATGTTCAAAAAAAAACTTGTATTGTTCTTATACTGCTCATGGCTGCTGCACCCTCTGTCTGAGACGTTCTGTTGCAGTGCCTGTCTCTTTTACGCCTCCCTCCCAGTCTGCTCTGATTGGCCAGCACTTCCTGGTCTCTGTGCAGCTACTCTGTCTCCGTACTACTGCAGTGAACTGACTGCAACTATTATGTCTCCGTACTACTGCAGTGAACTGACTGCAACTTAGTGTATATCGGGATTTTAGGGAGCAATGAACAACACAAGCAACCAATATTACAGCTTTGTCTGCCATTAGCATGTAGCTACATGTAGTAAACAGCAGCACGTTACCGGAGCTGTGCATAGCTGTACTTATCTTGCTGCTGTTTAAGGTTTAAACCTTTTAAGATTGTTAGAAAAGACAGAAATGTGAATCCATCTGTGTATATTAATATCTGCCTTGTGTGTAATGTGTTGTACCAGAACACAGTGGACAAACTCCTAAAGGACACAAATCTGGCTGTAGTGATTGGCACTCACTCGTGGAGAGAGCAGTTCATTGGAGCAGTCACAGTCAGTGCAGGTCAGTGGCTCTTAAATGTTTGGTTTTTGTGTACTTGTTATATTGATTTTTTTTTTAAGCTATGTTAACTTTTTTTTTTTTATTAATGTGGATTGTGTTTTACATTTACTCAATTTCCGATGTGAAATGAAAGGGTTTCATGTTTGAATAAACTGATTTTGGATTGCTCTGTTAAGTTTGCTGGCTAGCGACAGCATGTGCTTCACTAAGGACAGTTTGTAAATGCTGAAAATATCTTAGACCGGACATGAACAGGACCATTTTCACAATACGGTAGATGTTACTAACAATGAATAGAGAAGGATTATGACCCTAAATAGTTCTCCCCAGTTGCTTCGAGCCATGTAAGCTTGACATTCACAAGAAACATGTGCTTTAGCAATATAAAAGAATAGTTCAATAGGCAATAACCGGGTTATATTCAATGAATGCCCTGATTCATTTCCTTGCCGAGACTTAGATGAGAAGATTGATACCACTCTCATGTTTGATAAATATAAAACTACAGGCGGTAGCTGATTAGCTTAGGTTAGCTTAGCATAAACACTGGCAAAAAGGGAAACAGCTAGCCTTGCTCTGTCTAAACATAACTAAATCTGCCTACCAATAGGGAGGAATACATTGGTACCAACAATGGCATGATAGCTTAGGGAAGGGAGCTTAATAATGATTCAAATTTAAGCTTAATTTTGATGAGGTAAAAACAGGTATGGCCATTTTCAAAAACGTCCCTCGACCTCGAAACCTCAAGATGTCTGAATCAAAATGGGTTCTATGGGTACCCAAAAGACCCCTCCTAAAGACACACAGTACTTTGCATGCAGTAAATGTGTTATTTCTGCCTATTCTAAAATGGTGTATTTGAATATTTCTGCATACTGGGGTCCATAGACTGCCTTAAATTGCATGAATTGGGTCTGACTGTAAAGCTAAGACTCTTGTGGATTCAATAAGCCCAATTTAATTCATGTGTGATGATGCTTGTCATCATAAGCCATTTCAAAATGGCATTTCAGAGTAATCTCACTTACAGTATCACAATATATTGCAATATATTGAATCATGGCCCCTGTATCATGATACCTATCGTATTGCCAGATTCTTGCCAATACACAGCCCAACTATATCTCTTATCTACTAATTAACATCATATCTCATTTGTTTAAACGGTAGAAATAATGATCAATTGTGGCTGACATGTGCTGGACAAAAATATTGAAGCATTCCAGTTTAAAGGAAGGTGTTTGGTGTTTGTGCTTTGTTTGATTTATCTTCACTGTGTCTCCTTTAAACAGGTGATGGCGATGAGGAGGAGGGACAGGAGCAGCGAATGCCAAACTGCTTTGACTACTTCATGCACATATTGTGCATTTTCTGGAAGATTCTTTTTGCTTGCGTCCCACCCACAGAGTACTGGAATGGCTGGGCGTGCTTCATAGTGTCAATCTCTGTCATTGGTTTCTTAACAGCCATTATTGGAGACCTAGCCTCACATTTTGGCTGCACCGTCGGCCTGAGAGACACTGTAACTGCAGTGGTCTTTGTAGCACTTGGGACTTCTCTTCCTGGTAAGTGATTTGAGTGAGTCTCAGTTTTTGCAATATCGAGTAAATCCCCCACTGGCAGTGTTTAAGTTAGTGCATGTATTTCAGAATTCTTAGCTGGAGTTATGGACACTGAAATAATATTGTGTCTGATTAAACTACTGAACCACTGGCTATTTATTTACAAACATTTTTCACATTTTACAGATACCTTTGCCAGTAAAGTGGCGGCCACTCAGGACCAGTATGCCGATGCATGTATTGGAAATGTGACAGGAAGCAACGCAGTGAATGTGTTTTTGGGCATTGGAGTGGCCTGGTCAGTGGCTGCCATATATTGGCAAGTCAAAGGTAAGGTCTTCCGTGTTGACCCTGGCTCGCTGGCCTTCTCCGTCACACTCTTCACCATCTTTGCCTTCTTCTCTATGGGAGTATTGATGCTACGGCGGAGACCGTCCATAGGCGGCGAGCTGGGTGGCCCGCGGATCACCAGAATCCTTACTTCACTGCTTTTTTTTGGACTCTGGTTCCTCTACATCCTCTTCGCCAGCTTGGAGGCCTATTGCCATATACAGGGCTTCTGAAAGCACAGCTGGGGAGAGTAATGACTGCACAATAACAAACACGCATCACCAGGACATTCACCTGTTCAGTTATGTCCCAGTAACTACCACTGAGAAGACCTATCATCACTTGAAAACGGCTGCCATGGTTCATCAAAAATGTATACAAACACCACACACCAGACTCACACATGCATATCTGTACGTCACATCCACTGCAGGACAGTTTCAGCACTGATTCAATTTCACTTAAGTGGACTAAATTGCATGCAGTGACTGTTTTGACAAAGCAGAGCAAAGCAGGTCAGCAGGTACTCTGTGAAGTGTCTGGATTTTGCTTGATAATGACTTGATGCCTGATGGCTCATAACCTGGATTTCAAGTTTGGTCTTGTTTCTCCTCACGCTTACGATAGAGGCTGAGTCAAATTAGACTGCCTGGCCTAGTAATTAAATAAGAAAAACAATGACAGCTGCTTTTACACAGATTTGCAATGTAAAGACACCTCTGAGTATATTCTCATGCTTATACCATGGCCACTTGTCACAGACAAAAACAGGAGCTATGTTCAAACTGTCATTCGAGTTTGTTGTCAGTGAGAATGAACCCATAATTAGGTCTGTTTGGCCAGTTGGAGTTAATCTGTAGCATAGCTCAAAGCAGTGTTGCTATTGTTACCTCCATTTGTTGTGCACAGATTTAGAACAAAAGTAATACAACTGTTGTGATTTAGTCGGTGTACCATTTTGAATGGAACAGCCAGCCAATCAGTATCTACGGCCGTGGAAAAAAAAAGTGAGCAGTTTGTAAGTTAAGCTGCTGTAATAGCTCACACTGGTAAATGTTGTTACTCTGTTGAGTTTTGTGAAACAAGGCATTGTTTAGTGTAATGTAATGTAATGCACTTACTAGTTCCAATCTCACTTAAGGTATTGATAATAGTATTGATCAGAAATGCAATAACCCAGTATTGAAATGCATAATTGACAAAGAATTACACAAGCAATGAATTACTAATAAGCCTTGGGATGAAAAGAAAGTCCCTAGTATTTGCCATTGAGTGTGATTGTTTGAACGTGATGATTCATTCACCCCTCAAGTCCTATCCGTTTATTTATCAATGGTGTCATTTAATGTCTTTCTAAGTGAATGTATTTGAGCTGTAATGAACAAAAATATATTGTAATTTATTGTAAGCTGTCATAATTACATTGAAACATCGAAGTTTTAACTGAGTGTGTCTCCATGGATCACCTACACTGGTTGCAGGGCAGAGAATCAGAGTCGGCTTCATTGCCAAGCTTGTAAACAGATTATATACCAGGAATTTGACCTGTGATTTTTTGTTTTTTTGTGCTTAGCGCATACAAATATACACATAAATACACAGAAAGAATACACAGAATTTAGCATAACAACTAAATAAAAAGAAGACATTAAAATATTATGGATACAGCATATAAAATATAAAATAAAACGTGCACATGTGCAGGTGATGGCGCTAATGTAACGCACCATAATGCACCAGAATACAGATGGTCTATGGATTTGAAACTGCTAATATCAAGATCTTTGTGAGGGAATGTGACATGTCATTGAGGACATTTGTTCTTGTTTGGGGGACTTAAATACATTTTATGCTCTTAAATTCTGTGCTTCATGCTTTAGAACAGTGGTTCTCAACCAGGGCGTATTTCAGGTAACCTGACTACTCAGATGGTTTGTCCTTGTGATGTGAACCTGTGATCTCGTGTTATCAAGAGAATTCAGCTGATGTGAAAGGTAAGGTTTCAGGGGTTCCCCAGAAAAATGTGGACTATAATATATTGGCTATTGAATTCACTATAGAAGTGAGCCCAGTGTGGGTAAAAGTCATAAGAACAAGTATTCTGATAGATTTCGGTCCCTGATTGACCTCTCAACTGCAGTTGACAACTATAGAATTTGAGTCTTAATCATAAAGTGCAAATCTTTTCAGATTGAGGTCCCTGAAGCAAAATCTTATCATATAGTGCCTAGGTGTGTATCAATCTAGGTGTCTGAGACACCTAAAAGGTAGAGAACCACCGCTTAAGAAAATGTATTTCAGTATTGTGCATCCAAAAAAGGATAATGGTGGATAACAACTGCAGGATTCCTTAAAGGGTAGAATTACTTCAGAACATTTCATAAAGTGTGTTAACATGGAAAAAGCAAGACCGAAATACATAGACCCAAAACAGACCTCTGAGATACAATCCAAGTCGTTTTTGTGGAGAAAGACCATAGTAACACACCAACACAGGCCCTGCAGGCACTTAAGATGCAGTGGCTAAACTAGAGACCATCTTGCAATGGAATCACACGTCAAATCAGACCAGGGGTGTTATGTGGCGAGGCAATAGCCCCTTCCCTATACCTGTAACATTTCTTTCTGGCACAGCTGTGATGCTATCATGGCAAAATTTGACCTAGGACAGATATATTAACTCCTAGCAAAATACTTCAAACTGCCTCTGTGGTAGTTCTTGATACAGTAGAGTTGGGTCATCTATAGAAGTTCTATGACGGTGGAGAGCGAAGGCTCGTTTCTCACTGGATCTGTCATCCTTAAAGGTTAAAGAAACAAATGAGCTGGCTGCCCCTCACAAAAAGGTGGAAACATTTTTGCATAATACATGGTTTCTGTGACTATTTGAATCAAGAAATGCATAAGTGATGTAGATTTATTGATTTGACCTATGTTTCATCTTCAAATTCAAGATGGCCGCTAATGCTTGGCTCTCTAAATATCAGTTTTTCAAAATGTTCATAGAGTCTTAATATTGGCTTAAATGAGAGCTCTGCTCATCCTGAGTGGAGTTATGGACAGTATAATAACAACATACACATAGGCAGTGTTAGGAAGTAACTGAATACATGTATTCAGGGTTACATATTCAGAATACAAAATATATAAGTAAATATTTAGTTACAGTTACATTTTCAATGAGTGGTATTCAGAGTACAGTTACTTCGGCCATTTTAAGAGGTTACTCTTGGAATCCTTCTCGTGAATTTCTGGGCTTTTTAAACTTCAATTCTAATATTTCTGTGAGATGATCTTGTGCATTAACAAAATGGTAATGTTTCAGTTTATCCCATCGAGTGAAGTCGTGGTTTTTTTTGCTGACATTGCCTGTGGGTCGTACAAACTCTGAAGTAGCAGCTTGATTCACACTTGATCAAATGTACTAAAACAGTGCTGATTAATGAAGTATGTAGAATACGGTACTTAGAGTAATGAAACGCAATACGTTACAAATGACATTTTATGGCATGTATTCTGTACTCTGTAACTAAATACATTTTAAAAGTATCCTTCCCTACACTGCGCATGGGTCATCAGATGTCTGGGGTGGAACCAATGAAAGCAGGGAGACAGAGAAGATTCTTTAGCTTGGAGCTGTCTTTATTAATATGAAATGAACATTTTTCTCCATCTGAATCTGTTGAATCTCCACACTGACTCCTCTTATCATCACTGCTGCTCTCATCTGCATAGTCATGAGGCGTGAGCTGCTGGGGCAAGGGGGGTAGGATGTGACACCTTCTGTTCACTAGTTCCCAGCCGTGACCAATGGGAGAAGGATGCTCTTGTAGGTTGTAATGGACCTGGCGATATGAAAGGTAGTTTGACCTTTCATATGAAGATTCAAAGAGTCATCATCAGGTGGGAGACAGATTGTACACTTATTCTTCAGTTTGTGCTATTTGGAAACTCTGGTCTGGCGCAGCTCACATCTGCACTCTCAGCATAAATGATGGGGAGGACAAATGCCTTCATATCCGCTCTGACTTCGTGTTTTATTTCCAGACTCTCGCCCACTTGTCCCAGGAGCTCTCTTGCCTCAGAACTGATCTTCACCTTCTCCAACACCTTCTTCTTTCCATGTCCAGAACCCCGAGGTGTTGGTCACTGCCAGTGATCACATGGAGAGGTATGATGGTATCTGCAACCTCTTCCAAGAGCACTGCACGGCAGTCGACAACGCATGCTTCCGTTTAATCAGCAGATCACCTCAGACTTGCTGCGAGACATAAGCTGCTTGGACATACACATCGGTCCAGTGTACTTATTGGCTCTTCCCTTTGCATGATGAATGATCAATGATAAAATGATCTTGGACTAGTGAATAATGTTGAGTGTGAGAATTTACCTCGCACAAAGTGTCTCAATGAAGCAAAGAATTTTCCAATAACATGAACCATTAGAGAGAGAGTGTGTTCGCACATCACTTGGATGTGGGGCTGACTGATTGGGAGTGAGGTATGCTTTGTTGAATTACTGCAGAAGACAACTTTAGAGATATGTCATGCCATTGAGAAGTGTTATGTTATTTTCAAGTTCAGGTAACTATTGACATCAGCAAAGTTTGTTCCTCATCAACCACAAACGTTGATCTTTTTTTCTACCTTTGAGAAGACTTCTGCGTAGCTTACTTGCAATTATACTGTCCATGAGTGAACTCATTAGGAGCAGAGCTCTCGTTTGAGCCTAATAGGATGAATATTTGAAAAATTGACATTAAAGAGTCAAAAAATGACAGCTATCTTGAATTTAAGGGGGGGGGGGGGGGGGGGAAATAGGTCAAATCAATAGATCTACATCATTTATGGATTTCTTGACCCAAATAGTCTCAGAATCCATGTATTATGCAGCACTTGGGGCAAAACCATTACAAAGTTAATGACCAGCTTGGCTGACAGTAGCCTTTTGGATAGAGGGTTCCCACCAAATGTCCCCACATTTTTGTGAGGGCTCATTTGTTCTTTAACCTTTATAGATGACAACTCCAGTCAGAAATAAACCTTGGCTCTCCACAGTCAGGGAACTTCTATAGATGACCCAACTAAGTAGCTGTCTCCAGGACACACACAGACCTACATGTTCTTCTCCTTACCATTGAAAGGACCAATGTTTGGCAGGGACATTGCACTAAAATAAGAAACAAAACAAGGACAATATGATATGATGATATTAATGATGCAAAAACAGTGGTTTTCCTGATTAGAAATTCAGAAATATAATAATGCTTTTGGGGAGGAAAAGAAAAGACATTTGAACTCACATTTTCTTTTAGTCTTTTAACATCCTACCAGCTTCTAGCATGGCTTCTGGTTAAAACGAGTGAGGAGCCAATGAGTCAAGTGAAAGTAGTGCCGTCTAGGGTAGTGTTTTCATACTTGGTATGCGTTACACGCTTGTTACAGGTGAGCAGCGTTAACCCACGGTTCAACACCTGCTCATCTCCTGGAGGACACAGCCTTGATTGACAGAGTAAAGTGTGAAGCTTTGCTACATTCATGGGAAATACTAAAACACGAGACCAATGGTTGACATGTCCCAATTTCAGGAGAAAAATCTAAATAAACTCATTATCATTTAAGGAGCATGTGTAGAAAATATATAATTGTATATGAAGTGGTTGCTTTCGGCTTTATAAAACGGTGCCGGTTTTTCCCCACACCTCCTGAACGCAGCAGTATCTCTGCACAGGGAACAGGACAACATGGCTGCTGCTGCGGGCCGATACTTCGGAGAAGGCGGCAGAGCAACGAAAAGACAGAAAACTGAGGACGGAGGAATGACAACGGTGAGGCTTTCCCTCGGGCAAGATAGCTAGCGTTTGGTAATGTTAAGATGTTTCGCGTTTTGCTTCTCTAAGAGATGAATTTCGCTCGACAAGGTAGCGCTTATCGAGCAGCTAGCTCAAATGAAGCTAGCTCAGTAGCTAACCAGTTCACGTTAACGGTAGTTTGAGTAAAGGAGTTTGTCTAGTTAATGTTCTATAGCTACTCAACGAAGCATGAATAGTGTGTGTGTACTGATGAATAAACGTGTTAGTTAACCATAAACTGTGTACATATAAACAAATGACTGGTCATGTTCGGGCCGGCGTCACACGTCCATGGCAACGTCCATTACGTATGTTACGTCCATCTCTAGAGCAGTAGCGGTTATTTTATGACTCGCTGTCTTGGGCTGCTATTTAACTCCTCATCTCTACCGATCTGCTGCTCCTTCCGCATCCCACCAGCTGCAGAAGTATTTCATGACCCTACAAGCATCATGTTGTGTGTCTCGTTGTCAGGAGAGTTACGATGACCCTCATAAACCGCTGCCCTCCCCGGTGGTGCACATCAGGGGTTTGGTGGACGGTATCATGGAGGCTGACCTGGTGGAGGCCCTGCAGGAGTTTGGAGCCATCAGGTAAGAAAAGAGCACCTAACACAAAGACCCCATATGTCACATATTCACTGCATCCTTCAGTGGTGGGCGTTAAGAACCTGCTGTGTTAATATGCATATTCCGGCTGGTAAACCTGACGTGACACCCTTTCAAAATACGATTTCCAGGTCCAAACGCTCCGTTGAAACAAAACAGACGTGAACAATTTCCATCACCTCTTTCGTCAGTTGGACAACTTTTGTATTGATAGGACAGAGGTAAACTGACAGTTGCGTTGTTGTTTTTTTAAAAACTCAGATCTGTGCAAACAATGGGGAACACACACAGGGCACTGTGGTGTTGTAGAAATATGAGACTTGGACCTAGAAATCCTATTCTGAAAGGGCGTAACATCACGTCTAAACAGCCGGATAACCTCATAAAGGCTCACAGACAACACAGGCCTACTATCATCTTAAAGAGCTGCTATGGCTGCTTTATTAGAAACTAGGTGGTAACTTAACACATGCACACAGAAGGAGCACTATTGGAGTTCACTCCAATATTCACTTGTTTGTTAGCTCTGTGGTGGTTAACTTGTTGACTTCTTATCAGTGCTGTTCCATACTGGCCACGTAGCATACACACATCTTATCTGAGCGTGTCTACAGAAAACAGCTGCCTGTTAGTTTATAAGTGGTCCAGAAAACCTAGACAGTGAGCTATGTAGGTATAGAGCTGCAGTTTTTAATGTTATTTTTTGTTAACTCTTCAATATTATGAGGAATCACTTCTTTTAATGTTAATATGAAAAATATCCAGTAGTGAGTGTAACTGCAAGTTCAGGTTGCCAGTGATTTTAAACATTTATGTGACTCTTGCCCCATTTTCTTCTTGAAATGTGTTTACAGTTTTGTGGTTATGATGCCCAAGAAGCGCCAGGCCCTGGTGGAGTACGAGGACATTATTGGCTCCTGTAATGCTGTCACATATGCAGCAGAGAATCAAGTTTATATTGCAGGCCACCCAGCCTTCATCAATTACTCCACTAGCCAAAAGATCTCCCGGCCAGGGGACTCAGACGACACCCGGAGCGTCAACAATGTGCTGCTGCTCACGATCATAAACCCCATCTATCCTATCACCACGGTAACGTGATTACAAAAACTAACCTTGTGTGCAGTGACGGTATCGCATCATACTTCATGTAGTTGTGTGTTAAACTGAACATAATACTGTAGGATTACCAGGGGTGGGCATCTCTCCCTTTTACGAGATGATCCGATGCGTATCTAGGTACATCGGTTTGATACAATTCAGGGGCAGTAGATTTTTAATATGGAACAGTTCAGTCTGAGTCGTTGTCGAATCAATTAGGTGTGATACGATTCAGTCTGATAGAAACAGTTAATACTCGTTTAATGTAAACACATTCCTTTTCCATTATAAATTCAAATAAGCCAGGGAGCAATACATTTGAATAGTGTTGACCTTTTACCTTTTTACGAGAGTGGAGCAGATTCGCTCAGCAGAGTGGAGACACTGTACAGAACCAGCAAAGCTTCAGTCAACTGATTCATAACTTCATTATCTGGCCATCCACCGGTTCTTGTTACCTTTTGACCGGACCATGGGTCCAGGTATTGCTGTAGTTACATCTTTAACGTTAACATCGGTTTCCGACACGTATCGAGGCGCTTAACACCCCTAAATGATTACAAATTCCATTGCAGGGGCTTTGAGTCCACAGCAGAACAGAGAGAGGGTGACTCGGCAGTGTGCTTACTTGGTACCGCAGGGATGCGGTTATTGTCACAACCCTGGCATTAGCATAGTGTTAGAATGCAAATGTGCATTTTTCATTTCTTTAGTCTTCATAATATATACTTTTCTGAACAGTATGTTTGGTCATGGGTGACACTGTTTATAAAGGGAAGGGAATATGTGTGATGCCAAATAAAGTTTGCTTACTGTATCAGGTGTACTAGTTTGAACATTTCTGTGTGCCTCTGCAGGATGTGCTCTACACCATTTGTAACAACTGTGGTCCTGTACAGAGGATTGTCATCTTCAGAAAGAATGGTGTTCAGGCCATGGTGGAATATCCTTTTTAATAATGGCCTTTCTAACTGGCCATGTTCTTTTACATTTGGACACACTCTCATTGTACGATGTGTTGATGATTGGGCCCTCAGAAATCTTCATATAATCAGACCTCTCCTTAACTCAGTTCTTCCACATTTGATTCGGTCCAAAGTGCTCAGAGGGCCAAAGCCTCTCTGAATGGGGCAGACATCTACTCTGGCTGCTGCACTCTGAAGATTGAGTATGCCAAGGTAAGACTGAGTATGTGTCTGCAATGTCTAATCAACCTTTGTGCCTGTTGAATTAACAGCAGGTGTTTGTGAGAGGAATTTAGTTTTGATTTTTGTAATGCAATCCTATTCACAGCCTGCACGCCTAAATGTCTTCAAGAACGACCAGGACACATGGGACTATACAAACCCCAACCTCAGTGGCCAAGGTAACATTAGCCCTCAATCCTTCCTTCTCCCTTTTCTTCCTCTTTTCCTCTCATTCCACTGTATGGGATGGTTAGGGTTATCTGCCTCCAGGGGTATTGCCTTTGATCACCGATGAATGGTTTCTTCTACCATTCCACTCAACTCAGTGTTCAGAGACGGTATTCCTGTGATGCTCTCACAGTCTTCATGCATTTTCTCTCGCCACACAGCAGGCTCAAAGTAAGGGCATGAGGAGCAACCTCAAGGGCAGCCAACCTCAATCATAGGCTTATGCATGTGGAAAGCCCAACACTTCCGTCACAGTAGCATATGTAGGCGCACCATTCATCACAAAGGTTCACATTCCCTATAGAGCATGTCACAGCTACACAACTTCACACCCCTGCCTACTCTACACTACAGAGACTGTCACACCTGTTAGCATTCTTTCAAACATAGTGGAGATTTTATCATAGCTTATATTAGACATTACACTAGACAGCTGAGTTGACTCATGAGACCTCTCGGCGCACCTCCTGACTAAAGGTCCAATGAAATGACTCCTGCCGTCTTAAACATTATTTTTGCGTTAGGGTAGGACTTAATGAGGGGAGGGCTTGAGTTTGAGGGTAGGTTGATTATAAACACACTGTCATCACTGTCTGTGACAGTGTGTTGTTGAGGATTAAACACCCTACTGTGTTGTTGGATGATAGCATTATGACCAGCAGAGAGAGCATCTGCTGATTTTGGAATGCATCTCAGTTAGTGATCACATTATTATTGTATGGATGATTTTCCATACAGCCAAAGTACATGATGAGACATTTAGAAAATGTAAACGTAAGCAAAAGGGTGGGGTTTTTAGTATAATGAGTTCATTTTTTTCAGTATGTTTTGTATCTATATGTTTGAATAGATCCAGGGCACAAGAACATTCTACATTTCATGGGACTTTCTTAAATTAAAATGTGAATCAAACACTTGATAGTGTCATCTACATTGTTAAGCTCTCAGATCAATATTTGAGTTGTAGTGTCAACCAATTTATATTTTAAAACTCACTGATGAACCTGGGCGAACACTAGATAATGTGGACATAGGTTTTAAAGGTAGCGATTACACCATTTGTTATTGGATATGTGTGTCGTTGATGCTAAAACAATATGTTTAAAAACCAAGATCATTGCATCCCTGAAACCTGCATGAGAGAATCTCAATCAGCCACTTGTTGTGATGACTGAGATTCTTCTCTGTCATTTCAATGACAAAAATGCAGGTTATAACACAGGATACTTCTAAATGCAAGTAGGTAATCTGATTGCAGGGTATCGGATGGAGAACATGATTCTGCAGTTCATATTTGCCTTAGATTCTGTGTAGGATTTTGCTGTGATTTTAAACCTGATTACAGAGAAATCCTTCACTTGTACTTGTATTGAGGACATTTTTTTCTTTTCTTTTTTTTTTTGTCCAAACGATGTAAAATGATGTAGTTGTTTTTCTTGTACACAAGCAGGACCACAACATGTACATTTCAAGTTGTATACAGGTGTCTGACATCTTTCCTGCTATGCTATAGTTTGTGCTGCCTTACGAACCAGAGGTACTCCTTGTGTCCTCACTGTGCAAACTCATACAGGCTCACCTCAACCTCTAAGCAGACACAGCGGCTTCTACAGCTACAGCATAACAGCACCCACAGCCACAACTAATGTAAATCTGCTCCGTGGCATACATCGGACACAGTGGGGCAACAAATACCGGAACACAACCTCAACTCAGTACTTCCTTATTCCACGTCCATCATCACCCCTATCTCCACCACCTGACATGGGAGTCCATTTTATTTTTGGTGGTGGACAGTAGCCACCATTTCAGTTTAAGGGACAGAAATACTCCAAGGCCACGCAAACAGACACCTCGCATATCCAGCACAGACTGATGTTGATAGATTGATAATCATCTACCACCACCTCTTTACCAGTACAGCACATCTCATCTGCAGAGCCCTGAGGAGTCACCACTTTTGACACAACACATTGATGAGGAGGGCGGGAGTCAGGTGTGTGGTTGTTGTGGCCACGCCTCCTAGCCCTTGGGATGTGCCTGCCATAACACAACCACAGGCAGCAACAGAGGAGTTTTCAGACACACTCATCCCGACCAGGGAACAGATGATACCACATACTGGGGGCAGTAAACAAAGAAAGAGGCCATTCTCTTTCTCAGATGCTAATACCGCTCGTCTCTACCTTCCTGTGCCGAACACAACATGACAACACAGCAAGCTGAATATCCATGGCAACACACAGCTGAACTGCCATGACATCATCACGCAGATATTCCAGATGACTTATTGTCAAGCACTAGATGCCTTTCACTTTGCAAGTGGCTGACAACTATTAAACCAAATAAGCAAGCATCATGTGGGCGTCCATTTTTACATGAGAAGAAACATCCACTGGGGGGCCTATGAAGACACAAGCATCAAACACCTATCAAGCATACAAGCACAGAGGCAAACAGATTAAAAATCCTTTCCTAAAGCTTTCTACATTTATGGACTCAGGTATTCTGTTTTTTCCCTGTACCTTCTTCCCCATTCCCCTCCTTTTCTCTGTGCTGTTCTTGTGTTGTTTCTGCGTTGTTTCATTTTTCCCTTTTTTTTCACTGGCCCATAGTGATGCTTTTAACGCCTCCCGTGTGATGCAGGTTTGGCTCAGTGTGTCTGTGGACAGACAGCCCATTCTCAAACGGTGCAAAAATCCTGCTTTGTGGTCAGAACACGGTGAGCTGGAAATGAGCCTCTAATAGCAACTTTCAAATCAAACCGGCAGCAAGTCAAAACCAAGCGTGGATGTACTTTTCTCCCTCGTTGTGGGGATGCAAGGAAGAAAAGAAGGAAGAAAAGACTGAAGAGGGAGAATGAGTTGAGGCTGGAGTCAAGAGGTTGGCAGGTAGCATCCTTGCTGAAGACTGCCACCTACCTGCCCACTGTGTCCCATGCTCCATGTGTGGTGCTGTAAGTACTTGACTGAAATGAATTAATAACCTGACTTGAATGTCAAAAGTTGAAAGTTATTGTGAAACTAAAATAACATAACTCTTGTTAAATTGTTGAGCCTTCGTGTTAATACTACAATATGATATAGTAACAACAGAAAACAACAAATTGCAGTAATGTAATGGACAAACTGGCTCAAATGATTATATTTTTTAATATTAAGAAATAGAATTTGCCACATATGACTGCCTAATTATACTCCCATGTTAGTATCTCAGGGAATGAGTGGGGTTAGTCAGTAATTAAGAATTCTTAACATTGATGGGTAAACCATAGTTATAGTAAGGTATTTTTAATAAAAGAGAGGTTTTACTGTCTTGTAGCACTAGTAGCTAAATGGTCAGTTGTGAATGTAGGATTTTATTTGACGGATGTGGAGTTTGGTTTTAGTGTTGGTTGTTTTTTCTTTGGTTTAAACATTTTTCTAAGGTTATTGTCACACCTGGTGGTCAATCGGGTAGATTAGAAATAATATAGACTAAGTGTTTTATTTCTGTTGAATTTGTGTTGAACAAAAATATCAATTTGTCATATTCAGATTATATGAATAATTCTAACCAGAATGGGTTGTAGTAGTGATTAATGTAATTCAAGTCCCCATATTTGATGACTACTCCCAATGATCTTCCCCTGTGTTGCCTATTGGTGTGTGCCTTCAGGTTAAGTTCACATTACACAACTTTCAAAGGCGTCGGATTGCTTCACTGTTCACACAAGATGACTTGCTGTCTTTTAACACTCTACATGACTGCCTGGCGACGGGGTCACACACTACAAATTCTTTCACAAGGAGGAATCTCCAATGAGAATGTCTCGTCTTCAAACTACATTTGCTCACGAAAGCGCAAAAGAAGTGACGAAGTGAAATACTGACCAAGTTGTTGGTGGCTGATTTGCAGTGATAATTAAAAAAAAAAGGAAGGAAGAGTTAGTGGGTGTTGTTGTTGGTACGCGTGTTCACAAAACAGCCCGTTTCCTCACTGTTTACTATTTATCCCGTTTTCTCTTTGTGTAACAACAACAACTTTGGTCAGTGATGCAAATGCAACACGTACAGTTTTACATTTCCTATTGTTGCATGCAACATCTCCCCCAAGTTTTCCTCTCAGCCTGTGTCTTGGACTCCTCTACAGCGCCGGTTATTTACCCTGCTAGATATCTGGAATGTGCCTGCAAAGCACCAGAGGGCTCAAGTCTTTGAACAGTTAACACATGGTGCTTGAGCGCCAAACCAACGTTGGCAAGTGGAAAAACAGGGCTAGAGTTGTGTAGTGTGAACTAGGCATTAGAGGTGCATTGGATTCTGCATCATAGGACCATTTTTATGTGCAGCCATGGTGTAGCATGGTTAACTACACATCTGTGTCTGATTCAGTGCACTGTCCATGCCGATTAATACACACTCTCCTAGTGTTTGTATCGCAGTGTAACTGTCGCGTGCCCACACATATCAATATTCTGCAGATAAATATTTGATTTAGAGTTACGGTTGTATTTGGGATAGTAAATCTATTTTTGGTAACGGTTGTGAAATAGATTTGATGTCATAAGCTCATCATTAGTAATTCTTTGTCCCCTAACAATGATACTTCTGTTTGCTGATACTTTAGTGTTAACCTGCTGGGGTGTATCAGTACGGTAGTGTGGATCTCTCACTCACACTTTTGATTATGGCAGGGTTGCAACTTCCAAAGGTAGTGTAAGCTGAGTTCTTTTTTTTTCAGTGGGCTTGTACTTGGAAGTCTGTAGATTTTAACAAACATCAAGTTATTAAGTGAAAGTCATGAGGAAGAAACATTTATTTTGATATCTGTACTGCTGATTATAGTATACAATAAAACAAGTACACAAACATTTATTGAAAAATAACTCCATTTGATAATTAGAACATTAAATTGTGTTTTCATAATTAATATCTATTATTACACTGGAGATCAAAATTAGAGAACAAATTATAAAGATTTATTCTGAAATACTGATTTATTGTTCAGAATTTGATAGAATATCAGCTGTGGCTATACCACTGCTGTACTAGCATGTTTTTAAATTAATGAACGACTTCAGCACATCTGCGCCCACAGGACATCACTAGTTTCTCACACTGCTCTGGTTTGATCTGCGTCCATTCTGACTCAGTCTCTTCCACACTTCACTAATTGGAGTGGGTTTCTTAGACATTAATTTGTTGGCAAGGATTTTCCAGAGATTCTCTATGGGCTTTAGATCTCTGGGCTGGACATTTCTTTTTTTCAGTATTCTTAAGGAACTGCTTCACCTGTTTTCCAGTGTGGCAGGGGACATTGTCTTGAAAATTGCAGCTGATTGGAGACAGTTGCAGTGAAGGTGTTGCATGTTGCTGAAGGAGGTTCACATAAACATTTGCATTCACCTGCCATGTAGCTGTACAAGAGGCCCAACTCCTGCTGCAGAAAACACCCCCAAACCATGACACTTCCTCCTCCAAATGTAACTGACTACTTTACACACTTTGGGTTCAGTCTTTCCCCAGTCCTACGTCCAACATAATGTTTCCATCAGACCCAAATAAAGTGAACGTCCTCTCATCACTGAAGTCACTCTGGACCAGTTTTCCTCTGTCCACACAACATGCTCCTCAGCAAAGACAAGTCTAGCCTTTTTATTCTTTCTGCAATTAAGTCAATAACTGGGAGGGATCTGAAAGGGTTCTCTAAATTTGCTCACCTTTTTTTTCACAAAATAAAGGTTTTTGTTGAAGTGCCTTGGTTATTTAAATAAAACATTCTAGTACAGCAATGGTATAGCCCCAGAGGATATTATATCAAATTCTGGCCAATAAAAATTACACAAATCAAAATAAATCAATCAAGTATTAATAACTTGTTCTCTAATTTTGATCTCCAGTGTAGCCCTTAAAGAAGTTGCCCTTACAGAACGCGTGGCTGTTGATGCAGAGAAATCACCCGGGTTGTGTTAAAAAAGTAAAATAAACTATGAATGTCAGTTCTAATTTTAAGCCTAGTCTACAATTTGGGTGTAATTTTCCCTTTCACAGTGTAATCTAGTCAATGCCTGATGTCAATTCACTTCTGATGTTATACGTCTGTCGTATCCTGGTTTGTGTTAACTGTATAGTTTTCAATAAAACATGCTTAGACTGCAGGTGCTACTCATAGCACTGATTCATATTTCACTCTCTGATCGTCTACCTGAATGCTTCTATTCCATATAATTGCCTAGGATGTAAAAGTATGTGCTTGTTGCCAAATTGATAATTGTAATGCGTATTTGGATTTGACATGTGTATATGTGTACCTGCACAGATGCTGATGGTGAAGGCAATTGGAACAATTCACAAGGTGTGTGTGTGTTTCTACTGGGATGACTGATATAGGAGGTCTTTGAACACTATTTTTCGAAACCACCGCTTAACAAAAAATCTCCATTATGTCACAAATTAGAATAGCAGATAGAGCCTGCAGACCCTTTTTTTCATTTTATTCTTATAAACACTTAAGATGTCAAGCCCCTCTGCTGCATGTCAATCACAACCTTATCCCTTAAAACATAGAAGTTAAGGTACCTGATACCAGACGCTGTTTGATAAGTAACTTTTTGTTTTATCATTTTAGATCCCAATGCCAATCCCAACAAACGCCAGAGGCAGCCTGCTCTTCTGGGAGATCACCCACCTGATTACGGTAAAAATCCAATAAATAAATGAGTCAGACATTTAGAAAAATGGATCACATTCCAATACTGTGTCTGAACTCTAATTAAGGTGGCCCCCAAGGAGGTTATCATGGCTACAATGACGACAACTACGGACCCCCACCTCCCCACCGCATCGGGCCAGGTATGGGTGGGCGTGGTCGCGGTAGCCAGCGCTATGGCTCTAGTTATGGACCACCTCCCCCTGAGTATGGTCCTCACGCGGACTCCCCGGTTCTCATGGTTTATGGCCTTGAGCCCGCTAAGGTCAACCCCGACAAAGTCTTCAACATCTTCTGCCTCTACGGCAATGTAGAGAGGGTGAGTGACATGGTGCTCAAAATGATTATTTGCAGCACTAGTTTCTTTGTGTGTGGGTAAGCTGGATGTTTTTCTTCCCTCAGATTAAATTCATGAAGAGTAAGCCTGGAGCAGCAATGGTGGAGATGGGAGACTGTTACTCTGTGGACAGGGCCATCACTCACCTCAACAACAACTTCCTATTTGGACAAAAACTCAACGTTTGGTAAGAGCGGCCGTTTGACAAAACGTTAGAATAGATTAGGAAAAAAGATGCAGTGTTGGATATTCAAATGTATGACCTCTGGCTCTCTTTCCTTGGCAGTGTGTCTAAGCAGCAGGCTATTGTGCCAGGGCAGTGCTACCAGTTGGAGGACAACACCAACAGCTTTAAAGATTTCCACGGTTCCCGCAACAACCGCTTCACTTCCCCAGAGCAGGCAGCCAAGAACCGAATCCAACACCCCAGCAACGTCCTGCACTTCTTTAACGCACAGCCTGACATCTCTGTAGAGATCTTCAACCAGGTAAGAGAAGCCACCATGGGTCGTATTCACAAAACCACTTAAGGCTAAGAGTAGGTCCTAACTTGCTGATATAGGAGTAACTCTTACTAATAATAATAAGGGTTTCACTCCTAATTTTAGGACTCCTAACTTTTGTAATTCACAAAGCATTTAAGCGCTAAAAGTCAATAGCGTGTGGCCGTAGAAGGTATGAACATGTCACCGAGGTCAACCCCGCCCTCTAGTCTTAGTTTAGGAGTCCCTCCCACTCCTTAGTAAAAGCTGGTCTCCGAGGCTTTGAGAATAGGTTTGAAGAAATGACTCTTAACTAAAAACTTTTAGTGCTCCTTAGGAGAAGTCTTAGTGCAAAGATCAAAGGTTTTATGAATACGGCCCAGGGCTATATGTGTCAGGTGTAGATTATACATCACCACCTCAAATTTCCACTGAAACTGGTCTTTCCTTCCAGCTCTGCGATGACCTGGGAATTAAGATCCCCACGAGTGTGAAACTTTTCACCGGAAAGAGTGAGTATTGGGAGTTACATCCTGGCCAGTAGTATAAACTGGTTTGGTTGAGGTGTGCTTCGGTTTCCCAATGACTGTTAATGAACATTCTGGATGAAGACGTACTGAGGGGCTGTTTGGATGTGTGTGATATTACAAAAAGCCATTTCTACATTTGTAGCAAATCCCAGCTGTTCTTTGAAATACAAGTTTTTATTTGCTAACAAGATCATTTTAAAAGTGGGATCCAAATGTACTGCTCTAGTGTACGGTAAATGGACTTGTACTTATATAGCGCCTTTCTAGTCTTCTGACTACTCAAGGTGCTTTCACAGTGTTTGTCACATTCACCCATTCACACAGACATTCACACTGATGGCAGTGGACATCTACATAACATCTAATCTAATCATTCACACCACAGTCACACACTCATGCGCAGCACAGGGAGCAATTCAGGGTTCAGTGTCTTGCCCAAGGACCCTTCTACATGCGGACCGGGGAAGCTGGGGGTCGAACTGCCGATCTCTCAATTGGAGGACGACCCCATCTTCCACGGCATAAATATTAACTGTTTTACCAAATCGGTGTTAAAAAAGGTTGTGATTCTAAGTGTAGTTTTTAGTTGAATTGTTAAAATTGCGTCACATGCATTCCAAGTGGTTTTGGGTTTTGCTTTATTTTGCTTGTGCTGCAGCTGTTAGGTGGCTTCTTCAGCTGAATGATGTCCTTTTTCAGTATGCATGCTGGCTTGGCTTGACTCGGTTCGTCAACCAAGGTTAACTGCCTGAACGTGCGTCTTCAACTGTAATGCTCTTGTTTTGAGTCATCTAAAAGCAGCGGGCTGATCCAAACGGTGGATAAACATTTCATTTCTATAAATACGTCACAAAAGTCCCCCGTTATTTTGTTATTCATAATCTTTTGTTGTGATGCATCAACAGTATCTTAAAGTGAAATTCCAGCGTAAAATCATCCCGTGGTCTTTTTCGACACTTGCACACATTAAACAAGCCATCGACACAGTTTTTTATGTATAAACTATTAACAGAGAAATCCGGTAGAGTCGCTAACAGCTGAGGGTGGCTAACAGTGATTAGTTTGGGGCAGTAGGGTGAAGGCATTAAAACGTCTTTTTTAATCACTAACACTGTCGGCAAGACATCACTACAACCTGTGTGGTGGAGGGTTGGGCCAGTATAAAAACATTGCTAGTGATCTTATAACCTATACAGATGTTTAGTTCAGTGCATTAACACACAGACACTGTTGATTATTATCTATTATGGTAATCTAATCAGTCATCCTGTGTTACAAAAGGTGAGCGCAGTTCCTCTGGTCTTCTGGAGTGGGAATCCATCAATGATGCCATGGAAGCCCTAGCTCTGATTAACCATTACCAGATGAAAAACCCCAGTAAGTGCTCATCTCATCACATTAACACACCCACATTGTTTTTAAAGAGCTGGCCATGTAGTCTTAAGATATACTCTATTTAAAAGCCTTTGTATTACCTTTTACCTTTATCTTCACATGTTTCTTTTCTCCTCCAGGTGGGCCTTACCCTTACACACTGAAGCTGTGTTTCTCAACCACACACCATGCCAACTAAATGCTCTCCCCTCAAACCATTTGTAATGTTTTGTCTTTGCATAGAGTATACTGCAGTTCAGTTGTCAAGTCCCATTAAAACCTTAAATCAGTATTGACAAAAAGTAGGACTGATGTACTTTGAGAACATGTTACTTAAACTGTTTTTGTATGATCTGTTTACTTTTACTATGTTTTTCAATCAGTTGTTTATTTTGTACGTTCACAGCACTAGTTCGAATAACCCCCCCACTACCCTGAAATAACAATTCAGTGTTCACCTTAGTTTTTGGTTTTTTAACAGTAACCATAATGTGAATAGCCTGCATATAAAACTAGTGTTCACATCTTAAGACATGGTTTAAACTGTATATTTCTTAGTGTTCCACTCTTGACAGGGTCACATTCGTGTTCATTCATGGGGAAGTGAAAATGCCTAGATTTGAGAGTTCTTACAAGAGGAAGCAGTGATAGTGTTCCGGATGAAAAGGTCACAGTGAAGTGGTTAGTGTGCTTTCCCTGTGTTCATACCTGGACTATAGAAGATTAAAGGAAGACAGACATGAAGATTATCTGTTCAGTCACTGTCAAGATACAATGTCAAGTTGTCACTTTTTTTTAGTAAACGATACTGTGAAATATTACTTTGGCTTGAATTACTCAATAAAGTTGTTTAGTTCTTCACTTTCCACATACCTGCAGTAGGTAGTTTGGATCGGGCAGAAGCCCCATCTACACACAGGTGGTGAAGCATCATGTGTGATGACCTGCATTCAGACCGCTACTGCACTATTTTCACTATTACAGGTTGTATTAACAAGTGCTAGTTTAATTAAATCACTTAAAAGAAAAAAGAATAATTTCCCCGAATTGACCCTTTTTTTGACTTGGCTAATCACCTAGATCTTTTATAATAATTTAGTATGAAGCATGTTATTAGCAGCACATCCAAAACACATCACTGGAGATGAGTACTCAGTTTTGGACCAAGTGTGTCGCTGACTGGCTTATATGTTGGCTGCATGCGTACATTTGCTACTCAAGAATAAGTTGTATTTTGCACATGAAGGCACACAAAACAATTTGTTTAATCCTTTTAAGGATAATTTTCTTTCACCTTGATACAAATAGTTTGACAAAAAGAGCTGATAGCTGTAGACTCTAATAAGTAGACTTTTGTTTTTGTTTCAGTGCTTGTTTTCACGTGTCGTCATTTTCTCCTCACCTTTAAAGGGGAACACCACCTAAATGAATTCCAGGGAAATATCCCAGGAAAGTTCGGTCAATATTAGTGACCATGAGCCACTCTCTCAATGCCAGAAACCAGAGAAGTATGTCTCAACCTTTTGATGTCATCAGATATAAAGTCTGGAGACGTTTCATAGACAAGATTGGAGATTGATTTTGTCTGTTTTTCTTCTTTATAACTATTTATTTATTCTTTGGTAGTGTTGTCAGTTGTGAAACAGAAAATGTCCCCATATATTCAGAACAACCCTGGACGCTCATCTACAGTGCCTATAGAAAGTCATGAAACCCTTCTGACTTTTTTTGTTATACAGCCTGAAATGGTAATACATAAAAAAAATATATTTTTGCAGTGTGATTTACACATTTTGCCCTACAACATTCAAGTGATTTTTTTTTGTTCAAGCTTTTTTTTTAATTAATAAAAAATGAAAAACTAGAATAGTAGGGTTGGAAAAGTGATGAGTCACCAAATTGAATGCTTTTCGGACTTGGGCGGTGTGTTTTGGGTCGTTGTCATGCTGGAAGGTGAACCACCTGCCCATTTTCAAGTGTCTAACAGAGGGCCGCAGCAGTCCCTGCTGAAGAGAAACAAGCCCACAACATAATGCTGCCACCACCATACTTCACTGTAGGGATGCTGTGTTTTGGGTGGTGTGCTGGGTTTGGTTTCTGCCAAACATCAGAATCTTCAGTATGTTTTTTGTGAGACTCAGTGTGACATTCTTTCAGAAGATGCTTCTTTCTCTCCACCCTGCCAAATGTGTAGAACTTGTGAAATTGTTGTCACATGCACAGATGGACCAACCCCTGCCATTAAGACTTCAACTCCTTCAAGGTCACCATGGACCTCTTGGAAGCTTCCCTGATCAGTCTTTTCCTGGCTCAGTCTCCAGTTTGGAGGGGCGGCCTGATCTAGGCCAGGTCTGGGTGGAGCCATATGCCTCCACTGCTGGACAATACTCTGAACGGTCTTCAGAGGGAGAGTTAAAGCCTTTGAAATCTTTTTATATCCTCCTCCTAACTTGTGCCTATCCACAACTTTATCCTGGAGCTCTTCTGAAAGCATCTTTCCAACCATGGTGAATTCTTTGTGTTACCGTGAACTACTAGGAGTGGAGTCCTCAAGGAACAGCTGATTTTATTCTGAAGTCAAATCAAAGGAACAGCTGATTTTATTCTGAAGTTAAATCAAAGGAACAGCTGATTTTATTCTGAAGTCAAATCAAAGGAACAGCTTCATTTTATTCTGAAGTCAAATCAGGAACAGCTGATTTTATTCTGAAGTTAAATCAGGAACAGCTGATTTTATTCTGAAGTTAAATCAGGAACAGCTGATTTTATTCTGAAGTTAAATCAGGAACAGCTGATTTTATTCTGAAGTCAAATCAGGAACAGCTTCATTTTATTCTGAAGTCAAATCAGGAACAGCTGATTTTATTCTGAAGTTAAATCAGGAACAGCTGATTTTATTCTGAAGTTAAATCAGGAACAGCAGATTTTATTCTGAAGTCAAATCAAAGGAACAGCTGATTTTATTCTGAAGTTAAATCAGAGGAACAGCTGATTTTATTCTGAAGTCAAATCAGGAACAGCAGATTTTATTCTGAAGTCAAATCAAAGGAACAGCTGATTTTATTCTGAAGTTAAATCAGAGGAACAGCTGATTTTATTCTGAAGTCAAATCAGGAACAGCAGATTTTATTCTGAAGTCAAATCAAAGGAACAGCTGATTTTATTCTGAAGTTAAATCAAAGGAACAGCTTCATTTTATTCTGAAGTTAAATCAAAGGAACAGCTTCATTTTATTCTGAAGTCAAATCAAAGGAACAGGTGATTTTATTCTGAAGTTAAATCAAAGGAACAGCTTCATTTTATTCTGAAGTCAAATCAAAGGAGCAGCTGATTTTATTCTGAAGTTAAATCAGAGGAACAGCTGATTTTATTCTGAAGTTAAATCAGAGGAACAGCTGATTTTATTCTGAAGTAAAATCAAAGGAACAGCTGATTTTATTCTGAAGTTAAATCAAAGGAACAGCTGATTTTATTCTGAAGTTAAATCAGAGGAACAGCTGATTTTATTCTGAAGTCAAATCAAAGGAACAGCTGATTTTATTCTGAAGTCAAATCAAAGGAACAGCTGATTTTATTCTGAAGTCAAATCAAAGGAACAGCTGATTTTATTCTGAAGTTAAATCAAAACCACCACAGTTGATGTCAGGTGAAGGCCAATTAACTGGGTGTGTGACCTGAGAATGTTTATAATGGTTCTTCTAAAGGGACTCATCACTTTTCCAAAACTACTTTTCTAGATTTTAAATTTTTACCAATTTTCATAAAAACAACTTTCACCTGGATGTTTGTAAAATGTGTAAATCAGGCTGGGAGAAAAAATATTTTGAATGTATTATTTCAGGCTGTAAAACAAAGTGACTATTTCAAAAGGCTATCGTGCCTTTCTATAGGCACTGTATGGCACATTTTCTGTATTGTCTATGGAGCTGTTCTACAATATGTACTTAATGACATAATAGGAGTTTAAGCACTCTATTGTTTTGATTAGGGAGAGAGTTGTTCATGTCTAGGCCATAGGAATAACATGTATACATGTTGAAAACGGGTCCCGTTGCCCTTTAATGAGCACATGTATCCTGGGGCAGAGCACATTACATATGGCAAGCGTGAACTCAGTGTGCTTCAAGAACTTCAAACAAAGATACATTGTATAACATAAAATAGGACAACAATAATTCAAATAAAATAAAAGCATACGATCATACAAGAATGTGTTATTAAACTACAGAACTGACAGAAGGTGTTAAAAATACAAACTTTGGGGAAAACATGCAGGGGGCCATTTACACTTGAACACCTATTTCCCCGGTCCCTGACCAACAGTTTAGGGGCACGTCCACAAAACGGGTTTCTCTATTCCAGGTGTTTGTTATTCGGTACAGCTAACGTTACCATTATGTCTTCTCCTACTGTCTACCGGTGAAAGAAGACTTCCGCACTCCTCGAATCTCTCCTTTAAGCTCCTCTCTGCCTCATTTACCTGTTCTGGGGACCTTTATTGCCTCGTTCGTAAGAAAAGGTGACGTACAAAAAACTACAACTCCCACAGTGCTCTGGGCCTGAGTCGCGTAGGTGTTTCCGGTGTCTTATAACATTTTACTTCCTTCCACACAGAGCGACGCGAACAAATCGAGAAAGAAGACGTCCCTAACTTTTAAATGCTGTCGTCAACAGTCGCGTCTTGAGCTCATTTCCCGGTCGATTCCCATAGTGAAATGCGCGGCATGCGGCGAGTGGAGTCCGAGAAGTGAAGAACCGTCGGGTAACGTAGACCGCAACGTGTAGGCCTCCGAAGAAAGTTTGGTCGAGGGCCTGTAAACAACATGTCCTCCGCCTCGCAGTCTTCCTCCAGACGGCAATGGTGCTACCTCTGCGATCTGCCCAAGATGCCCTGGGCCATGCTGTGGGAGTTCAGCGAGGCTGTGTGCCGCGGATGTGTCAACTACGACGGGGCGGACAGGATAGAGCTGCTCATAGAAACTGCCAGGCAACTGAAGAGCACGCACGGAGTTTTAGACGGAAGGTCCCCCGGTCCACAGCAGGGCAAACCCAGCTCGGCTGGGCCGCTTGAAGCAGGGCGGCAGCATGGAGAGCGTATGGATAGGGGGAGGGGTGAGTATGGGGTGTCTAATCGCCTCCCCAATGGCCTGCACAGAGCTGAAGATGTGGCCTTGTCAGAGGGCAGCAGACAAAGCCCAAACACACGTCGGGCTATAGTTGGGGCAGTCCCTAGTCTCCATGGCACCATATCCCATGCCTTGATAGCTCAGGGGTTAGTAGCAGCCCCTCATGGGCTTTTAGCCCCCTTATCGGGCTCCAGGGCTGGTGCCACACCAATTGCAGTCTCAGCTGGCCCCATAATGGGTGAAGCTGGCAGAAGACAGGTGGTGTCCCTTGGTGTGGGAGCTAGCACCTCTGCTCTGGTGGGTATAGATTCAGCTGTGTGGAGGAACAATGAAGTGATGGCAGAACTGAATGAGGTGGCTCGTAGCAGGGTTGAAGGCTGGCCAAACCGTCCCAAAGCAGTCCGGGATGTGCTTGTGGCTCTTAGCAGCTGCGTCCCCTTTAACGTGCGCTTCAGGAAAGACCATAATCTGATGGGTCGTGTTCTGGCCTTTGATGTCAGCACAAATCCAGAGTTTGAGCTGAAGGTGTTTGTGGAGTATCCTGCCGGCTCTGGAATGATCTTCTCAGGAGTCCCAGACCTGGTCCGGCAAATGTTCCGTGACTCGGCCAAAGATGCAGGTAAAGCAGTGAACTCTGGGCTACGATACGTGGAATATGAGAAGAGACAAGGCACAGGAGACTGGCGCGGGCTGTCTGAGCTGTTGAATGATGGTGTACGCATGTTTAAAGAGCCCCCTATTCCAGAGGTTCTGCCACAGCCAGATGCAGGTTTACCTATGGCAGCTGTTGGACGCCCCGGACCAGCGAAGAGCACAACTCGGCGCCGCAAGGCTTCTCCGGGCTCTGAGAATGGAGAGAGTGAAGGGAGGCCCGATCACCCGGTGAGAGAGCCCTGGCCCCGAGGTGCTTACTCAGGCATGGAACCTCTTCAAGGCATGGCCGCCCCTCAAGAGGGCCCACCGCGTCTGCACAGCCAGCCTTCACCCATCTCAGCGCTCATGGGAGTTGCAGACAGCCTGAGCTCCAGCCAGATGGCCAGAGATAGCCCCAGTATGTCCTCAGCCCACTCCTCCTCAGCTGGGCGCCCCACCAGCAGCAGCCCCTCCGCTGCGTCCACCTCAGTCTCCCAGGCAGCCTTGGGGCAGGGTTTAAGTGCAGTGGGGCAGAGCAGCAACACCGGTGCTGGGGAGTCTACAAGCAGCGCTCAGGGCACTCTGCTCTGCTGCACCCTCTGCCGAGAGCGCTTGGAGGACACTCATTTTGTCCAGTGTCCCTCTGTCCCACACCACAAGTTCTGCTTCCCCTGTACCCGAGGGTTCATCCGCAGCCAAGGTCAAGGTGGGGAGGTGTACTGCCCCAGCGGAGAGCGCTGTCCCCTGGCTGGATCCTCCGTGCCTTGGGCCTTCATGCAGGGAGAGATCTCCACCATCCTGGCCGGAGATGGAGATGTGACAGTAAAGAAGGAGAGCGACCCTTGACGTCTCCATCCTGTCGTGGTGAATGGTAAGACAATGAGAAAACACGCTTTTTTTTGTACCTCATAGTCCAGCATCTTTCTTTTATCAGTGAACACAAGGAGCAGCCCTGAGAGGACCATTTTGTACTAAGCTTTAAGGAATGACGAATGAATCTAAACCAACTTGATTTAAAGTCCCCAATAAGAAATGTCTCAAAACATTGTTACAAATAAGGTTGTCACAGTACCAGTGGAGGATTTTAAACTTTGATACAGTAATAGTATAGAAGAAAGTCCCCAACACACACACAAAAAACTTCTTTCCCCCCCCCCCATAACAACCTGCACAGTGGAGGGACAGAAAAGGTTTGGTTGGTGTTTCATCCCAGCAGCCTCGGATTGGAAATCAGATTTTAGTTCTGTTATTTTATAGCTTTGGTATTTTTCATACAATCGAATAATATCACAATATCAGGATTTTAAACATTGATACAATACTAGTATAGAGAAATGATACCTCTTTGGATACCACAGTAAAAAGAAAAAAAGGTCCATGGCACACAGAATAGGATGTCATTTTTTATTAACACACTGCACATAGTGCTGCGATGGAAAAGGTCAGTGAACACAAACCAGTTAGTTTTCTTCCCTGTTGTTTCACCTGGCAGCCTTGGGTTCAAATCTAATTGTAGATCTGCTTTTTAAAAAAATATTTTTTTTGCTTTCCATACTATCAAATGTGAATAACTAGCGTTTTGAAACGTGGTATTAAAAAGTATCAATACTTGCAAACGAGAGACTATGTTACCAACAATGATCAAGTTTTTTCTATACGGCCGCTCTTTATTCAGCTCAGTTGTGACTCTGCTGGGCCTGGATATGGCTGATCTGTACAGCAGGTCTTAGGTCTTCAGGTCCTCTATTAATCCTCATGCTCCCTCAGCCATGTCAGCATTAATACTGTAAGTCATGTTACCTTCAGAACTATACAACTGATTATACAAAGTTAAAAAAAATCAATGTTGTGTGCAAGACAGCTCAATAACATTACAACTCATCAACTCAGAAGCGACACGTGTCTTTCAGTGTCGGCACACTGTGTCATAATGGCTGCGGAGGAAAATGACAGGACAATTAGCATTGTCAATAATTAATAATCAAATAATCTTTTCATATTTAGTGTGAGATAAAGAAACAGGATGTCTCTAAGCACACATGAAACAAAGGTGTGGTCTGAGTCAAGAGACGCCAAGAGTTTGATGCTGATTTAAAGATCAGACTGAGGCAGGGAATTCACCATCACGCTTGTAATCCCAGCTGTAGAACAATGCTTTCTAGTAATACAAGTCATCAATTAGAGTGGGAGTTTCAAAATAAAGGCTCATCTTAAAGATGGTGGCGCATATTGATATTTTCACTTTGCATGGTTAATCCATTCATCTATCCCCACCAGCTCCGTCAGGCTGGCGTCTCACAGGAATGCATGTGGCCTGAAGCCTTTATCGATGCTTCAAGCCTATTTTACCAACAAAACGCATGCGTAAATGTGACGTTGATGCCCAATAAAAAGGCCAAATAAATATATTTATTTAGACTTTGCAACGCGGGCGGAGCAGAGGGTACTCTGTCTGGAGCCAGAGCCGGAGAGCAGCACACTGCTCCGGTTTAATCCCACAGACTCTCCCTTCACTTCTGTCCAGCAGCTGGGAGGGAAAACACAGGAACACTGAGGAGCTGCAGCGTTTATTCATGAGCAAACCGTAACCTGCACTGGACATTTACTGATCATTTCACTGTCTGTCACTGTATGCACTGCTGCTGGGCGCTCTGAAATTCGCAGACCAGTTGGAGCCGGTACAGACACGCTTCAGTGTCGGATAAACACTGTCGGCCCATGAGTGCGATGCGAATTGACATCCGTGATCAAGACGCAGTCCACTGTAGCACCAGTTAGAGGGATGCATAATGTCTCCTGACAGCCCAAAACCACACAAATGTAGAACTAATGCGAGTATGGTGGCCAAGAAAAAATATTCAAAGCAAATTAAAGAATTTTTAATGCCTTCTAAGACCTCTTTTGAGGGAACTGAATTCAGTGTAGACCGACGCTCTCTCTACCCCCAAATAAAAAGGGCCACAATTAAATGTGACAGCTTGTATGGTTATCCTCATTTTTAAATGTTTGTTTTATAAAGAAAATCATGATTTGCACAAGAATGACACTGTCAGTGCTCTCCAGGCATCTAAACCCAGATCCAACAATATATACTGTAAAAAAAGTCCCTGCTCTGTTAGAAAAGAAAGCTGCCCATTGTTACCTCACCGTTTGTTTACATTGTTATCAAATGCTTACACGTGTTTCTTTTTATTCCACAGTGGATCAAACACTTTGAAAGCACTTCCCTATTATGTCAAGCAGAGGTCCACCTTGGCTGCAGTTCATCATGTGTGCCTCTGAGAACAGAATAACTCGGAACCCCAGGAGAACAGCTACACACACACAAAAACGACTCACCAGACTCACTTCTGAGAGCAGGGACATGTCCGTCTGTCAGGGCTGGGCCCAGCGTTGAGTCCTGACCAAGTCTCTGTCTCTCTCTCTAAGTCCAGTGCAGCAGAGGACCGTCATCAGGCCTCGTTTTCAAAGCCCAGGATAGAAAGCACATGTTTGTTTTAGGAATGACAATCTATTTTGTCTTTCATTTGTGTTTTTGTTATACATGTTGCATACTGTCCTTTACAGATGGAGGACAGCGATATCGACAGCATCATGCAATTCTTCGAAAAACAAATGAATGTGGCAAAACCATCGGGTCCTTAAAGCCAAGGATTGAAAAAAAAATGTAATCCCACAATATGTCTCTTAGGTATTCTCCTTATTGTATGTCAAAAATGTGAATTTACTTTCAATATGGCTATGTAATTTCTATTTTTGATACAATACAAATTTATATGTATTTGTTTATAGTGATAAGAAGACCAAAGATGGCTTCATGCTCAATGTAATTTTATTGTATTGTAGCGGTGTATGCTGTATTCACTGATAACCTCAGTCACTAATTTGTTCATCTATCACAGAGGTAAGCTTGTTTTGTCTATTTACTTTTTGAATTATATGTATGGTAAGATAATTAGCACCAGATTTTCAATGGTTAATCCACATACTCATGTGATCTTAACAGGTCAATTCTACAATAAATGACAAAATAGTTATTCGTCATAGCGACTGATTCTTTGAACCTCGGATGTGCAGCACATTGTTGAGACTTTGACATTTTTAGAAATCTTTATTTGGAAAATATTTTGGACAGAAACATGAAAAGCCCACACCAGATATGGTGCAGGTCGTTGAACCACAGTTCACCAGCTGTCTAAACACAATGTGAGTGAATAAATGTAGAGTGCAAACATCATTTAAAAGTGATCAGCCATTCTGAATATAAAACCCATGACATGAGTAAGCACAAAGGCACCAAACAATAAAACTTTATATTGTAAACACCGCAACCAGGCCCACACTCCCAATAGGCTGTTGATCTGTAAACATCTCATTTGTACACAAGCTAGTGGTGTAAATCCTTTGTTTTGTGATACGTGGTTAACTTTATAATCATGTTCACACCACTCTGATTATACAATACCAAGGTGAGCAGTGGTACCAGTGATCAGGCATGTCCTGGAACATCACAGTGGTTCAAATGGGGCACCCGGTGTCCCCCAGGGCCTCCTTAGCTAACTTCATGGTCTCTCGCTTCACACATTTCCAGTAGCCAGAGAAGCCGCTCTGATTCTGCACCTGAGGGCGGGACAGTGTTTAACACACATCTGATTAAAAACAGCACCGTTCAGGACTTTTATCCGTGCCATTAGTTTGCCAGGCTAAAATGAAAGGCACACGTAAGGATGCATGAATGAAAAGTCAGCATCAATCTTGGGTTGTAGCCGGGGTGCAGATCCAATGTCAGGATTGGGGGGGACACTAAAGTGATTTTTTTTTTTCATCAACTCATACCATGCCACCATAAATTCCAACTTCGTAGATGGAATCATTGACTGTGCTTACCTTTTCTTGTTTATTTGTCCTACACAGCCAACACAGTATCAGTGCTTATTTAACTGTTACATTGATAAATCATAATGTTAAGGGTCTCAGGCATGTAATGTCTACTCACGATCAATTCTCCTCACCATCTTCCTTTTCTCCCAGTGAATGGGACTACTTTATGCATGATTAATTTAATAATATGGATGAATATCAAAATACGAAGCCCCCTTTTTTTTTTAATCATCAGCGTGTGCAAAAAAACTCCCCGTTCATTTGGGTTGTAGTGGAGCAGAGCAGAGATGGATGTGGAGTCATTCAAATATATTTGTAAAAAACGATTTGTTCCGCCATTTCAATCATTTCTTTTTAGATAAAATGTGAAGTCTGAAAATACATTTGTTCCATTTTGAATCATTTAGGGTGTTTTTAATGGAGGGATAAATCTGGGTGGGGAAATGAAGAAGCAGCACTTCCCTCATAATTTCAATAAACCTGTAAAAACTGTAGGATTTCTTGTACGTTAAAGGGAATCTTGGCTTTTTTGAAGTGGGCTTGTATTAGTTGGTTGTATGAGTTTCCAAAACGCTAAACCATCCGTTTAATCCCAGTGACAGGACATACAGTTTAAAAGTGACACTGGAGTGAACGAGGATGTCCCGTGTCCCAACTGAAGATTCCTCTGTCCCCACGTCTTATGAAGGCAGAGCTAAGACACAAGTCAGGGGAACAAAGACGCAAAAGGTAACGGGTTGAATCCCGTCTCTAGTCTTTATGCTAAGCTAAGCTAACCCACTGTAGCTTTATATGTAGCATGCAGATATGAGAGTGAGAAAATGGGAGTGTTAATTGACCTAAACGCCAAACTCTTCCTTTAACATGGACTTTTTTTGCAGCCATATAAAAAAGATGGATAGACTGACTCACCTTGAGACCTCGCAGCACTCTGTCGTTCATCACACCCATGAATTCCTTATGGCTCAGGCAGTTGTCTCCATCCATATCAAACAGTTTGAATACAGTATCCAGCACATTCACAGACAGGTCGTGGCCTGTGGCGATCCTCACAGCTCGTTTAAACTGGGCTGCAATGACAGGAAGGAAAATGTAGTCTACTGTATATAGTGTTGAGAGAAAACGAGCCACATTCTGATCAATAGAGAGGTGTTACCCATTCCAACAGGACGGTTGGCTCCAGTGACCAGTTTCATTGAAAAGGCAAAATCCTCCAGATTGTTGGTGAAGAGGCAGAAGGCCTTGAACTCTTCAAATGTGATACTCTGCAGGACACAACCTCAGTTCACTCATATGATCAACTGACGGACGTTTTCACAGCTGTGTTTTGTGAGGGAAAGTACTCTGACCTGGCCAGCAGGGATCCTCTTCCTCATGTTTTCCCAGTAGATGTCGTTGTCTTCTTCGTTGGTGTAGTGTAGCAGCCACTCTGCAAAGTCTTCCCTTCGCATGGTGTCCATACCTTTGGAGAACTGCAGGAACTCCATCTCCTGCACTTCAGCCTGCAGGTCCTCCATGAACCTGAACAAGACACAGTTTACTGGAAACATGAAGCTTTAAGAAGCAGGAGTCCTGCTGAGGATTGTGGGGGACATGGTCACGATACCACAGTCACTTCAAAGACAGCTAATCTATTTACAATAAAGTCCAGTTTTTTCTGTTGATAAAGATGAGGTAGTCTGGAGTTGACACAAGATTCATAGAAAAGGCTAAATGACTGACTGTCCTTCACTTTTTATTGAAGACACCAAACCTTGGATATTCCACTCAATTAGTCAAACCACCTGAAATACCCCCCATTAGCTACAGTGATGCTGGAAAGCAGTCACAACAGTGACAGTGCAACAGTGACAGTAAACAAAGCAAACTGCCTTTTATTTCACTAAGAGCCACACTTGGGGATAACAGAATATTAGTATCAGGATTACGTATCTAAAATACAAAAT